>NC_133774.1:111078276-111149297 GCF_003597395.2 Chelonoidis abingdonii | reverse complement strand
AACTCAGTCATGGGTTAGGGGTTGTTATAAAAGTGGATGGGTAGGGTTCTGTGGCCTGCTTTGTGCAGGAGGTCAGACTAGATGATCATATTGGTCCCTTCTGACCTACGAGTCTATGAGAGATAATCAGTCCTAACAGCCTTCATAGAAACTGTACCTCTCTTTTAATTAATCATTCATCATTTCTTATTACAATCAGTGTCAGTGTAATTGAAATTCTTTATCACCAACTGCTGTATATACTTGAGCTGAAAGTATATCAGGAAGTGCTCTACAATAATTCCTGCCGATCATTTTTTTAAATCTACCTTTAATTTCAATTCAACTGTCTAAGCTTTGGTAATCATATTTTATAAGAATAAGTGTGGGGAAAACTTGTATTGAAATCAATGGGAACTTTACTGCAGTACAGTGTTTGGGACTGGCTCCATCTGTCTTAGTTCTAAATGTATCCCCTACACCTGACTTCTAAAAGAAATAGAAAAATAAAAGTTATTTAAAACTGTGGTGTAACATTTTAGGTGTGTGCTTAAGTATCTGGCTGAATAGGGGCCTCATTGAACACTTGCTAACTTATATTTTCATCTTTTATATTTCTTTGGTTTTGGGGTATCTGCATGTCATTGTATAGGAAAGATTTGGCTTTTTCACCTTCTGTCACGATGGTGTAAATTAAGGGGTGTTGATTTCTTGTTTGTTGGTAACCTAGAGATATATGTTACACATAAAAACACCAACACTTTATTTAAATAAATACAAAGATTTGTTGTTTGCTCTTTTTTTTTTTATTTTGGTTGCAGCTTACCTAATGACTGAAGATAATTGTAGCAAACTCCCACCTAATTACTCCAGACTTGACTGGATGAAAGCTAACTACAGGTGAATGTCTATGTGAGTAATACCTGGAATAAGTAAAAGGTCAAGAGGCAGTGTTATCTATATAATATGATTCCAGGATTCCCACTCTATTCGTGTATCAATCTGAAGCCTAGAATGTCTGCTGAAGCAACAGAAACAACTACAAGCACTGTTAAGAGCTCTTTTTCTTCAAAATATCACCAGAGTCCATCATCACTGGGATTCACTCACTGACTTTTACTATCCAGTTTTTAAGTTTTGAGCCATTGTGACTTTACGAATTATATCCCTGCCATGTACAGCTACAGAAAGGCATGTAACTGTGCCATCAAAAAAAAAAAAGTGCTAGACCATTGTGGTGTCAGAGCTTATTCAACCAGTCACCACTCTTACTCTACAGCTAATTTGCATTCAGTAATTTCATTGGTTTTTTGAGGAAGACCGCACAGATGATGGATTTCTTGGCCCAGCTGCCACACCTCTTTTCTTAAAAGCTCTGGACATGTAAAGCTCCATTAGCTATCATCTGAATTCTGAACTTTGATTGGACCCAAATGCCAGGCAGGATATGGGATTTGCAAGGGTTACTATAGAATTATATTAAATTGAGGCCTGAAAGAAAGATGTCATATGTTTAGATAATCCTCACTCAGTTATTTTCCACAGATGCATTTTATTTACATTTATTACAAAATATTCCTCTTCAACATGTTTTTCAATGTGACTCCATATATAACCCTAACTGGAAAGTACTAATTACAATAGTAATAAGATGCAATACTTTGAAGGAGAGTGTCAGAGGAACCAGATTGGATTCAAATGGCAGACTGCACTCCCTTGGGCAGAGAGGGAGTGACAAGAGCCACATAATAAATGTTTTAAGAGGGTAGATGTTTTTCAGAGGGTAGGGAAGGGGAAGGTTTCAAGGATTCAAAGCCAAAAAAAGGACTTCATTTAGGGCAACATGGAGCCATCAATTCTAAGTTTGATATGGAAAGCCTAATATAGTAAAGTGGGTTTTTTGCTGAGTGGGAGATAGGAGTTTCTGTGAAACTAAGATTTCTATGTTTTTTAAAAATAGAAAAAATCAGTCAAATCAAGCTACAAGGAGTCCAAACAAATATCTACTTCTGCGCATAGCACTAATATCTGCATTTGTAAAAGTAAATATGTATCATTTTTTACTCTTATTAGATCATCTTCATTTGAAGTAGGCACAAGTCCATTTCTATCTTCAGTTAAACCTCATGTTCGTTTCACATTTCATAATTAATGTTAATTAAAACATTACTGCTGCTTATATTTTCAATCCAGGGCTTAGATGCCATTTCCTTCTAATGAAGGTTAACTCAGTCCTATTGAAGTAGCATTTCATGCTAACATTTAGACTGACCTAAACCTTTTGGATCATCAAATACCCACTCTTTCCTTGGAATATCTTTAACCCTGCAGATTCTCACATTCACGTTCTTGGAATTCTCCCAAACTATGTAGGCTGAAACCTTTTGATTTAGCCACTACAGTAATTAGGTTATTTTCTTTCAAAATACACCATATCATCCAACACATCAGAACCTACACTAATATTACTTTATTAATAAACATCATAATTAATTTGCATTTTGCAACTTCGGTAAAAGATACTTTACCCTTTGTTATTCTGCTCATGAACCTGATAATTTCTACATTGTCCTTTTTAATTGCATTGCAAGTTCATAATTATTCTTCTACATCATAATCTTACATTTGTATGGCATCCATTATACTGAAGGATCGCAAAGCGTTTTAAAAACTGCGAGCTAAATTCTGTCCTCAGTTATACACAAGCAAGCCCACTGATTTCAATGAACTTACGGAAGTGTAAGTGAGGATTGTAATTGCTAGTAAGCCAATTTCTATCAACAAACTTAGTGGAGTTCACACAACTGAATGAATGAAACTTTTTCTCTTGCAATTTAAAGAGATTTGTTTTTCACCCTCAGGGAAAAATGTATTTTTAATCAGCGTATTTTTAACCAGCTAAAGGGAAGCCTGTACTGTGTACAAACCCAGCAACTCTAGAGTTCCAATTAAAATTCTGAATCCACAGTGAATTGGGTTCAAAATTATATATAATAAATTCAACCAACCACAATATAGGTCTATGAGTAGAAGAGCAAGTTTTACAGTCAGAACTTAGACTACTATGGTAACTTCCAGCCAAACTAAAATAAAATGCTTCCCTCTATACTTTAAAGCACATGTTCAAACTCTAGGCCCTGCTTTCTGCATGTTAGTTCTTGAATGCTATGCCAACTATACAGTCACACACAAAAATTGTATTAACACTGAGGATATAATCATGTAGCGAAGAAAAGATGAACACCCAAATCACAGATTTTGAACTTCTTTCTTTTAAGAGTGAAGTTTTTAGGAGTCAGAGAAACACATTAGAACAAAAAGACTGGTTATCTAGATTTATGTTCAGTGGTGATCGGTTAGAAAAAAATCTCAGGATTTTCCAGTACAGATACTTACTATTTAAAGCATTTCTATTTAAATATATGGCCACAATTTCAAAGAACCATATATAGCTTCCATTTGCTAATGCACAATTTTGCACGTGCAATATGTGCATTCATATTTTTGATTTTCCGTCACTTGCACAAAGAGGTGATAGTGCTAAATACCAAGCAAGCAAGTGTTGTGTGCGCATGAATCCAGACATATTTTGAAAGTTTGAACCATGAAGTCCAAAAATCACATAGGTATAAAATGAAATAATGATGCTTCAAAGTAATGAATTTTTCCTTAAATTTAAAGATTATCATTTAAGTTGAGAAACATAAGGCAATATATCAGAAGAGTTAATGTTTTTTAAACTCAACAGCAGAGCAGCAAACCTGTTCAGTAAAACAGAATTATCTTACTATTTGTCTGATATTATAAATATTATGCTGACTTTTAGAAATAAGGTCTTCCATGATTTTCTTCAGTAAGGACCCAATCTTATTTGGTGTGGAGCATTAATGGATGTTGAAGATGCTTCATGTAATGTCTTGGAATCTTGGGAATTTTTTCCCAAGATTTAACTCCTGTACATCCAGATAAGGAGATCTGGAAAGGGCTATCTGCAATGGTACTGCCTGATGACTAACCCAAGGGCTCTAGAGATCTGCCACACAGACTCCAAAAAGAAGTTGCCATCTTCTATACCCAGTGATATAAAAAGATCAGAGAGAAGTAGCTCTGATCTCTCCTTTAACAGGAGTCCTTACTTTGGAGTTCCAAGTCCACTGTGCATGAATTAGTTGGATCATTGCATCTCTGAGTCAGAATCCAGAGTAAGCACCCAGGTCCTCTTCCCATGTAGATATTCTTGCAATATTTCTGGCTTATCTCTGTAAACAGGAATTACCAAGAAGCACAAATTGAGATTTATAGTCCAATTTTATTTCAAATATATTTGAAAAGTTTGAGCAATGTGAGAGTAAGTATCCTAATTTATAAGTACCTCTCTGAACTGAATTTCTATGTCTTCTGAGGTTGGCTCAACATTGACCATATTCTTCTCATTTTACCGTGGGTTTGGAATCTCCTTGCCTCAGCTATATCAATTTTAATTCCAAGAGTTCATTACTTTAAGACAGTTCTTCTAGCACGTGGCAAACAACACTCCTGCCGTTCATAATTTTAGAAGTCAAGCAATCAGTATTTTTTAAACCAATTAAAATAGGAGCAAGGAGATTTTCTATCTATGGACTCTCTTCTGTAAGCATTATGAGTAATTCATTTTTAAACCAATGCCTCATTCAGTTTTTGAATATTTCAATACTCCGATGTTTTCCAGGAAAGAGCTTCAGCATTGACTCACGTGAGGAACTAATGCCGCCTTTGGAGTACACAGCTGCTGTTCATCTGGGCAATGATGTTTCTGTTACTCAGAGGAAAGCTGCCACAGATCTTCAGCTGTGCAAAACCTTGAGGGCCCTCACATGCCAAAAAGAGAAAAATGTAATTGTATCTCACATGAGACTGTGAAGTGCTAGTGTAAAAATGTCATAGCACGCTGTCATTGTCAGATGCTGAAGCCTGGAAGGTGAATCCTCTGTAGAAATAGATAGATGGCTGTCCCCTGGAACAATCAGAGAAAGATATGAGAGGTCACAATGACTACAGGAAGGATCTTAGAGGCAGAGTACGGAAAAAGCTGGAAGAATTCAATTATCTGCCATCACTAAAGAGGACTTAGAAACCTCTACTGCAAACAGTAAAGTCAGCCCAAACGCAGATGTCCAAGCCACTCATTAATCTTTTTGTGTGCAGTGACATGTGTCAAATTATCTCTCTCTTAGGGCACTGTACATGCCTATTTTTAGCAGGGCATGTAATTGATTGAAATTATGTATGAGTTTCCTATAGCTTCTCAAAGCACATGAGAGACCTTTGCTATATTTCAGCCATCTATTAAAATGATAAACTCTTTCACTACCTTCCCTTTGCCCTCCCATACATCTTGACAACAGCTGCTTCCCCTCTACTACTGGAAATATTAAAAGCAAGCCTGCTAGGAAAACCCTTAGCTGACTGTTTTCAACTCTGGATGTTTGTTATTCCCCCCCTAGATGGAGGGACACCCTGGTTCTCAAGGTTCCTTAAATACAATGAGACCCTCAGACTATGGCACCAACTCGGTCTGTTTTCCAATCAAAAACCCATTAAAACCTTATATATTAGTCCCTTATATATTACACCGAGCTGGAATACACTGGAACTGCACAATTGTTTAGCCTTTCATACTGGGAAATACATTAGAATGCTCTTTGGTATGTCTGGAGCAATATTAGTTGACAAGTTAGTGTGAAGGTGGGCAGGAAAGTGAAATGCTGTAGATAGAATTGATAAACTTAATCTCGTAATTATATTTTAAATTAACAAATAATCAGGCAGTTTGAATCTTTGTGGGGAACCCAAGGGGAGATTTTTGGGGTATCTACCTTCTAAACAAGCTCCTCTCAAATATGGTAGTGTGCAGAAGGGTCAAGGAGAAGTACTGGAAGAAGGCAATCCCAACTCAGAGAAAGCAACAAAAAAACTCTGTTGCAATATTTCAGTGCTGAAACAGTCTATTTCTCCACATATCGCTCAAGTGTTCCACATTGCGTAGGACATCCTGCATCTGGTCCAGGGTTTTAAAGCTGCCATGCAGTTCCACACTGCTATTGCAAAGTCACAGCAATACTACTACTCCAGATTGTTGTTGGGTGGCGGTTACTTCACCTACTCCATATCCACACTGGACCACCACATGGCTGGGAATAATAGCAACTAATCTAGTGTACAGCATGTAGGAGGGAGGAATAACTAACTAATACCCCCGTTTCATGCAGGGATATGGGATGGTACATCTCAAGTTTACAAAATCCCAGATGGATCATTTGGGAAAGGTTTGCATTTCATGCACACTGCACTGAGTGGCAGCTGGCAGTGGTGTGCTCTGAGCACAGAGAGCTCAGCAGGAGCAGTGGAAGCCAAAGGCTAGAGGCTGCTGCAGTAGCAACACAATGGAAGGTATCTCTGTTTTCATTCCTAACGATTCCCATTCCCTTTCTGCAGTTGTTTGTTGCTTGGACTTCAGTAAATGGATATAAAAGGAATAAGATTTCACGTTCTCCCTACTTCCACCTCAGCTATGCATGAATAACTGTGCATAATAAAATAAGCATTAGAGCAAATGGATTCTATTTTATTGCAAATAGTGGCTTTCAACATAAAGTATGGTTTTATTACACAGAACTTATTTCATTTCATTATGATGAAATTCTAGGCTATTTGCATCCTTGTACTTTTATTTTAAATAAAAGTGAGTTCAATAAAAATATCGGATGTCCCTCATTTCAAGCTGCGTGCCCCTCATTTTGAGGGTCACCATCCCACATACCAGCGTCCAGGGGTTGAGAGGTAAACTTCTCCACTCACAGTCTGTCCCTCAGCTTCTCTTTGGAGATCAATGTAGTTACTGTTACCTCCACTTCTGAGGGCCAGGATAAATGGGGAATATAGATACTATCTCAATACTGTAAAACTGTGAATTCTGTAGGCCTCTGTTATAACCTCCAGACTTTCAGTCCACACTGAATTGGCCTTTTGCACAAAAGTGGGCCTGCCATAACACCAGTGCCCTGGCCCTCTTTGGGGTAACAGCAGGTTTCAGTGTTAAAAGCAGGACAATTCCCACTCTTGGATCAATCGTTTCAAAATGTCAACAGCTCAGGCAAATGCCACTGAGTCAGTTACACTCGGGTAACGTTTTTAAGCTTTTCTTCACATCCAAGGGGATTAGAAACAAAATTATTAAAAAATTAATTCTGACCTAATCAAGCAACTTCTGGGGCCTATATTCTCTATGCCTTAACCCTGTCCTGCCTCTATCAATAACAATATTAAATGAAGATCTGCAAGGACCTACAAAACTGGTAAAGCTAATGGAGATCCCTTACATGGGAGTATTGGTGTAAGTGGCAAACATCATACCAAGTTGAAAATCACAATATATCCTTGAGATTTTAATCACGAACAAATTAAGAAAACGTAAGGTTCCCCACGGCAACCTGAAATCTACCTTCTCTCTCTCATGCTCGTACACTGCAATAAGTTATTTCACTAACTCAGCCTACATATCTTTAGCAATCACACAAAGTGCTACATAAGTGTTTCCAAGGTTACTGAAAAAAAAAAAAAAATCAGTGTTTCATTTGTATTGTTTTGCTCAGCAGCATGTATTTGCTGAGCACGTACAAGAATGAATACCATCAAATTCTGGCATGTCTTTCTGAAGTTAGGGCAATGAGTGAGCTATCTAGTCTCAGATGCTATTTTAAAAATGTTCATTATGATATTTAAGCCATTTACCCTCCACCCCCCACATCCCAATGGCAAAAGCATCTATCCTTCAGAATTATTTGTTCCTGTATACCAGATTTTAACTGAGTCATTTGAACTTCATGAATGCAAATTAGGGTCCCAGAGAATGTTCTTAGCAGTTGAAAATTATTGTTTTGTAATTCATATTCATAAAACATGAATTTTTAAAATTGAACTGTACAAGATGTTATTTCTGGGCTCAGAAAAAATATTTTATAATATATATACATATATATATATATACACACACATACAATTAATTATACATATATACACACACACACACGACAAATGCAATTTTGACCCACTCATATTCATTCAGAATGCTGCCACAAAGATCATTTTCCTAGCCCGTCGCTTTGACCATGTCACCCCTTTTCTTTGAACCCCTCCAGGTCTCCCCCCTTCTCTAGCACATCAAACATAAGCTGCTTGTATTCACTTTGAAGGCCTTTCAGTCAATTCCAATCCTGCCTATCACCTCTCACTTGCGACAGAGCTGTCAATGCTTCCCTGATGCCAGTCTGCATTGCCCACAGGGTTTTTTTTCTGTGTTTGTACAGTACCTAGCACAATTGGGTCCTGGTCTATTGTTAGGGCCCCTAAGCATTACAGTAGTAGTAGTGATATCTATTTGTAGAAGTTAAAAGTGACGGAAAAATCTCATTTTAGAATGGAAATGTCGTCTCAGACTTAACAATAGAGTAGCTTTCTCACTGTATGCATATAATACTAAGCAAAATTCTATACAGATGGATTTTGGCACCTATGTATGTCAGAGAATAAAATAAATCTAGACTGACTCATCACCTCTGTAGATGCAATTGAATAATATAGAAGTCTCAAATGGGAAATGGAGGATGAAGAAATGAAAAATGTTAATTAGAAATGCAGGCGTTGCCATACCGGATTAGATCAGTGTACTTCTCCTCCAGTATTCTATCTCGAGCAGTGGCTAGCACTAAGTACTTTAAAGAAAACTGTAAGAAAACCTTCACCAGGCAGTTATGGTGTCATCTGCCCACAGGGGAAAAAAAAATTCTAACCTCCCTTTGTTAGAGGTTTGCTTTTGCCCCGAAGCATGGAACTTTATAACCCTTTTAAAAAGTCCTAGGTCCAGATCATCTGCTGGTGCAAATGAGCCAGTCTATACAAACTAAGGTTCAGACTTTATTTAAAAATCCTTGCCATTATCACTATGGATATTCTTGTTATCTATATAAAAATCAAATCCTTCTCTGAATCCTGCTAAGCTCTTGGGGTCAATGATATCTTCTGGCAATGAATGACTACTTCTTATCACATTTTTGGACAATCAGTAATATGTCACACTTATATAACTCCCCCTTCATTTTAGTATCTCAAACTATGTTACATTTAAAAAAAAAAAAAATCACAATAACTTTGAGGTACTAGAGGTATTACAGTGTATGTTAAGGCTAGTGTGTATGCATACCACTCCCTTCTACTGGAGAGATTAGGAAATAAAAAACTCCAAGCAACAGACCTTATAAAACTTAGAGATTTTTCTTTATCTCAAATGGGTAGGATCTGTGCTTTTGGAGTAGGAAATATGAATCCCATCCCGTTGTCACTTGGAAATTCCAAATGGCTGAGATGTGCAGCAAAGTAACAACGATGATGTTCTGGCTGACCACAAACTTCTTCATTGAAGGAACGTCTATCACTTTGTTATATTACTCTTTCTAACTGTCTCAGACAGATCATCACTTCATCAGGGAAGTGGTCAGAAACCTTCAAGCACCCTGGCAACAAGAAAGAGTAATAATCCTGATTCGATCATGAAGACTTATGGATGCCAACGAATTCGAAAGCCTGCTGAAGGACACCACCACCCCACCCACAGAATGAAGAGCTGAGGACCTGGTGACTCATTGCCATTCTACACTGACCTCTGCCACTGATATGCCGACGCTCAAGTATCCCCTTCATCTGCATCACCCATACAGATCTCCTTGGTTTTCTGACGCCCAGAGACAGATGAAGAGAGAGGGGCAGAAACTTGAGTGATGACGGAGGAAAGAAAGACTGACTCAGGAAACAAAACTCATTTCTCAAAGTCTATGCAGAGGCTGTATTACAGGCCAAGAGACTGCTCCCATAAGCCTTCAGTGAGGCTGCCAATTCCCATCCCAAGTAGCTATCCAGGGTGGCAAACCATTTTGTATATCCTGAGCTGCTATAACCTGAATGAGAGCTGAGCAACAAGTGCTGTGAAGAACTATCATTCCACTCCTCAGAAAAGAACAGCATGGATCCACTCATCAAACATCCACCAACAACCCCACTACATTCCCAAAGTTCTAAACATTCACTCAAGAAGAGGTTCTGAGTACCCCCAAATGAATCTTGTGAATTCAACCCAGGCCCTTTCTGGCTTGTGAAAGGGTCATGAACAACTGGTGCCAGTCCTGACTGAAATAACCAATGCCTCATTCAGGGAAGTAATCTTTCCTTCCTCTTTCAAACACACAATAGTCTTACCAATACTGAAGAAACCCCTTCTGGATACTTCGTTCATAGCCAACTGTTGGCCAGTGCCAAACCAGTAATTTCTGAGCAAGTTCTTAGAGAAGCTTACAAAATGCTAAGTACAAGCTCGTCTAAATGAAGTTAACATTTCTAGACTTACACAGTCTGGATTCAGGCCAGGACATGAAACTGAAGTTGTCTTAGTAGCATGGATGGATGATCTCTTACTGTCAATGGATACAAAAAGAGACATTCATTGTCGTCCTTCTCGTCATTTCTGCATCATTCAACACTTTTGATCATGATTCTGCTATCTTGCCTGAGAGAGGAGGTAGGGTTCCAAGGTAATGACATAAAATACATCCTGGAGGGACGTACCTAGTGATTTTTGATGGGAAACTGCACCTCCACCATTAGACTTTCAGTAGTTCCATGAGGATCAATTCTCTCTCCAGTCCTCTTCTACATTTACATGTAGCCACTAGATGAACTGGTCAGATGACATGGGCTCAAGGGCCAGCAATATGCAGACGAAATACAGCTCTACCTATCCTTCACCATGTACAACCACACTACCACCACAAGGATGGCCCAGAGCATGGAACAGATCAGCTCTTGGATGAACAAGAGCTGGCTGAACCTGAACTCAAGCAAGACAGAGGTGATGACAGTGGGCAAAAGAAAGTACTTTGAAGAGCTTGCAGCCACGGTACGTCTCCATCGGTTGAAGATACACACCCACAACAGGTCATTCCAGTCCACAGTCTAGGAGTGCTCTTTGATTCCTCACTCACATAACAGCATCTAAGAACATCAATCTCTACCATCTCTGCTTATCAAAGAAAATGTCTCATCCTGGGGGATGAAGACCTGGCCTCAGTAATTCTTGCCTTTATCATCTCTCAATTGGATTACAGCAATGCAACATTGCAGGGTCATAATTCAAAATGATCTGGACAAATTGGAGAAAAGGTCTGAGGTAAACAGGATGAAGTTTAACGAATACAAATGCAAAGTGCTCCATTTAGGAAGAAAAAAAATCAGTTTTACACATACAAAATGGGAAGAGACTGTCTAGGAAGGAGTACGGCAGAAAGGGATCTAAGTGTGTCAAGGTTCCTTCCCCACTCTGAATTTTAGGGTACAGATGTGGGGACCTGCATGGACACTTCTAAGCTTAATTACAAGCTTAGATTTGATAACACTACCACCATCCAGAATTTCAGTGTCTGGAGCACTCCCTGTCCCCCCAAAACTTTCCCCTCCCTGGGTTGCCTTGAGGGACTTCACCAATTCCCTGGTGAACACAGATCCAAACCCCTTGGATCTTAAAACGAGGGAAATAACATCCCCCACCTCCTGCCCCCCTCCCAATTCCTTGGTGGAGTCCAATCCAATCCCCCTGATTTTTTTTTTTAATCAATGCGGTTAAGAAAAATAGGCTTTTTTGACATAAAGAAAGAGGTGAAAGGAACAAACCTCTGGGGATGATTCGCATACCAGTACTCTCACAGAATCAGATCTCAAAACACACAGAGGATGTTCATCCTGGGCACAAAATGTTTAGTTACACAAAGAAAAAACAATACCCAATACCAATTTTGATATTCCTTAATGATCACCAAGTACATAAGAATAGACAAACCTATTCTATCCTCTTTCTAAATCTTATAGCTCTTGATAAGGGCTGGTTCCATTGATCATTTTCACTGCGCCGCTAAACTGAAATCTCTCCAAACAAAGGAAAAATTCCCGTCCTTCCTTTTGAAAACACCTTTGTTCCTCATTGGTTCCTCGGTCAGGTGTAGCTGGCTAGTGAACTTTTAATCCTTAACCATCTGTTTATGACAAGGGTTATATTGACCACAAGCTAAATATGAGTCAACAGTGGTTGCTATTGCAAAAAAAGCAAATATGATTCTGGATCATCAAACAGGTGTTTTGGAGCAAGATACGAGAAGTCATCTCCACTTTACTCTGCGTGGTTAGGCCTAACTAGAGTATTGTGTCCATTCTGGCACTGCATTTCAGAAAAGATGGCGAGAAACTGGAGAGAACCCAGAGAAGAGCCACAGAATGATTAAAGGTCTAGAGACCATGACCTATGAAGGAGGCTGAAAGAATTGGTTTTGTTTAGTGGAAAAGAGAAGACTGGAGGGGACATGATAGCAGTTATCAGGTATCTAAAGAGGTGTCATAAGGAGGAGGGATAAACTTGTCATCTTAGCCTCTAAGGATAGAGCAAGAAGCAATGGGCTTAAACTGCAGCAAGGAGTTTAGGTGGACATTAGGAAAAGTTCCTAACTGTTAAGAGTGGTTAAACACTGTAATAAATTGCCTAGGGAGGTTGTGGAATCTCCATCTCTGGAGATATTAAACTAGGTTAGATAAAAAAAGTCTATCAGGGATGTCTAGACAGTATTGGTCCTGCTGTGAGGGCAGGGACTGGACTCGATGACCTCTCGAGGTCCCTTCCAGTCGTTAGAATATATGCCCAGGTAACATACTAATGCAGAATGTGAAGTGTGTCTCCCCAGCAACAGAGACTACTGAAACACATCAAACCAGCATTCAGATATTTCAGTGATGAGCAACATATAAAAATCTCTACAGACAATAGTATTGGATCCTCACAACCTTCATAAGTTTGTAGCGTAGTCAATTCATTTTAAACACTTCATTGTCTTCAAGGCAACACAGGGCAAGATGGATTTAGTCCTTAAGTACTGGGTCATAACTAGCCCTTCTCAAAACTGTGAGACCTCTAATAGTACATACAGTGATTACTGATTCTGTGGTGCCACCATGGTACAGGGTGAAAATCTACAATTAAACATTAACCTGGATTGCATTGAAAGAGTGTCTATGTCAAATCACAGCATCCAGATATATGTTACTGGCTATGGGGCAGTGATAATATAGCCACCACTTCTTAAAATGATACAGTTATAAGAGCCATTGCATAGGCTGCTTTTGAAAAATGGATCAGTTTGACTTTAAGTCTTTGGCTTTCAAACACATGCTTTGGCAAGTCTATAGCAGCTTACCATTGCAAGCACAAGCCCAAGCGGCTCTACACCCACAGACGTTAGGCAGAAGGACAAATCAATGATTATCTAGTCTGACTTCCTGCTACAGATCCTCACCCTCCCACCCACCCCTGTAATAGAACTAGCACCTCTGGTTGTGTTACTGAAGTCCTCAAATCATGTTTTAAAGATTTCAAGTTACAGAAAATCCAGCATTTACACTATATAAACCTGAAGTGACTACAGAGGAAGGTGAAAATCCCTCAGGGTCTCTGCCACTTGACCCAGGGAAAAATTCTTTCCCAATCCCTTAGAGGACAATCAGTTAGACCCTGAGCATGTGAGAAAGGCTGATCAGCTAGACACCGGGGAAAGAATTATCTGCAGTAACTCAGGGGCCTCCCCCTCTAGTGTCCCATTATCGGCTGTCGGAGATATTTGCTGCTAGCAGTCGCAGATCGGCTACATGCCATTGTAGGCAGTCTCATCATATCATTCCCTCCATAAAGTCATCAAGCTTAGTCTTGAAGCCAGTAAGCCTGCTGCAGACTGCTTGTTTGAATACTAAAGACTCTATATTTGGCCACCCCTGTCCTTCTCTCTCTCACCCTGACTAATTAAGATAAATTGAATAATAATGTACATGTAACCAGCCTACACACTATATTAAGACTACCACCATTTTCTGTGTAATACATCTTCTCTCCAATGGTGGGAGAGTGCATAGATATATTATTTACACTTCATCACTTATTTCTATATGCCACATCCTTCACTTTATCCACTTTTCATTTAGCTCACTGTGAACTTTGCCAGAATGAGAAGTGCAAGATTTAGACCCATCTTTGTGAGGAGCGTCTTTCATGGATTGTTCTCCACCTACAATACTCACTGCAGTTAACTCATGCTTTCATTTTAAGAAGGCCAAATCCTGATCTGATTAAAGTAATTGGCAAAACTCCTACTGACTTCAAGTGGGACTAGGATTGACCTTTGAAGTAGTAATTACCAAATAATACCCACATGTGAAGCAATAGGCATCTGTTCTTGTTTTTTACCTTTGCAATACAACCAGGTTAGTATGCTTAAAGTTAATGACAGTTTAGGTTAATTATTGGATTACAGACCAGAAAAAATGTTTCATTTTTCTTTGCTGTATAACTGGCAACAGTTTATATTCTCCTTTCTCTAGCTTTTTCCACATATTAGGTATCCCAGAGGAATTGACACTAATTTAATGACTATTAATGTTGCTTTCCTATGAAACCCTAGCAAGGCTGTGTAGTAGCTGAAAAAGATGCAACTAATGAGACATTTTATTTTTAGACAACAGGAAATACTTGTATGGGCAGGGCCTTGCTCTAGGGACCCCAATCCATGCATGGTGCTGAGAATTTAGTTGTTGAGCATTCTCAACTCCCACTGAAGTCAATAGATCATATGTTATTTCAAACTTGGATGCATGCAATGTGCTTCGTATGGGACTATGCCTTCAAACTAGTGCCACTTGCTAAACTGTGTTTCATGCAGGGAGGACATTACACTGGCGTTCTGTGATCAACTTGGTTACCAGTCAAATATTACATGAAGTTTAAGATCTTAGTTTTGACTCAAAATGCCAAATGATTTTGGTCCCACCTGCCTGAGAGGCTACCCCTCTCTCCTGTCTGATATCACAGAAATTAAGATATCTGAGGCACTAACGATAATTCACAGACCCTCTTCCTCATCCAATCAGGGAAAGCAGCTGGCTGCAAAGCATCCCCGCTGAACTCATTTCCTACTTTGGTTAACAAAACCCACAGTTGGGAACCTTAAAGACAAACAAAGACTCAGCTGTTCTCCCAGTCTTTTCCTGGGATGGGGGAAGAGCGATGAGTTATGATTAAGGCCACAACAGAGAACTTGGTGTTGGTTTCAAAGAGTTTTTTGAGGATTTATTTTAACAATTCTATCTTGTTAGAATGTAAGTTCCACTGATGAAGCTCTATTGATGACATATTTTGCATTTGGATAGGGTAAAATTATGCTTTTAGAGGTTAGAATAGGCATAGTGGAAATCTAAATAAATAAAACATTAAATGGGGCCAATGGGAGCCGAGGGTGCACAGCATCAGAGCTCAGTGAATAACTCATAACAAAAATTGATTTGATACATTTTACCTGCTGCACTCACAGTGGGAGTAGAGTGCTTTCCTCCAGTGCGCTAGAGGGCAGGATCTAGCTCATGGTGTGTAAAATAATTTACTGCTTAAAGGCCTCCACACAGTGGGATGTCTTAAAATAAAATCATACCCTTAACTTTTGTTCATTTCTCTAAATATTTAAGCCATACCATTAGCAAGACATATATTTTCTTCTTTAGTATGATATAAAGAACTCTAGTCAGTGTATCTTGACCTGTGCAAGAAATGTGCTCCAGGAAGACTTCATCTCTGGGCATTGCATGGTGGATATTTTTAATCTGTTTGTTTTTAATTGTAGGTCACAATAAATGAATAAAAGCTACAGAATGAGCTACAGAATGACACACAGTATCAAGTCAGGAAAGAATCTTTTTTAACCATCCTTACAAAACAATACCACAGAACTAACAGACTTGGCACCAGTTATACATTCACTCCCCTTTCCACAGTTTTTTAGGCTAGAATCCATTACACAAATGATGATCTCAGATGAACCTAGTTTTCCCAAATTGGAGCTCAGACCCAACATCACCACCTCGGAGAGGTCTGCCATTTTTTTAAGCCTTTTGTCTGATGACAGGTGACCTATGTAGAAATACCTGATTTCAAGTTTTATTTTTCTGTAATCAGCAGAATATCATGAATGTGTTTACTGCCACTGCAGCTCATAAGAGGAGCTTGAAAGGCTGGCCTTCAATAAGAAGGCATAATGACTTTGCAGTGACTTCTTATGGAAAGATCACATTTAAAACAGTATGTAGCATTTTCTCTGTGGTCTATTAATGAATATGTCTACCAATTTTTGAGATATTAACACAAAAGGATATTTGAATATTTGACATCCAGTAACATGTATGAACCCTGACAACAAGGTCAATTATAAAACCTTACCCCCCACCTCCTTCCTGTGAACATAAGGAATGGACAAACCAGATTTCAAGATTCTAGCTCAATGGAAATATGAAAAATGTCATTCATCCAGCCACCCTGTTAAACAGGTCTATTACATCAGATATTCTCCACAACTTAATATTGTGTCATCACAATGTTCTGATCTATGATTGACCACAATAATAATGTATTTTTTACAAGGAAAAGCTGATAATGTAACAGTGGCAGACTTTCATACCATGTTAAATTAGCCAAAAACGTTCACTTTACACGCTTCAGTATCTTAACATAGTTAAAGCAAAACCCTGTGGGCAGCTATTGTATGAGTCTTCTCCAGATACCAGTCATTTTCCATGATTAGGGTGTCCCAGGTTTTACCAGTTTTCTATTGATAGCATCCACTGACTTTTCCAGTCCATATCAATAATGTTTCAAGCGCTATCAACAATAGTAGCAGCAGGGGCTGTGCTGTATTTGATTTTCATTGACATGACTACAGCAGCAATTTGTAATGGAGAACAAATGATTTAGAGAGTGTGGGAAGCATATAATTGAGAAAAGAACTAGTAGGTTTCTCCGCTGCAATCTTTTTTGTAAAATTTACCCAGCAATCAAATATAAATATGAAATTCATTTTCAGTTTTAATTGAGATCTAAATTATTGTCCAACTAGTGCATTTTCTGCAGGAAAGTGTGACTTGTTAAAAATCAACATATTTACTATCTTAAAAGAGATCATTACTTACAAAATGTAAAGACAGATTGGAAATGTGACTAATTTCAGCCTTGAACAGAGATGGGAAAAACCTGCACATTTTCATCATGATGAAAACAAGATGCTTTTCCTGGTACTTTCAAGTGCCAGCTCTTTTTTTTTATTATTGAGAAGAAATCATTTTCTTCTGAGGACAAATTCTTTTAAAAAATCCTGATTATTTTATTCTTTTGAGATGTGCATGAAATATCCCCAACACTGACCTCTCAACATTGACATTTGGAAAAGCTCGCTCTCTCGCAAAGACTCTGGCCACGTACTACAGCCATGCACCACAGCCACGCACCCAATGTCTGTGAATGTTCCGTAAGTAGGTTAAGGAAAGTATATTTTTTAAACAGTCTTTTACACAGTCCTGTCACTAAGTATTGCATGTTGCTACACAGCTTTTGGGCATAAGCCAGTCTGATGTCATTTATAAGGGTTGTAAGTACAAAGCACAGGATTGCTTTATTTTAGAAGACTCATACAGGGTCATATTCTGTCTGGCCCTTATACGGATGTATAGTGTGTGTATGGGGAGTGTACAAAGAGCCTGCCCTCACCTTTGTACTACTCAAATGAAGTCCAAGCAGACTCACAGTCTCTCTCCATTCTGGGAAGTACAGGGACTGCTCCTTTCCTATTATCCTGAAGGCACACAGAGCCCTGGCCAGAAGGCAAGGGGGAAGGCTTTGTCTCTGCTTTATGATACTGATCAGTAGCCCAACGGGCAGGTAAGCAACACCCCCCAAAGGGAGGTAGCAGGTATGCAGCCTCTCTACTCCATACGCTTTTTGTTTTTGGTTTGTTAGGTGAATTGCCTTACACATGCAACTCTGCCAAGCCAACAAAGGAAAATGGCTGCAAACTGCATGCCTACATTTTTTCCACCTTTAAGTTAAGCACAAGAGACATGGAGGGGAATACAGTGGAATTTAGGCCAGGCAGGCAAGACACAAAGATCATCTGTCAGCAGCAGACACCAGCCACTGTTTCTTTAAAAGACAGAGAATGTTTAGATAGGGAAGTATATACACAACTGCACAAAGCATTTTCAACAGCAGCTGCTACTAACCTGGATCCCACAGAATACCGAAAGCACTACTGAATCTTAAGATATGTCCACTGCTTACAGTCAGAGCAGTTAGGACCATGGTCAATAAAAATTATTGTATAACAGACTCAAGCAATACAGTTAGCAGAGCTGAACTGATTCCCACCTATGATCCATTTTGCACTATAGTGCACCTGATCTGTATGCACACTGACATTCACAGCTGCACTGATCACATGCTTTGAGTAAGTACTTGAGGTCAGGCAATTTATATTCCTCACTCAGCCACCTGTTATTGCTGGACACAGGAGGGGGAAATTCTCTACTGGCTTAACTCCACTGAAGTCAATTGAGTTAAAGCAGATGAGAATCTTGCCCATTTAGCCATGAATGCCAAACTGAAACAGCAACATTTTTTTCCCCCTTGAACTAATTCTTATCTTTCTAATTGTAAGTTTCTGAAAAGTTTTCTTAAACAGATCTTTTCCTCAAAGTCTGGTTCCCTTCACTGAGCTGCAAAACATTCTCAATTTGTGTATCTATTTTTGCACTCAGCCAGACCACCACTGTACTGATGATATCCAACCTCATTTTTGCATAATTCTGAAGCCAAAATAAAGACCCCCATTAGTTTCACTGGTCACTAGATCAGACCCTAGACCTCTGTGTGCCTTAGTAATACAAAAGGTTCTATGTCAGTATTCTGAAAATGGAACCATACTTTCTCTGTTAAACTTTTGCTACTTATCACTGGAGCAGAACACAACAATGTCCTTAGAAGTGCCATAGTTCCATTGCAGTGGTGGCACTTCACGGTAACATGTCTTGTAAAATAGCATTGAAAGACTCACCATTTCACTTCACTCCCTCATACCAAGACCCAGCATTGCAGTGCTCTGCTCTGTATCCCCATAACAATCAGCCTGCTCCAGTTGCCAAGGTGTCTTGGACTTAGTCTTCCAGTCAAGCCACTTTTGAGAGATTCACCTCTTCTAGGTTAACAAAACCCTTTAGATAAAGTCCAGCAAAAACAGAGGAATCTTTAGTTCAGCCAGGCTCAATACCTAGTCCCCTTCTTCATGGGTAGGTGCCAGCTGCAGCAGACTGTCTTAACACCCACCAACAATTACCTGGGCTCCGGTCCACTCAACAAGCTGACCCTCTTACACAGGATTCTGGCCAGTCACAGACCTCAAAAAGCTCCTGGCCTCGAACCAGACTTCCTACTCCCAGGTAAAAAAAAAAAAAAAAAGTCTGCCCATTCTTCTCTCTGGGCAGCTGCCTTCTGCTAGGCTTTTCTCTACAGTCAGGGCTTTTCTCTAACCCCAACGGCTGCACAGGTGTAGCAGGCAGGGCTAATTAAGATGCCATGGAGCAGGTCCTCAAGGAGTCCATTCTGAAGCACTTAGAGATGAGGAAAGTGATCAGGAATAGTTAGGGGTGGAGGAATAACTCAGTGGTTTGAGCATCAGCCTATTAAACTCAGGTTTATGAGTTCACTCCTTGCAGGGGCCATTTAGGGAACTGAGGTTTAAAAAAAAACTGTCTGAGAATTTGCTTTGCTTTAAGCAGGGAGTTGAACTAGATAATCTACTGAGGTCCCTTCCAACCCTGATATTCTGTGAACATGGATTCACCAAGGGCAAGTCATGCCTGACCAATCTGATTGCCTTCTATGATGAAATAACTGGCTCTATGGATATGGGTAAGGTGGTGGATATGATATACCTTGATGTTAGCAGAGCTTTTGATACAGTCCCCACAGTATTCTTTCCAGCAAGTTAAAGAAGTATGGCTTGGATGAATGGATTATGAGGTGTGTAGAAACCTGACTAGGTCATCAGGCTCACCAGGTAGCAATCAACAGCTCTATGTCTAGTTTGCAGCTGGTGTCAAGCAGAATGCCCAGGGGTCAGTCCCAGGGCCAGTTTTGTTCAACATCTTCATTAATGATCTGGATGGTGGAATGGATTGCACCCTCAGCAAATCTGCAGATGACATTAAGCTAGGGGGAGAGGACTAGGGGGGTAGGGCAAAGGTCCAGAGTGACCTAGACAAATTGGAGGATTGGGCCAAAAGAAATCTGATGAGGTTCAACAAGGACAAGCAGAGTCCTGCACTTAGGACAGAAGAATCCCATGCACTGCTACAGGATGGGAACTGACTTGCTAAGCAGCAGTTCTGCAGAAAAGGACCTGGGAGTTACAGTAGACAAGATGCTGGATATGAGTCAACAGTGTGCCTTTGTTGCCAAGAAGGAAAATGGCATGTTGGGCTGCATTAGTAGGAGTATAGCCAGTAGATCAAGGACAGTGATTATTCCCCTCTTTCTGGCACTGGTGAGGACACATCTGGGTTATTGCATCCAATTTTGGGCCACCTACTACAGAAAGGATGTGGACAAATTGGAGGGAGTCCAGAGGAAGGCAACAAAAATAACCATGGGGCTAGGGCACACGACTTATGAGAAGAGGCTGAGAGAACTGGGCTGGTTTAATCTGCAGAAGAGAGGAGTAAGGGGAGATTTGATAGCAGCCTTCAACTACCTGAAGGGGGCTCCAAAGAGTATGGAGCTAGGCTGTTCTCAGTGGTGGCAGATGACAGAACAAGGAGCAATGGACTCAAGTTGCAGTGGGAGAGGTCTAGGTTGGATATTAGGAAAAACTATTTCACTAGAAGGGTCGTGAAGCACTAGAATGGGTTACCTAGGGAGGTGGTGGAATCTCCATCCCTTAGAGGTTTATAAGGCCCAGCTTGACAAAGCCCTTGCTGGGATGATTTAGATGGAGTTGGTCTGCTTTGAGCAGGGGGTTGGACTAGATGATCTCCTGAGGTCTCTTCCAACCCTAATCGTCTATGTTTCTAATTAAACAGGGCTGATTGGCTCAAGGCCTCCTGAGCCCAGATCCACAAAGTGACTTAGCAACTACTAGAATCTACAAAAAAAAAAAACCACACTCAGCTACCCCATAACCCTGTAGGCCCCTAAACTCGCATGGCACTTTAATTTTTGCTGTAAAAATCCCCCTCTTCATGTATACACTGATGCATCAGGCAAGTGTCCAGGAAGCTATCTCACACCTAAGCCCCAGCAGGATCCTCAAACCAGGTGAAGCTAGATGTTCCTCTGCCTCTTTCACCTGCAGGGCCTGAATAGTAGGCAAGCTAGGATCACCCCTTATGCCACACAAAATAGCCAAGTGAAGAAGGGGAGGAGGAGGTGGTGGCAACCTCCCTTATAATCTTTACCCCAGTAGTTAGGATACTCAGCCAGGTTTTGAGAGACCTTAGTTCAGTTGCCCCCTCTGTCTAATGAGGCAAAGGGATTTGAACAGAGGTTTCCCACCTTTCAGGTGCATACCCAAGCCACTGGACTAGAGAGTCATTCTCCCTCTTTTTATGGCCCAGTCAATATTTAATTTCTTAATACAAAGTTGGATGTGGTCAACAAGAAAGACTTACAGATATGCACTTCAGATAGTCCCAGAGCCCAGTAGTTAGGCTACTTACCCTCTGTTCAAATCCCTTCTTCTCATTGGGAAGGAGAATTGAACTGTGGTATTCCACATTCAGGGTCAGTACCACCTTACCACTGGGCTAAAAGTTATAAAGGAGGCCCATTTCTCTTCCCTCACCCCAGCTGTTTGTGTGAAGTTGGGCACGTGCCTAAGTTGTTCTTGCAAGAACTGTACAAGCATTAGCATCCAGAATAGGGTTCCGAGCTGTGGATCCCAAAGTGACATAGGTGCCTCTGCAGCACCTAACTCTATGAGAGGGAGAGGGCCCAGGACACACCCCTCTTGTAGGCATTTGCTATCGACTAGCTTAAGTGGCTCCCCATCTAGTGTGCTGGCATTTGTGGATCCCATTCTCAGCTGCCTATACAATGTATAGGAAGCTGAGGCACCTAACCCAGGTTTGTGCATTCTAGTGATTTTTCAAGACACCTAGAAGTTAGGTGTTTCAATGCCTAAGTCCCTTTGTGGAGTCAGACCTTAGCTTTTAACATGACAGGTCACTCTGTTATTGTGCATCTACCCTAGAAGTCTTTTTTAGCCAATGTACTAGCTACATGAGACAGTAGCAAATTAATTATCCTTAAAAAATTGATGGACATAGATTCCCAGAAAACAGGCTTAACCTTCACAGAATCACTCTTTGGAAATTACCCATTATTTAAACTGCTGCAACTTCTGCATATAGATTAGACCTTCGTTTAATTCCCAATTCAAAACTGTGTTTATGTAGCTGTGTGTACATTGTTGTGTAGCTGTGTTGGTCCCAGGATATTAGAGAGACAAGGTTGGTGAAGTAATATCCTTTATTGGACCAACTTATGTTGGTGAGATAGAAAAGCTTTCTAGCTTACACAGAGCTCTTCTTCAGGCCTGGGTATGTAAGGTCTTTACATAGCTATCTGTTACTACAGTGCACGTGAATGCACCAGAATATGGTCACTTGGTTTTCCTAGCATCTAACATTTTATTAAAGTATTTAAAAATATTTAGCATACATGGGTGGAGACTAACTCTAACTTTATAGTGTGGTTAATTTCCCAACCTTTAAAACTTATCCTCACATGTCATCCGGAAAGTAAGCATTGTTATTTTACATCAGGGAAAACTGAGGCAAAAATAGATTAAGTGACATGCCTAATTCTACAGAACAATAGCATTGTGATGGCTGCAGATGCCAGGCAGTGGAAGAAAGATTCTTGTTGCTGCTCCTGCTGTACCTGACCTGTGGATGGTGCTAGTTTATGCATGAAGACCTGCATTTGAGCAAAGTAAATAACTCCTCCCCAAACACTGGTGGGAATAAAAACAGTGTTCATGGAAAATATGATGAGATCAAACTACAATGTCGGTTTCCCGTTGTTGCCCAGCATACATGAGGCTATCTTACTGGTAAAAATTATAACATTACTATATTACTTGAGAATTGTTCCTCTGCCACTTCCCCCTCTTGCTGTATTTCCTGATTCCATATCCTGGAGCAATCATGTACTAGACATGAATGGTGGAAACTGTTATTGTCAAGCCATTTCAGTTTCCTATTTGTATCTCTGCTGATGAAAATCACTCCTAAAGAGCTCTTGAACTGACATTGTTGACGTAGTAATCTGAGTAGAGAATAAGCTTTTTCTCTGATTTTCCTATTTGTACATTCCCAATAAATAGTAAGTGGTTATGTCAGCTGCAAATTTCACCTGTGTTTTGATGTTACATTCACTAAGGTCTCACAAATTGCTTTTTTACTTCAACAGCCTTCAGTGAAATAGATAGCTGGCCCTAAGACATTTCCCAATGGTAGCAAAATTAAGAGATTCTTCTATTGTAATTCCAGTACAGTCAACTGGAAATATCATGAAAGAGCCATAACCTAAATTTGGGCTTTTTTATACACTACATTGTTCCCATAGGTATAATCTAGACTTTTTATGTATAGGCTTTTCAACAGTACACCTCACCATAGCATCTGAACATCTCACAATTATCAATGGATTTAGCCTCACAATAGCCCTATTAGCTAGGGATCTATTACTGGCATAGTTTTATAGGTGAGAAATGGAGAAGTTCACTGAATTGCCGAATTTCACACAAAAGTCGGAGATGGTGCCAGAAACTGAACTCACCTCTCCTGATTTTCTTGTAAGTACTGTCACCCCAATGGCATCTTTCACAGGCTGGTATTCATATATTTTTTGATATTCATATATTCATATATCATATCTCATATATTTTGTGAGATGCCAAACCTCTCTCTACCCTAACCTGCTCATGAAGTGCATCGTGTTATTCTAATACTATAGGACAAATCTGTATCCTATGTCATTTCCTGAAATCTGCACTCAGCTTGTAGCATGAGAGTCATGGTAGAGAGAACCTCAAAAAGAGCGCTCTAAAGCATTTTGTGAATATGAAATCAGGGAGTTTAATCAGCAAAGGCCCTGTAATGTTTACTTTAGTGAATTAGGAATATGTGGATCGTAATAGAGTAAGAGAGCAGGGGTGTCGGGAATTGAGACAATTCAGACACAGAGGAAGGGTACAGGACAGAAAGTGAAAAGCATAAGAGAGCTGAGAATGTTTATATTCCTAACACCTCCCCATCTAGCGTTCTGCATGCGTGGAATAGAGGTCTAATATTTGTTTTCTATGGTGGACTGTTTAGTTGGCTGGCAGTTCCTTGTTGCAAAGACTTAGCACCAAGGTGGAACCACTGTATCTGCTTGTGGGAGCTGTTATTGGGATGACTTCTTTTTCTCTTTCCTTCACACCACACGGTGTGTACTGAGGGAACTATAGCATGCAGCATTTATGAGTTGAGAAGAGGAGAGGCAAAACAACTGGAAATAACATCTAGATTACCAGAAAAGTTGCTAATTGTGTTAGAGCTGATAGCGCTTCACTTTAGGGCTGAAAGGTGTAAGGAGAGCAAATGTATGGGAATATTAGCACATGAGAAACATCAGTCTCATAAAAACCCATCCAGAAGCTCCAATCTTGCTGATCACCACTTGAGAGCTATTTGGCTTGACAGTATGACTTTTGTCAATCAGAATCAGTAACAGGCTGTGCTGAATAAGAAACATATCACTCCAGAAGACACCATCTCCATATAAAGCATTTTGGCAGAGTGTATGAGGGCATCAGCAGTCTGAAATGGTCAGGGAACAAAAGACAGGGAAAAGGAGAGGGGGCTGAACATGAAAAAGCAGAAGCGGGGAGAGGAGGAGAGAGAGAGAGAGAGAGAGAAGGAAGAGCGGAAATCAGTAATAGAAAGCAGCGAGAGCAGAAGAGGACAGGGAAGATTAGAAAAATGGATAAAATGTATCCTGCTATAAAGGATTTCCTTCTTAAACTATAAACAGGAAGTCTCACAGCAGGAAAAGATGGTCCAAGCATCAGGAAGTGTCAAGAGTTAGAGGTTCTGACCCAAAGCAAGGATAGAAAATTGATAATTTAGACTGTAAGCTCTTTAGGGAAGCAATTGTCTTTTAATGAGTTCATATAGCAGCTGGCAAAATGGGGCCCTGATCCTAATTTGAGTCTCAGGGGACTACCATAATACAATTAATACAAATAACATCAGAGAAGAAAAGGAAAAGTGTCATAATGCTGTCTGGTACATATTATATTTAGGCACAGAGGTCTTATACTTCAAAGGTGATCAGTGGGTTTAAGTGCCTCAGTTTCTGGGTGACCAACTTGAGATATCTTAAAGGAGCCTCATTCTCAAAAATGATTACCTGTCTTCTGAAAGCCAGGAACATTTAACATGTCTCATGTTGGACACTCAAAGATTAAGGAACCCCAAAACACTAGTGGCAGCTGAAAATTTAAGCCAGTGCTTTTGTGCCTCTGAATCCATTAGATCAAAAAATGTTGCACTTACTGCCTCAATAATGTTTTTGTCTGAAATAGGACTTGTTTTTATTTAATATCCAAAATAAGCCCCCTTTCCTGACTGGAGATCATTACAGTATTAAAATGAGTATGTAATATAAACAACAACTTGACTTAAATACTTCCTATTGTTTGAGAACTTTGTCATGTAAGATTTGGGATAGCTTCACTTCCCACAAGTGGCAAAGCCATGAAAGAGTTATGGAAGTCATCCTAAATGAGAACCAATAAAATCTCTGGACCACTTTCACGGTCTTGGACAAGCCAGACTAGGGAGCACTTTTGTCACCACCTGCCCTGTAACTCTGGGTGCCTGAAATTCCCTGCTGATGTGTCTCATAACCTGGATGCCAGCAGCAAGGATGCAAGTCACAGCCTGAGTTCAGCACTCATTCAGCAGCTCTAACACCAATAGCCTGTCTGTCTACAGCCCCATGGAGGCTTGGTTACAACCAGCAAAGGGATATCCACAAGCTCCCAGTCCCAAATTCTCCCAAAACCATGGGCTCTGCAATGTCCAGCCCTCTTCTGGGCAGTTCAGAGAAATAATTAGGTTTGTTCGTTCCTTTAAAGGGACAAAAAGCTCATCATAGCTTAATAACTGGTAAATACACCCTTCCCTTCAAACACAGCAATGAGTTAGTTTATACTGAAAATAAAAGAAATGTATTAACAACAGGACATAGGTTAAGTGAGGCCAAGTGAAAGGAAGAAAGTTAGAAAGGGTTATAAGCAAATAATAGTGAGAACATGTACCTAAAAGTTTAAAAAATAATCTAACTTTGTTCAACATGGTTTCTCTCACCCCTCATTCTTCTTTCCAGCCATGGCTGGTTTTACCTCAGTCAGGACATTCCTCCGACGTACAAGATGTTGTCTTTTTTTGTTTTCATAGGTAAAAGATCTTTGCCTAAGCAGGTTTATCATCTAGCTTCAGTTTCCAAAAACTTCAAACCCCCCCCCCCCCGATTGAAAGACCCATCTTCCTCAGCTTGCAAGACCGAATGGCTTGCATCCCTCAGCTAGGGACCGAATGGCTAGGCAGCAGTTCTGCAGAAAAGGACCTAGGGGTTATAGTGGACGAGAAGCTGGATCTGAGTCAACAGTGTGCCCTTGTTGCCAAGAAGGCTAACAGCATTTTGGGCTGTATAAGTAGGGGTATTACCAGCAGACCAAGGGACGTGATCATTCCCCTCTATTCGACATTGGTGAGGCCTCATCTGGAGTACTGTGTCCAGTTTTGGACCCCACACTACAAGGAGGATGTGGAAAAATTGGAAAGAGTCCAGCAGAGAGCAACAAAAATGATTAGGGAGCTGGAGCACATGACATATGAGGAGAGGCTGAGGGAACTGGGATTGTTTAGTCTGCAGAAGAGAAGAATGAGGGGGGATTTGATAGCTGCTTTCAACTACCTGAAAGGGGGTTCCAAAGAGGATGGATCTAGACAGTTCTCAGTGGTAGCAGATGACAGAACAAGGAGTAATGGTCTCAAGTTGCAGTGGGGGAGGTTTAGGTTGGATATTAGGAAAAACTTTTTCACTAGGAGGGTGGTGAAGCACTGGAATGGGTTATCTAGGGAGGTGGTGGAATCTCCTTCTTTAGAGGTTTTTAAGGTCAGGGTTGACAAATCACTGGCTGGTATGATTTAGTTGGGAATTAGTCCTGCTTTGAGCAGAGGGTTGAACTAGATGACCTCCTGAGGTCCCTTCCAACCCTAATATTCTCTGATTATATATGTCTGCCTAGTGATGTCAGCCAAAGATGGCTTCTGTTCACGCTTATATCTTCCAAAGTTCAATTACTTTGTTTCAAGACGCAGGATGACGTCATGCTGTTCTACCCTTATTGTGGACTTTTGATCCCCCTGTGTGTAAATGAGGTTTCCATTGTTTTGATTCCACTATGCTTAATTAACATAGGTAGGTCTTCTTTTTGGAATGCGGGGGGGAGATTTGTTTCTTCCTATTTGGCCACAGACTTTAAAGCATGATATCAAGTACTCACATTTCCTCATTCAGTGTTAATACATACATTTCACCATAATCACCAGTGTGTCATTAGCTTTCAGACAAGACCTCTCTATACACTTTTATAACAATATTGTATACAGTTGATTTACTCACTTATCACTTGAGTTTCAGCCCCCCTAGCCCATCTTTATAGACCGGTAAACTTTGAAATGCATCTGTCCGAGGGTCACCTCTCAAAATAAAGTTTGTTCAAACTGTAAATGTGGTGACATGGAGTCTGGTGGTGAAGGAAGCTTTGTGCCCTTTCTTCTCCTGCTGATATGTGATAACATGAAATTTGTTCTATTTGCTGTGATCCCCTCCCCCTGCTGTCTTGTTGGTCTTGTTTACTGCTTATATGTATATTGAGGCAAATTCATTTTCCTTTGTTTAGGACAGACCTATTGAACACTTTTACCTAGGTAAGGTCATATGGTTTTGCACATGTTTTAGTATCATCAAATGGGGGAATTCATAAATTTACATATAATGTTGCAACATACATTTCACTATAGTATTGTTGACTAGCAAGTTATTAGCAAATTTTAAATAATACCTCACAAGGTGTATTTTATACAAAGATTATCACAATAGTGTGTAGAGTGTCAATGCATGCATGCATGCATTGAGTCACAGCCATATCATGGCATCATATATTCTGTATGTGTAATGTGTTATTAACAAAATATTTTGTATCAAGTTAGAACCTAGAGACCACAACTGGGATCAAGGCCTCATTGTGCTAGGGGCTGTACTACTAATAGTCAGAGACAGCCCTTGCCCCACATAGCTTGTAGACTAAAGTGTCAAGACTGAAAAAGAGTGAAAGAAAGGAAGTAGTACTATTATCAGATTTAAATATGGGGATCTGAGGCACAGGAAGATTAAATGACTTGCCCAAGGTCCAACAGGAAATCAGTGGGAGAACTATAATCCAAATCTCCAGTGTCCAAGTCCAGTGCCTTCACCAAAGAGCCAGCCCTCCTCTTTGACACTGTGCGAGGAAATATAAGTTTAGTAATATGTTACAGAGGTTTTTTTTTTCCCCCCCAATAGCCTCAATAGCTTCTCAAGAGGGGGAAGAACTAATAATAACTGATACAGTTTTGGAAAGAACTAAAATGATGTGTTGCTATACTTAATCTTATATTTAAAGTCTAATATCTCAAGATCTTCCAAAGCTAATAGCAAGTATTGTGTGTCCTAAAGAAAAGTCAGCAATTTCCCCGTTATAGTGCTATAAATCTTTCATATCTAACCCCCTCCTCTCTCATAGGTTGTGAGGTATTGAACCTTAAACCTACCACATGACCTATATGTCAGAAAAGTGTCAACTGAGGGATTAAATTCCACCACATGATGGATTATTGGTCTGACTCAGTATGGCAATTCTTATGTTCCCACAGACCAGTTAAGATTGGCAGCATCTGTCTTTCTCTTCTTAATGGATTCATGGCAATGGTCCCACAGGTCTGAAGGATTTTAGTCACCAGAGTCATCAGACCAGCAGTTCTTTGGGGATCTGTGAACTATAAATCACAGGTTCTTTCATCCATGCTGAGATTAGTTGTTCAAGAGTACAAACAGGTTGTAACGATGCTGTTTCTGATGGGACCCAAGTGAGAGTGCTAATTCAGGACAAATTGCTTAAAACAGGGCAGTTACAGCCCAAGGCTGGGGTTTTTCCACCTCTAAGGCAAACCAAACCGGCCAGACAAAGAGGACTTTGGTCTCACCCCACTGGCTAACCAAAAGTCACACAAGCATTTCCTTTAGACACTCCAGTTTTCCAGTATCACCACCAGTGCCACTCGTTATGGGGACAATCGGTTATGAAAACCAATACCTCAGTAAAAGAAAAAGGGTTCTCTTGATCCCAAAGGACCAAACCCCAGACTAAGGTCAATATACAAATTAGATCTTACCCACAAGTCACGCTGTTGCCAATCCTATAGAATCTAAAATCTAAAAGTTTATCATAAAAGAAAGAAATACAGATGAGAGCAAGAATTAATTAAATGGAATCAATTACATACAGTAATGGCAAAGTTCTTAGTTCAGGCTTGTAGCAGTGATGGAATAAACTGCAGGTTCAAATCAAGTCTCTGGAGTACATCCACAGCTGGGATGGGTGATTCTGTCCTTTGTGTAGAGCTTCCATTTGTAGCAAAGTCCCTGCATAGGCAAGAAGCAGGATTGAAGACAAGATGGAGATGAGGCATCAGCCTTTTATAGTCTTTTCCAGGTATAAGAACACCTCTTTGTTCTTACTGTGGAAAACCACAGAAAAATGGAGTCTGGAGTCACATGGGCAAGTTCCTGCATATTTTGCTGAGTGACAAGGCGTATCTGCCTTCCCTCAATGGGTCAACTGTATAGCTGATGGTCCTTAATGGGCCATCAAGCAGGCTAGGCAGAGCTGACACTAACTTGTCTCAGGTGTCACCCTGAAGCACAGCATAATTTTGAAATACAGATAGTATAGAGCCAATACTTATAACTTTAAATACAAAAATGATCTATGCATACAGATAGCATAATCGTTAACCAGCAACCCATAACCTCGTCTTAGACACCCAATTTGACCCCCTTTATACAAGATTTGGTGCCACTATATGACTTTGGTTGCAACCATGTTCTATATGGTCCCAGTTCCAATCAATAACGTGACACAGGTATTACACTGCCAATACCCACAGAGAAGTAATATCACTTTAATAGGTAAACACCAACCCTGTGAATATTTTACCAGAAACAGGTATGTGTGTTCTCTGCATATGTGTGCATTAGAAGTCAACACTACACATATTTCACTAACATTTTATGTACTGTTTATGTGAGAAGTACTTATTCTTGCTTCTGCTTTTTTTATCTAGAGCTAGTAAAAAAACTCTTTTGCTGCATTTCAGTCAGGGTACATCAGTGCTTAATTCTTACACAACTGGGGTTACCATAACAAAGTAATCAGTGAGTTTATAGGTCAATATCTTTCTTATCCATTAACAGTGCAAAAATCTTTACAGTTGTGAGTAAACAAAAATTAAGAGATCCATTGACATGAAGGGGATGCTTTGACATTTGGCAGCCCAAATGACTATAGTTTGGTCTTTTATGGTCAAAAATATCTTAGGTTGCTCGGTTAAATTGTGAGAGCATGTCAGAACGTCATGCTTTCACCAAAAACCTCAGCTCAAACTGCTACATTTCAGCTACTTATTCTGTGGCAATGTTTCGTTCCTCTTCTTTTTTCCTATGCCCCACGGAGATAGAATAAAATATTGAGAAAAGCGTATGGCAAGCTTTTCAATATTTCTGAGTTTTGCTGGTAGCATGTGAAGGCTTATGGTTACACACTCTGTGTGAGAAAATAAAACCTTCTATTTAAATAAAGTGGAACCTTACAGTTCATAGGTAAATACATATTTCCCAGTTGGCAGAAATAGACTATTGCAAGAGGCTTACACAGTCTAGAAAAGGTCTTTGTTTGAATAAAGCCATGATGAGAACACAGCACAGACTATTTTTATAACATTATGATCTAGAAACTTACTCAGTCATAAGTGCTATACAAAGCAAAGTAGTTTTTGTTGTATTAACTAGAGCCATCAATTTTAGTGGGTTTCTTATAGTTGGAAGCCAAGATATAGAAAAAATTTGAAAAGGAGAGTGATATACAATAGTAGAAGTCCAAAATTAGAAAGAGTGCAGTCCATTACTTGTCACAGTTTTATTTCATAACTGCAGAATAATGTCACAGTCTCCCTACCATAACATTGAAAAGTGCTTTTATAGGTGGATTGGATATTTGGATGGTGGGCCTTTTTGTAGTTCAACTGTCCATAGATTTTTATACTATTGGGCATCTTGAAAATATTACCACCACCAATAATTACCAAGAAAGCAGTGAATCTCTGGGATTAAAAAGGACATTCTTAAATGATCTGAATTCAAAGGAGTTAGTAGTTAATGTGAATTGAAATGGGAGTTTGGCCTTTGACTTCCATGGGAGCTGAAGCAGGGGCCCTTTGGGTATCACATGGGAAACTCCTGGTAGATTTTAGGGACTAAAACCTGTATACCTCATAAAACACAGTATGCATTAAGCACCACCTCTCATGGGAAAAACCATAAGAAATGCTATTTTATGGGCCACAAACTTAGATCAATAGAAGAAATTTATCAGCTAAAAATTATTTAAGAGAAAACACAGTTGTGTGTAAATTAAACCTGTGGCTAGGAAAAAAGAAGTCAGAATGATAAAAGCTGATTAAAAATGTATGCGCTCCATCTGGTGTCCTATAGAGGAAGTGCAAACTGCTTTTCACTCATTTCTGGTATGCTGCTATTTTCTGCTTGTTTCAAATAGTCCAGGGCAATTTGAGGATGGGATTCTTACAGACAGCCTTTTAAAAGAAGTATGCCTGTAACTGCCATTACCTGAGTAGGACTCCATTTTTAAAATGAAGTACTTTACAGAGAAAAAATGATACAATGTAACTATTTGCAAAAACAGCTATTTTTGGAAGGCTAGAGAGGAGAAACTGATTACAGTAGATTATTTTCTTCTCTTTTAGTACAACACAGAATTTGGAAGTTGAAATATGCCATATAATGATATTTCTGTCTCCAAAACATAACCAGTGCTTTTTGCCACACTAGTGTATTTAAAAGCAATTTTAAAAAAAATAAATAAATCACAGAATCCTTATCCTTCATGACATCACAATAAAGCACAGCAAGCTACAAAGAATTTCTGATGGTTTTAAAGAAAATCATATTTGATAAAGAAGAGATTCACTGATCAAGAATGTCAAGTCTATCACCTCAAAAAAGAACTGGGACTCCAGTACTAACTTATGGTAATTCTGTTATTCTAATAGCACTACTGGATGAATTCAATGGGATTCAAAAGTTGAATGTCTTTAACAAGGTTTCCAGTATCTGCTTCCCTGCAATACAACTAGATAGGAACAATGATGCACAAAACACAAATTGTGAGAGTTGATCAGTAAAGTGAGTACAACCATATGGATCTTTTATAAATATTTATATTGAGGTACAGATATTTTCCATATACACACAAAGCACTAAATTACCATCGCTGTCTAAGCAGGCTCTGACATTAAGTGTATGCAGGTAACTATTAATACACATGAATTAAAAGATTGAGACCAGGTAAATTCTACTCTTTAGATTAGTTTAGTAGTTTAGAAAGATATTTTGATTTGTACATTTATGATTATACTACAGCATTTTCTTCATTCATTATGGATCATAGTCTACAATGCTCAGGTCAAACATGTGTTTTTAGATTTAACTCTTTTTGCTGTAAGGACTGGATAGCCCCAGGGTAAAAGGTATTGCCTGTTACATCTAGGGAACTGGTTAGAATTTAACCAGGTCAGTACTTACTAAACATTGTGACAATATGATGGACAACTAGTGGGTGCCATGTTTTGGCACCATGTAATATATCTGTTTGCTTGCATAGATATAACCTCTAGCCAACAGCTCTACACCTATGGAAAAAATCAGTTAGAGAGATAGACTAAGGCAGAACAGATTTTTTTGCATGATATGCTCAGCTGCTAAAAATAAATGGTGTCACAGCTGACATTAAGGAATTTTTCAAGATCTAGCTCCTTTATAGCACAGTCAGATAAACAGAGCTAGTAAGACCATTTGGCAGCTCCCAATAACTAGAGCTGGTAAAACTCAGAATTTCAGTCCCACTGGAAATTCCAATATTTCAACATTTGTTTTCATCCTGAATTAAGACACATACGTGTTGAACTGTGATATTTAGGTTCAACATTGAATTATGTCCCCGAGAGCCGATTTTTCAGTTTTGCCAAAATCTTTCAATTTTTCAAGAAAATCCAAACTAAATATTTTGTTTTGGGTCAGGGCAAACCAAATCAAAACATTTTGGTTTGCTAAATGAAATAAATTGTTTCATTTTGAGTCAGTCTGACATTAACCTGGGTCCACCTGAACTGCCATAGTGCCTCATGGAAGACGTAACTCAGGTGCCTCATGCCCGCTTATGCTCCTTTCTGGGCCTAGCCCCATGGCCGGACTAACTTTCTCATGATGCATCATAATCATGGGACTCCCATGATAGACAGTGGCAGTTCAAACAGACAGGAGATGCAGTTCAGCACAAGAATCTGGCTTAGAGGATTGTGTGTGTGCGCGCTCACGCAGAGGCTCCCTTTTCCATTGAAAAAACATTTTGATGGAGAATTGTCAACCAGCTCTATCAATAACCTTATAAATGCCTATGGTCAATAAATGAGGTGATCTCCATTCAGTTCCCTCTGGAAAGGCATCCACATCATTGTGTGTGTGTGTGAGAGAGAGAGTGAGTGAAAGAGAAAATGATGTGGATGCCTTTCCAGTGGGAACTGAATGGAGATGGCCTAGTTTATTGACCAGGGGCATCTATAAGGTTATTGATAGAGTTGGTTGACAATTTTCCATCAAAATGTTTTTTCAATGGAAAAGGGAGCTTCTGTGTATGCGTGCGCACACACATACACGCACACCCCGCATTGCATGGCAATTGGCCCCTGTACTGCCAGCAGGGGAGACAAAGAACGAACTCTGCTTTCACTTCAAGGCATGTTAGCCAATTCACATGAGAGATGCTTGCACTACTGCTGCTTGTGCTGTGTCAGTTCAGGTTTTTATTGCAATCCACTATTTTTCACTGGTTCCAATCTGACTTTAAAATATCCTTCCAGTTGGTTAGTTCCCAGTCGGCTTTGTTCATTGGCTCTCTCTCTGGGCCACTAAATGTGCCTATAGGCACATGGAAGTTCTCTCCCAGTGTTCTGAACTCATTGTCTGTTCAAAGCTTGCCTTTATGATATACCCTGAAGCCTCTAATGGATGGGACATCATAGTGGTGAAAAATTCCCAGGATGTCTTGAACAAGAACCAAAGTAAGTACATACAAACTGGGGCTGCAGTTCATATGTGCTCCGGTTTGTCTTGGCTAACAAGAATTAATCAGAATCATAGGACTGGAAGGGACCTCGAGACAGGTCATCTAGTCCACTTCCCAGCACTCCTGGCAGGACTAAGTATTTCTAGACCACTCCTCACAGGTGTTCAGATACTTTTGTAATGAATGCAGTATGGCAACATTCCTTCAAGCAGAATGACCAGTGTAAAGTTAACAATGAAATACAGATACAGCAACTAAGGTTTAAAAACAAAAACAACAGTGCCTAAAAATAGGCTCCCAAGTCCATATTTAGGCACTTAAATACGTGTGTTGGCTTTCAAATGTGCTGAGTGTGAGCACACAGCACTCCTACTGGCTGCTCAACGTGCTGCATCTGTAGAGTGCGTTGCAAAATGAGGGCCCAGTTTTAGGTGGGGCCCCCCATGAACAACTGTAACAGTAATAATAATAAAAAGATCCACCCCCTAATTCCAACTCTGCCCCATATAGGGTATTGTTTCAGTGCCAGGTTCACGGTCAGACCCTTAATCAGACAGATACCCTCCTACAGTAGCATAGCATTATGCACAATGAAGAGTATGTCCATTAAAAGTAACAGGAAGTTGACAGAAAACTTATGGGACTCTGCAAGATCCCACACACCTCCCTCTAGACATAATGAGAGAATGTGAGGACTCTACAAGCTATGACATTTTCTCTGAACTTTCTTTTTTTTTTTTTAAACTTATACATTTAATAGTAGCTTAATGTAAAGATAACAAAACACTGATTCTCTTTTGTTTTCCTCTTCTTCTCCCTTGCTCTAGGGAGGTGGTTGCAATAATTTGAGGGTGGCCTATACTACTAGTAATTTCCGATACACCATACATAAGTTCCGATGCACTAGCTGGCAAGTCTGGGAGCATGCCAAAGATGCACTAGCTGCCAAGTCTGTAGAGAGCCAAATCTCTACGCACTGCCTGCCATTGCTTTCCCACCTATTCCAGGGGGACAGAAATAGTTCATAGCACCCACTACTTATTGTACATCTAGACTCAAGTTAGGGGGTTCTTACTCCTCTGAACAGGCACATTGTCCAAGTCACAGTCTAGATCGTAATGGGGGTAATGACAATTATTGAGTGCCAATGATGTACTTAGTGATGTATAAACATAAAAGACATGGTCTCTTAGTTAGATAAAATGTATTGCACATATATTTAAAAAACTGACAACTGTGACACTGGCTATTCTTATTCTCAGAATATATGTTTTTATAGTTCTTGTTCACCAGTATGTGGTCGTAGAATGTGACTGGTGGAAATTTCCTTACCACTAACTTTCATTTTCTAATGTTATTAAACTGTCACACCCAGGGATGACATGCACAACCCTTTTGGTGCAGAGATCACCGTGTTCTTTGAAGTTCATATCTCTTTGGATACAGCAGAGAAAATGAAAAATGTGTTCCCCATAACTGAGAGGAAGGAGGAAGAATGAATGAGGCACTAGTGTAGTGTAACTTATATTATTTTAAAAGTGTGTATTTCTGGCTTCTATAGCTAGGACTGTCAGCTTAATGATGGTACCTGCAGTTTCTTTCTGGTTCGTCAATCATACCTGATCTGCAGGCATGCACTACAATTTCTGATGCTGCATCCACTGTGTTACTAAGGAAACATGCAAGGAAAAAATCATCTAAGGAAAAGCATGTTGCTATGGCTGGCTGCAAACCTGGGAGTGTGTTGAGCAGCCTAAAGAGTGATCTTCTTCCACTTTTTACTAAGCAATGTCTCAAACACTGAAACATGTAAAAAAACAAAAGGAATGGTCACTCCTGCACTGTTATCAAATGTGTGTACCCTCACTCAAACTTGGTATTCATGCTTTTCAGTTATTGCACTTATTCATTCTATCCATGCATAGTCACAGCTATTAGCCTCAGTGGAACACAGCCTGATTCTTGTCTATACTGGTGTAGAATCATAGAAGATTAGGGTTGGAAGAGACCTCAGGAGGTCATCGAGTCCAATCCCCTGCTCAAAACAGAACCAATTACCAACTAAATCATCCTATCCAGGGCTTTGACAAGCCGGACCTTAAAAACCTCTAAGGATGGAGAGTCCACCACCTGCCTAGGTAACCCATTCCAGTGCTTTACCACACACCTAGTGAAATAGTGCTTCCTAATATCCAGCTTGGACCTCCCACACTGCAACCTGAGATCATTGCTCCTTGTTCTGTCACCTGCCACAACTGAGAACAGCCAAGCTCCAACCTCTTTGGAACCCCACTTCATGTAGTTGAAGGCTGCTATCAAATTCCCCCTCGACCTTCTCTTCTGCACACTAAACAAGCCCAGTTCCCTCAGCATCTCCTCATCAGTCATGTGCCCCAGCTCCCTAATCATTTTCGTTGCCCTCTGCTAGACTGTCTCCAGTTTGGCCACATCTGTTCTCTCCTGGGGGACCCAAAACTGGACACAATATTCCACATGTGTCCTCACCAGTGCTGAATAGAGGGAAATATTCACTTCCTTAGATCTGCTGGCAATGTTCCTACTAATGCAGCCCAATATGCTGTTAGCCTTCTTGGTAACAAGGGCACACTGTTGACTCATATTGAGTTTCTCATGCCTTGTTATCCCGAGGTCCTTTTATGATGCACTGTTGCTTAGCCAGTTGGTCCATATCCTGTAGCAGTGCATAGGATTCTTCTGTCTTAAGTGCAGAACTCTGCACTTGTCCTTGCTGAACCTCAGATTTCTTTTAGCCCAGTCCTCCAATTTGTTTAAGTCACTCTGGACACTATTGCTACCCACCAGCATATCTCCCTTCCCCGCAGCTTTGTGTCATCCGTGAATTGCTGAGGGTGCAATCCACCCCATCATCCAGAACATTAATGAAGATGTTGAACAAAACCGGCCCCAGGACCAATCCCTGAGGCACTCCTTTGATACCGGCTGCCAACTAGACATTGAGCTGTTGGTAACTACCTGTTGAGCTGGACGATATTGCCAGCTTTCTCTCCACCTCACAGTCCATTCATCCAAGCCATACTTCTTTAACTTGCTGGAAAGAATACTGTGGGAGACCACATCAAAAGCTTTGCTAAAGTCAAGGTATATCACGTCCACCGCTTTCCCCATATCCACAGAGCCAGTTAACTCATCATAGAAGACAATCAGGTTGGTCAGGCATGACTTGCCCTTGGTGAATCCATGTGGATGTTCCTGATCACCTTTCTCTCCTCCAAGTGCTTTAGAATGGATTCCTTGAGGACATGCTCCATGATTTTTCGTGGGAGTGAAGTAAGGTTGTAGTTCCTCAGATTCTTCTACTACTTCTTCCCTTTTTTAAAGATGGACACAATATTTGCCTTTTTCCAGTCATCCCTGATTGCCACAAGTTTACAAAGATAATGGTCAATGTCCCTGCAATCACATCAGACAACTCCCTCAGCACCTTCAGATGCATTGCATCCAGCCCCATGGACTTGTGCATGTCCAGCTTTTCTAAATAGTCCTTAACCTGTTCTTTCACACTGAGGGCTGCTGACCTCCTCCCCATACTGTGCTGACCAGTGCAGTAGTCTGGGAGCTGACCTTGTCTGTGAAGACCAAGGCAAAAAAAGCACTGAGTACTTCAGCTTTTTCCACATCATCTGTAACTAGGTTGCCTCCCCCATTCAGTAAGGGCCCCACACTTTCCCAACCTTCTTCTTGTTGCTAACATACCTGTAGAAAGCCTTCTTCTTACCCTTCCCCTCCCTCACTAGCTGCAACTCCAATTGTGTTTTGGCCTTCCTGATTACACCCCTCCATGCTCGAGCAATATCTTTATACTCCTCCCTAGTCACCTGTCCAAGTTTCCACTTCTTGTAACCTTCCTTTTTGTGTTAAGTTCAAAGATTTCTCTGTTAAGCCAAGCTGGTTGCCTACCATATTTGCTATTCTTTCTGCACATTGGGATGGTTTGTTCCTGCGCCCCCAGTACGGATTCTTTTAAATACAGTCAGCTCTCCTGGACTTCTGGGAGGAAAATATGAGAGGGAAAGGAGATCCTGCCCATCCGTTCCTTGAGGGAATGAACATCTAAGTCCAGGGTCCAGATTCTGCTGCTATCCTTTCTTCCTTTTGTCGGAATCCTGAACTTGACCATCTCATGGTCACTGCTGCCCAGACTGCCACCCACTTCTACTTCCTCTACCAATTCTTCCCTGTTTGTGAGCACCAAGTCAAGAGGAGCATGGCCCCTAGTTGGTTCCTCCAGCACTTGAATCGGGAAGCTGTCCCCAGCACTCTCCAGTGTAACAACACTGACTTCAGTGGAGTGACTACTGAGTTACACTGGTATAATTCAAGGACAGACTGAAGTTCATAGTATATCATTTTCTGCATCCAAATTTGAAGACAGTCTGATGTCGTGATCCAAGATTCCCTTCTGAGCTAATGAAACAGTTTCTCAGTACAGAAAATAACACTACGTATTAACCAGCCTATCACCATGTTCTTCTCATTTTTTTCTCTGTTACTGAGAGAGAGTGTGCATTGTCTAGGATAAAACAACTGAAATTCATGTATTATATTTAATAGATGTGTGTGTGTGTGTGTGTGTGTGTGTGTGTGTGTGTGTACATATAAGTGATGTACAGGGGGGGGTTCGTAATTGGGGAGGTATGTATCTCAGCTGCATTAGTGGGACATAACTTATAGTGCTGCATATTTTGAAGGAGAATGCTGGGCAGGGATAAGAGTGGTTGTGTTCCAGCGAGAATGAAGAACAAGCCAAATCTGAGCCAGGACTCTTGAGTAGTAACAGAATTTAACCATGGGAAATGCAGATCCGTTTGAGCAAAAATATTACTGACTTTCAGAGCTGACAAACCAGTTCTCACAAAAATGTGTGCATCTGTTTGGCTTGAACTCCACTTGCCAGGGTTTGCACAATGGTATTTCTGTGGCTTTTGGTGATTCATTTTCGGTCTACCTCAGTTTTCCATGAGTAAATGAGGATGCTAATACTGATTTACTTGCCTCACAGAAATGTTATGGGTATCAATTAGATATTGTTTGTCTCTGAAGATAAAAGTTCTATATACAGTAAGGGCCAGACTTTCTCAACTGTAACTCTACATGGAGAAGGGCAATGTTACACGGAGCCTTCCCTCAGCATATGTAAGGCCTTCACAAGAATCAGGGACAATCGCAGTCCTTGTGAAGGCATGTTATTGGTGGTAATTAAGGAGGAGGTGGCGGCGGCTGCATGGCCATGGCCCTCTCCCCTCCAAACTAACTATGAACAAGCTGAACACAACAGAGAACCTTGGTGTAACCTGCACATGACTCCACATCTTGACTAGCTCAAGCAGACACAACCCCTCCCTAACCTTGTCCCAGGGGTCTGCCATTTTGTAATTCACTACTGAGGAGAGTGACTGTTTCATTAGCAAAGAGTGATGCTGAATGAAGCTTAAGTTGAACATGTGGAATTTTATTAAACTCTATGAACTGCTCTGCTCTGTGGCTGGGTTACTTCCAACCTAACTCCCCTTGTTCCCTGTTTCCTCTGGTGACCCTCAATAACTGCCTCTCCAGGGAAAAGGGGCCCTCTGACTCCAGTTCCATGGGTATATCCACCCTATTTTAGAAACATTTTAAATATGAACATTAAAACAAATAATTCACATCCAAACCGTCACTCATGTCCCATCAGCAGAGGGTGCTGCCAACATCTGAGCTGGAATCCTGTCCTTACCACAAACTCAGCTGGTTATATAATCTTTATTATATAAATCTTCTCAACAATTGACCATACCAGGAGTGACCTAGCCCTAAGAGCTAAGAATGATTAAAGAACATTCAAGTTTTATTTGGTTCTTGACATTTTCTTTCCATTTCTCTTATCACTGTTTTCATTCTTCTACTTTGGTGTTTGTGTGTTTTCTGAATAAAACAACCCTGCCCCCAAAATCCCAATTTGCCATTTTTGTAAAATTAGACAATTGACGTATTATGCTTTAAACTACTGGTTGTCTTGCCTAAACAGATATTATTGTTTACTGTTCTGGCAACTTACCTAGGGACAGGTTGTGTTCGTAAATAAGCAACACAGGAAAAAACCTTCAGCTCAGTTAAAATGCATAGTGCATTTTAACTGAGTTTAAAAATAAATCTGAGAAAAGGTAAATCTGGATTTGCAGATCCTAGTTTATTTTTTGCAGCTTAATTTGCACACTGACCCTTTAAACTCTCTTCCAAGCACCATTGCCTTAAGCACAGCCATAAGACATAACCATCATCTATGGTCCGACTTCATCACATGCTCTTACCATTCTGCCAGGACAGTCCTGAAATTATCTAGTCAACAGTTTTCCCTGCCCCACTTCAGTCCTTGAGGGGACCATTTAGGGAAGTGGGGTAAAAATCTGTCTGGGGATTAGTCCTGCTTTGAGCAGGGGGTTGGACTAGATGACTTCCTGAGGTGCCTTCCAACCCTGACATTCTATGATTACCAGAACCTGTACAAGGAGAGAGGAAGAAAGCTCTTTGCCTACATTTTGACTAAGCCTGAACTCAATATTTATTGGTTAAAGGTAGCTTAGCTACAAAAATCAGATTTTGTTTAAAAAATAAATAATGGTTTTACAAAATAATTAAAATGAATAGAAACTGATTTCAAGAAATTTAAACTTAAAATCAACAGTTTTGATATTTAAATTAAACATTCCTCACAGTGTTTGCAACCCAGACACTGCAAATTTATGTAACTGATTTAGGAAAAGAAAGTTAAACACAGAGGGGTTCCAAACCCAGATCTGAACACACCTGAATATTTAAGAGGTTTGAAATCAGAACCTGGAGCTGGATCTGAACTCTAGAAATTGTTTTCATCTTTATAATGGTCTGAGCCAAAACCCTGTATCTGAATGCTGCCAAAAAAATGTGCAGATGTTCAAAATCTAAGTTTCTACTAGAGACGCCTATAAATGAAGTGAAATATAGTAGTGTCCAAGTCAAGTAAAGTCAAAGAGAAGTATCATGAAGATGAAAAGGGGAAAAAACAAAAACCAAACCAAAAAAACCAAACACAGTGATGTAAGATTCTCAGGTACATATATTAGTGTGTTTACTCTATTTTTATCTTGGCAGTGGAGCATGTCAGAGAGAGGAAGAAAATAAAAATGATTTAAATTGTAAGGCCACTGGGTGTCATTCCTTGGAAGTAGTTATTATTGGGCTTTTTTATAAATAATAACTAATTCATAGGGATGTTGTGTGTTTTAATGCTTATGAAGTGTTTTGAGATCTTCAAAAGAGAGGTGCTAAAAAGTACAAACTACTGTAGTTTTAATTCTAAGTTTTACATGTGATGGTATAAAAACAGCCCTGGGAGGGGGCTGTGGCTGGAGAAAGCAGCTTTTAGGCTGGGCTGAATGGGGAAGTGGCTACATCTGGGGCCACGCCCCAAACTGAGCAACAGGGCCTTATAAGAAGGCCAGGGAAGCCAGCAGCAAAGAGTCTCTCTCTGTTTGTAGAGGGAGATAGGCTTGGCTGTATGGACCTGAGTAGTGTACCTGAGTGAAGCAGAACTGGGGAGCTCTAGCCTGGAAATACCCAGGCTGTGGCCTAGCAGAAGGCCAAGGGATACTAGGGGTTGCAGAGGGCAGCCCGAGGTAGGCCAAGGCAGCAGGTCCAAACCCTCCTTGCCAGTGATGAATAGGCTGATACTGCAGTCTGCCCCAGGGTGTGGGACTAGACAATGACTGGCAGTAACCTTATACTGAGGTGAGGTGGTAATAGTGGGTGGGGGTTCCCTGGGGAGGGGAGACCCTGAGATAAAGGGATTACTGGCAGGAGGCAGCACCCCATGTAAAAGGGCACCGGGTCCAGGAAGGGACACGGGGGCCAGAGGATGGGCTGATCACTGGCCTGCAGAGGGTGCTCCAGAACTGGAATGAGCTAATTCCCAGGAGTCACCAGCAGGAGGCACTGCAGGGGTGAGTCCACACATCTACACACAGATTTATAGAATTTAAGGCCTGGACTTCAGGCAGTACAAAATAATGGACATATTTCTCCAGATGCCACATGGCACTATTGAAGCTATACAAGAAATCTATTGGCTGAAATACATTTAGCAGGGATTGTTTTACATTACTCCAGTCACTAGGACAACTTTTTGTGAAGGCAAAAGCATGATGACAAACCATTTCATCTTTCCCACAATTGACCACTCATTTCCATTAACACAGGCTTCAAAGCAGCATTACCAGGGAAAAGCTGCCATCAGAAAAATTGCCCATGAAAACAGCTATAGTCACAGCACAAGATGTAACACTCATGAAGTGCCCCCTCTCCACTCAGTTACCTTCTTTAATGCCAATCTGCTTATGGGTTTTGATGGACAGGTCTGGGTTCTTCTGGATCCCACCACCCCCACTCAGCAGGGTATATCTTCTTTATTTTTTCCTGTGAATTTATTTGGCTGAGTTTCCACCCACCTCACTCCTTCCTGGCAAGGTCACCAGGGCAGCTGGGAGGAAAACTCTAACCACAGGATAATCCCCACTTACTTCCCAGATAGTTGGAGATTTCCAAGAAATAAAACAATCACAATAATTATATTAAACAGGAGACAAACATAACTTAACACAGTAAAACACTACTTTTAGGGTCACCGGTGCCCACTCTGATAATACCTGTGACTTTCCCCAGTCATGTGATGATGTAGCAAATGTAAGATTAGTGTCCCATTGGTACATGTACTTTGTTGGGGCCCTTGATGACCTATGACCACAAAATTCTTCTCTGCAGTGGTTTAGCAGTGTGGCTGGCAGGGTTCAGTACAGCCCAAAGGACTCACAAGTGGGAGAAGGTGGTAAATCCCTCCACAGGTTTAATATGCAGCAGATTATAAAATCCCCAAACCCTTACTCCCTGGCTTGAGGACACAGTTCAGGGAGTAGGGGGTCCCCCCAAAAAATTCCCTAACTAAAAGATGGTGCACTCACAAACTCCATGAATGAGCCTCGGGTTCAGAGATGACTCTGGATTCCCCTGTCACTGCAGAGGGGCTAATCTCTGTTGGCAGGGATCCTCTTCAGGCAGGAATCAGGCTGCTTCAGTCCCAGGATTTCCCCTCGCCACAGAGGGGTGCAGGGCTCAAGGTGCAGATTACACAACTGTACTAAAATCCAAACTGTAGTCTCTTAGCCCAGCATCCAGACACACACACAGCAGGCAGCAGCCCTGAACGAGCAGGCAGATCAGAGCTGACCATGTGGTGACTTGTCACCGCTAGGGAGCTGGAGGGCTAACTCAGCCTGGCTGGGGGGAGTTTCCCAGAAAAACTCTACAAACTTGGAATCATCAGTGGAGAAGGAAAAGCCCAGCTGAGGGATCTTGCTTTCAGGTCTCTAGAGGCCAGTTCTCAGGGGAAACCTGCATGCAGGCCTGGGACTCACCAGCTCCCCACACAGCCAGTCCTGCCCTTGCGCTGGCTGCAGGGGCGGCTCCAGGCCCCAGCACGCCAAGCGCGTGCTTGGGGCGGCATGCCACCGGGGGTGCTCTGCCGGTCGTCGGGACGGCTGCAGGCAGGGTCCCTTCGGCGGCATGCCTGCGGAGGGTCTGCTGGTCCCACAGCTTTGGTGGTGCTGCGGGACCAGCAGACTGTCTGCAGACGTACCTGCAGGAGGTCCACTGAAGCCGCAGGACCAGCAGACCCTCCGCAGGCATGCCTGTGGGAGGTCCACCAGAGCCACGGGACCGGCGACTGGCAGAGCACCCCCCGTGGCATGCTGCTGTGCTTGGGGCAGCAAAATGTCTAGAGCCACCCCTGGCTGGCTGGCTCCAGACATGACTCAAAAATGGCTTCTCCCCTTTCCTGAACTCCTTGGGAAGGGCATCTGTCATAAACAGATAGCTAAGGGTTAATGATTCTTTTACCTGTAAAGGGTTAACAAAGGGAACCAAACACCTGACCAGAGGACCAATCAGGAAACCGGATTTTTCAAAGTGAGGGAGGGAACTTCTGGGTGTGTTTTGTCTTTGTTCTGTCTGTTTGTTTCTCTCGGCTATGAGGGAAGATTTTTTTTTTTTTCTATCTCCAAGCTTCTTTCTACCCTTCTGTTCCCAAGTTGTGAGTACAAAAGGAAAAGCAATAGGTTTATATTGTATTTTGTATTTACATGTGTGGAGTTGCTGGAATGTTTAAATTGGATATCTTTTTGAATAAGGCTGATTATTCATATTTTCTTTTAAGCAATAGCCCTGTGTTATGTCATCTTGATGCAGTGATCATGTCATGTGTTTTTTCTTTCTTTTTTATATAAAGCTTTCTTTTTAAAACTTGTTGGATTTTCTTTTCCTAGTTAAGGCAAGGGGATAGGAATCTCTGTGCCAGGAGTACTGTCTCTCTCAGGGAAAGACTGGGAGGGGAGAGAAGAAGGAGGGGGGAAGGTAAATCGTCCTCTCTGTTTTGTGTTTCAAGGGATTGAAGCAGGGAAATCTCCTAGTATCCCCAGGGCGGGAAAATCTGGGAGGAAGTAAAGAGCAGGAAGGGAAGTGGGTTATTTCCCTTTGTTGGAGGCTCAGGGCATCTGAGTCTTGGGGGTCCCCCAGGGAAAGGTTTGGGGAGACCAGAGAGTTTATCAGGTACTCAGAATCCTGATTGGTGGCAGTGAGATAAGATCCAAGCTGGTAATTAAGCTTGGAGGTTCATGCTAAGCACCCAGATTTTGGACGCTAAGGTCCAGATTTGGGAGAAAGGCTTATGATAGCATCTCACTCCACAGGGCCTCTCCTTGAGCTGCCAGCAGACAAAGCCCCAGGGATCTAGGTAATCTCCTTGGGGGTTACACTCATCTGTCTGATAACAATCACACAGTTGTAGTTAGCAAATGTTATTGTGGTTCTATTCACCAAACTAGTTCTATTCCTCACTAGCTATACTCTGATACCTCATCCTTCCCATGACATTTCTCTCCTGAATCCTGAGGGTTTGGGTCTGTGGAATCTGTAGTTAGATGTTAGTTCCTCTCACTGGAAGGTGTAGTGGTTTTATACCACAGTCCACACTAATGATTGGTGTTATTTTGAACACAATAGAGGAATGACAGTATCTTGCCAGAAGGCAGGAGAACTCCCAAAATGCTTTTCCATTGCTGGACAATAAGGGCTAAATCCACCCTTTCTACTCAGGCAGTAAACCGCTCCCATAGTGAGCTTTGACTGAAGTCAGGACTGCAGTCTAGAGGCTATAACCATGGGAGAACAAGCTGTGAAACCTACTCCTGTTTTCATCTCTTCCAGCTAAGTTTTGCCTCTGTTTAAATAGACACCCCTAATGTTTCATTAAAAAGAAAGGAACTGTCAGTTATTCCTTGTTATTTTCAGTTTCTGTGTCTGTTCGGTTTTGCCATTACAAAATGTGAGATGATTCATTATCAGGTCCCATCATTCCACCCTCCTTCAAATATACAGGCTCTTTTCAGTATTTTAGTGCCTCTCAGACTCATTGTTCTATATACAATGCAATCTGGAATATTGGCTTGCAACAGGTGAATCCTAACAGGTTCAGAGATTTGGCTTGGATTAACATCCTGAAAGTGGACTAGAATATTTAATAAGATCATACTCTCTCATGACACGTCCCATACTTCCTGGTTTGTGCCAGGTCAAAACAGTTTTTGAGGAAAGCCTCTCTCGTGATTTCCACTTTCAGTTCTGGCTTTAAAAAGGAAGAATAGATTTGGCTTGCTGTGTACACATTTTAGATGCAGGCTTGGTCCAGCTCTAAGATATAAAGTATTAGTAATGCTGTACTAAGTACTTCAGTGTGTTTTGTTAAAGCTATTATCATCACTGCTTTAGAGCCAACTGCTTCCCACCAGCACCTTCCAGAGGAATTAACTCCTCCCAGGCTCCTAGTGTGCAGTAGAATCACGCATGCTGCACTGTTTCTTGGGATGATGCAGTCTGCTTCCCTTTCTATGGATGGTCAGCTCCATGGGTTAGCCTGGAAGGCAGAGGGGCCTGTCTCCTCCCCATCCCCTTTGGGGAAAGGGAAAAGGAGTTAAAGAAGGGGACATTTTTGAAGGTAAATAATGTGGTAGAAAAGACCAGAGGAGAAACAAGGAAAATACCATATAAACCCTGCCCTTTGTCTTCTTTCCCTCACCCCTTTCACTCTTCTGCTTTACACCCCAACTTCTATTTCTCCCATAATTTCACTGTCTTTTTCTTGTCAATAGTTTCACCTTCTCATACCTCTTAAGAAGCCAAGCAAACCCCCAAACTGATTTTGCCATGAATGCTGCTGCAACACTTAAATGAACAATTTTAAATTGCTCACCCTCCCTTTCTGCAATAGGAGGGGAAGTGCTAGTGCATATCTGCATACCAGAGCATGGGTTTCCTAGCGCACACACACCCCTTTTCACTTTGCATTTTTTTTTAAGTTCACTTTGTAGTTGCTTCTTCACAACCCCCATTAAGTAGAGCTTTCAAGGGGGTTGGTCAGGAGACAGGATCTCCATTCCTTCACCATTTCCATCACCCGAGGACATTCCTCCTTTACCTTTTAGTCCCTTCTGTGCTGTGAATTTGTTCTTTTCTAGTGTGAGCACACAAGTTCATATGACATTGATACATGGAAAATGTTTTACTAGTCCTCTTGTACCTCTTGCCTTCCTTTCTCTGAACAGTTGTGCATTTCTAGCCCTTCCTTATTCAGAAAGGAAATAATTTCTATGTATCTTCTTTGTTTAAGGAATAAGCTGCATGGTGCCATGTTTTTCAATGTTCCCTGCAGTGGTAAACACTTCAAATAATAAAAACAAAGTCTGGCTTAATTTAACAATTTAGTTTATACTTAGTAGAGGATACATAGGCAACTCCAACTGCTAAAACCCAGAACAGCTAACCCCATCCAATCCAAACCCTTAGCTTCACTCTTATATTTTCCTCTAGGGAATTCACTAGAGGAACAAACTTGTCTTTTAAAGACCCCTAAATTATTGCATGGTATTGGTGCAACTGTCTAAATTTTGGAGATGAAGCTAGTATTTGCCAAAGGAAAGAGTTTCAAGGTTTCTTTCTTCCTTAAGTTTTAAGTCAAGGTAGAGGCTACTAGCTGATTTGGGGTTGGAAGCAGGATAGTAGATTACGGCATTGCCATCCCTAAGTCTTCAAAAATTATGAGCCAGGCCCCATACAATTATGAGAGTTTAAAAAACAATAAACTTTGGTTTCTTTTTATTTGTCTTCTGGTTTTTGAGCTTTTAGGACTCATGTTTTCCCTGTGAACGTAAGAGCTCCAAACTATTTTGTTAATGAAAGCCAAGAGTCTCAAGAAATCCCAGGGCTCCAAGAGCAAGGGCTTTTAGAAAAGCACCATATATTACATGAGCTGGCAATACAGTTTCCCTCTCCAGCCTGATCTGCAGTGAGAAGGCGTTCAGAAAACAGGCTGCCTTAGGCTCCAGGCAGCCCACCAGTTGCTAATTTTAGGAGCCACAGGTACAACACTAACCAGCAAGCAATCATTATGGCCCAGGACCTCAGAGGTGTTTTGGCACTTAACACATACTGAAATCAATGGGAGTTAGGTGCCTAAGTACCAGAGGATCTGGGCCTAAGGCAGTATGGTAATTTTGTTGTATAAAAGGCCTGCAGCGGCAGCAGAGGTAAGGTAAGAGCTCCAAATAGTTAGGAGGCTGGACAGGAGGCTCCATTAAAAAGAAATAAAAAAAAACTCACTTCATGAAGTAAAGTCTTCATGTGCTTTGAAATTGGGGAAACGGGGGGGGAAGGGGGGGCGGGTTAAGTTCTGTTGTTTGAGCATTTTACCTCCACTAGTTCTGAGTCATCAGCTCTACCCCAGACAGTAACAGTCATACAACAATGGTCAGCTGCAAAGGGAGGGCATCAGCCCAATTCCTATGTAAACGCTGCTTTGTATTAATTGCAGCTACAAGCCCAATGAATCAGCATATCTGAGGCAACATTAATCGTAGATTTACCAGCAATAACTATAAGAACTTTGGTCTGTTAACAGTGCAAGAAGGAGCTGATATGTGGTGCTGCACTCAGGACAATTTCACTTGTGCTTCTTTAAGATGCGTCTTAGGCTTTGTCTACACTTACAGTTTTGCAGCGCTGGCCGTTACAGCTGTGGTCGTACAGCTGTGTACGGCCAGTGCTGCAGTGTGTCCACACTGACAACGACCAGCGCTGCAGTGTGTCCACACTTGCACCAGTTGCAGCGCTGTTGTGAGTGGTGCATTGTGGGCAGCTATCCCACAGAGCACCTCGTCCCATTTTGTCGCTGTGGGTTGTGGGAAGGGGACGGAAGGGTGCGGGTCATTCCGCTTCCTGTTCCAACGACCCGTGCTATGCCTGGGAATCGGACCCTATGCCTAAGAGGGGCCTTGCCACCTTATTTTTTTTTTTAAACTTACCCCTGTCCCTCGCTGCGGTCTGCTCCATGTCCCGCTCCTTTTGAGTGAAGCGCCCGGCGGAGCGCGGCATGCCCGCTCTCCCAGCTAGAGCTCAGCCAGGCGGCGGGGCTTGGCGGCGCTCCGGCCGGGGCTCCAGCCATGAGAGTGGGGCGTGGGTCTTGTCGCGCTCCGGCCAGGAGAAGAGTCGCAGAGCTTGCCGCGCTCGGCCAGAGCCGGCAAGCCCTGCGACTGCGGCTGGAGCTCCGGCCAGAGCACGGCAAGCCCTGCGACCCGGCTGGAGCTCTGCGCCCTTTAAATAGCCCCCCTGAGCCCTGGGGCAGTGAGGGGGTATTTAAGCCTGGGCTCCAGCTGCTCTGCCACCCCGGTCCTTAAATAGCCGCTGGAGCCCCGCTCCCTCTTGCATTCCCCAGCGCTCCCGCAGCTATTTAAAAGGTCCCAGAGTAGAAGGGAGTTTGGGCTACTTAAGGGCTGGGTTCCAGTTGCCTCTGCTGCACCCCATGACCTGCCCACACCAGTCCGGCCCCCCCCTGCTCAGCCAGCTCTGCACCCTGTGCCCACGCCACTCTGCAAACACCCTGTCCTGTCTCCAGCCACCCTGCCACACACCCTGCCCAAAGCAGCAGCCCCCCACACACTGCTGCCCGCACCAGCTCTGCACACTCTGCCCAGCCCGCACCCTGCCCTGTTTCCAGTCAACCCCTGCTGCACCCCACTGCCTGCAGCCAGCCGCCCCACACCCTTGTCTCCAACCAGCCCCACATCCTTGCCCTGCCTGCAGCCAGACCCACCTCCAGTCAGCCCCTGCCCTGCTTCAGCCAGCCCCATGTCCACTGCTGCCCTGCAGTTTCCAGGGCATTAACCCTTGCAGGAGCAGCTGGAACCAACACATGTGCACACCCCCCAGTGAGTGGACGTGGGACCCACATGTGTATACGCGCCGCTACAGTGGACATGTCAGTACATACTGCGCAGCTCTCTATCGCTCTGCTCGTCTGATGCTATATAATTTTATTTATTCATATAGTTATGAAAGTAAAATCTCTTTTCTCTTTAATGAGAGGCTTTTTTTCCCCCACTTTTTTTAAGTCATCCCTGCCGATCTGTGCTTCTCTTGGTAGTCAATTTCTTTCTCTTTGGGGCAGCCTTCTCCTTTATCTTGGCAGCCTGTTCCTTTTTCATGGTTTCCTTATCCTCCAGTCTTTGCAACTGTTTATTTTCTGTGTGGACATACAGATTCCTAAACCGCTTTCACCATCTCTTTCTTAGTCTTCCTTGGTTTTTAGTCTCTTAAGCTTTGCTGTTTCGGTCATTTCAGAGTCTGCACTGGAATGGAGCCAGTATTCAAGGTCACTTAAAACAAAGAAAAAAAAAAAAAGAAGAGTAACTGTTAATACAGAGCCTGCATTGTTTTTAAGAGTTTTGTATCCAGTGTTAGCATCATTAGTACACATTCTGAGCATAGCACAGAGAGGCCGCAGCTGCAGATAGGAGATGGCGAGTTTCCCCACACGCGGCTCACAGTGGAAGGGGGGGTTGCTACGTGGCTCACCTGGAAGGGGTGGGGTGGGGGTTGCTTCACTCTGGAAGCCATGGGGTTTCTGTGGCTGCTTGTGGAAAGCAAAGAGCAGCTACAGGGAAATAACACTGAACCTACAGCCACATCTGCCACAGCAGCTACTCTCAGAGCCATCTTGCCACATGCAGCTCACCTGGGAAGGGGTGGGGGTTGCTCTCACTCTGGAAGCCATGGGGTTTCTGTGGCTTGTGGAAAGCAAAGAGCAGCTACAGGGAAATCAATGGTTATTCCACATCTAGGCATGCTTGCAGGCAGCCATAGCCCCCCTGCTCCCAAAACATTTGCATCCCTTATATAAAAGCTTCTTACCAGGAACAGGCTCCTCTGCTGGTTTCCTCACTACCAAGTCCCAGCAGCTGCGACTGGCTAGTTCTTCCTAGCTGGAAATAGCTCCTGCCCTGCATGACTCCTGGGAGTCTCCAAACACCTCAGTAGCCTCCCTCTCGGGTTCCTCTACAAACCTCCCCTCCTCTCCAGGCTCTGAGGCCCAGGGTAGTGGAGTGCAAAGTGATGACCAGAGAGGCTGAAGAGGAATGCTGGGATAAGTCCTAATACCCTGGAGGCCAATAAAAACGCTGTGAGTGTCCACACCTGATGACCAGCGCTGCATCACCAGCGCTGGTCTCGCTACACCGGAAGCAGACCCAGGTTGTACAGCCAGCGCTGCAAACAGGGAGTTGCAGCGCTGGCTGAGCTTTTAAGTGTAGACACCTGCTAAGTTGCAGCGCTGTAACCCCCTCACCAGCGCTGCAACTTGCAAGTGTAGACAAGGCCTTAGAGGGAAAGGAATTACTCTGACATTAATTATCCACTTGATAGTCCAAGCCACACATTATTCTTTGCAAAAACCGGTATGCTTCGGACACCCCAAGCATCTGCTAGCCCTTGTGAGCAAGCCAGCTTGGTGCAGTTCATACTAAGCCAGATTTAATTTTGTATCATTGCCTGCTTCTTTTATACATATGCATACTCTGATCTTTATCCACAGTAGGGTAAGGGCCTGATGGGAGTTTTCCCACAGGCTTTAATTTGGGTTGGATCAGGCCGAAAATGAAAAAGCAACTTCTTATACATTTTCCACCAATATAGAGAAAACTGTTTCTGGTGATCCTGTAAAGTTTGGGGGGGGGGAAGTAGCTTTTGCTTCATTAGACATTATTCTACATGGTAGTTTCCTATTTTGTCTATATTCATAACAATGTGGCTTCAAGTTTCTGTCACTTTATACATTCCAGCATTGAAAATAGCTCCTGTTTATTGTTCCTCTTGGCTGCATTACGTTTGTACTCATTTATCCCAGGGCACATTTGAACCTATGAACCTATCGTCCTTTCACAGAAGGAACTACTTCAGCAGTTGCAGGATACATAAGACTCATAGATTGATTCATGAATAAGGTTGCACAAATGTCAATCCTGAGAATAGAATGTTTTATCTTCCCAAGTTTGGTCACCTTTATAGTTCATTTTGAGATCACGGGAATGAAATCTGCCACAGCACAGTGCTGTTGTGGAAAACATGTTCTAGTGTCTGATGTAATTGCCCAAGTTTGCATTTAATCTAAACTGATTTATGCACCCACCTTTATTTCTCTTCTTTTTGAAAACATTGATGACATAGGATGTTCACTGACCTCCTACCAACAGGTCAAAAGAAGATTAAGGCAGAAACCTCCGACACATGAAACTGCTTCATCACTCCATGAAGGGATAGTAAGATCTTCCTGCTCTTCCCCCCATTTTTTCGATTGTGATAAGAAAATATTTAGTTTTGGAAGAAAAATCATTATCACAAACTCAGCCAAGTGTCTATTATATAGATGTCTCCCTCCCGTCAGGGGGAAATAGTCCATATCTTTTCTAATTTATTATAGACTAAACTGTCTCCTTCCTGTGGGTGGCTTGGCAAAGGATGGGACACATAGGGCTAAAAACCTGTGTGAGATTGACCATGTGGAGTTTGCTATAGAATATGATTTTGGTTTAGAGTGGTTGGAGGGACAAGAAATGAGCTATGATTTCAGGAAAAAAGTGCTGCACTCCTGAGGTGGTCTGGCCTCTCTGCACTGGCCTCAGGCTCACTTTTCCTCTAGAAGTATATCTCCAGGTGATGACACAGATATGGAAGACAGTTTCTGGAAGTAGCCTTCATTTAAGTGTATGTTTCCATATGTTAATTCACACATCTGCTGAGGGTAAAATGCCATGAAGAGAAGCTCCTGCCCCTCTGGTTCCTGCTACCCTATCTCCTGTGGAGCTTGGCCCTACAGAGCTCTAGTAGAAAAAGCCTCCATGGGGTTACAGCAAGTGGGGTTCAGATAACATGATGCTACATACATAGCACTTGTCCTCCTTCAATGGCAGACAGGGGAAATCTGTTTGATTAAGGCCCCTTCTATCCTGGGAAGCATAGGGAAGGGTTTGGGTCTATATTAAATTACTGAAGGCATCCTAGATTCTGCCTACCTGCATATGGTAAGTAACAATTGGTTTAAAAACTGACAACTTTTCTGTTTCTTAGGATTTCCTTCTAGCAGATATGATGTTTTTAGTGAGATAACAATCCTTTGCTAGTTTTGCTCATGTTTTGTTCATTTTCATCCTCTCCGGATGAAACTTTCTTGGATTGAGTGTTTCCAAGCAACACTCTGGAGCTGATTCTGAGTGCTTGTTAACATCAGTGGACATTTTTCTTGTGTGAAGAAACAGAAATCTAAAACTACTTGTTACTTGCACAAATTCGAGGAAAGTTAAAACCTTAGACTGCTTTTCAGAAGAGCTTGGGATCAATTTACTATATTGCCATAGAGTTCTTGTGGCAAGCCACCTAATTTTTCTGTATCTCAGTTCCTCTTCATGTAAAATGGAGATAGTACTTTCCTACCTTGCATTGATGTTCTGGAGTTAATGCATTAACATATGTGAGGTGCTTAGACACCAGGGTGATTGGAGGCATAATCAGTACAGTACCTAGAACAAAAATTGTTAAGAAAATTAATGATATTTGGTCTTAGAAAAAGTTTGTGTTTTGTTTTTCTTGCTTTGCTTTTTCCCCACCCCCTTTCCTTCATTACCCCGGTCTGAACCTGCCTGGTGGGAACCAGTATAAGATTAGGAGAGGCTATCAGGGGAACTGAAGAAAAGACCCAAGGTTCAGGATGCACCTAGTTAGATAAATGGAGGGATGGGAAAGGGACTGGCTTCAAGATGCTATTTGGAAAGGAAATGCCTTTTTGGTGATGGAGACTGCCCATGAAACCGGAGAGCACAGTGTCTGAGAAATGGCACTTCTACCCACAGTCTCTCAGTGCCAGAAGCAAGTAATTTGCTGGTGCTATATCATCAGTCCTAGAGCCACTGTTTCTAGGAATGATGTTGCAGCATGGCATGTTAGCCATTTTTTGAAGAGTTATTTCAATAGCTGCCCAGATCCTCTTCTGATTATGAAAGAGCCAGCAGATTTATAAACCCTGTTACTGAAACATTTCGCCAGACATTTGCTGAATGCTTTGTCATAAATGTTGGCTATCTTACAACGTGGGGGAGAATGTGATTAGAATGGCTATTTTCATATGCACACTCTCCCTACATTTATTTCTCATTATCTATGGCTAACACCACCTTGTCTGAGCAGAGGAAAAGAGGGGAATATTCAATAGTCAAAGTCTGTTTTCAGGTTGTTTTTCCTGAAACTACCCTTTTAATTTCCCTGCAATCAAAATAGGCAAACTTAAACATATACACACACACTTTTTTTTGGCTAGTTTAAATTTCATAAATGGAACTCTAGTATTAAAGCAACTGTTTTCAGAAAGCGGAGTTTCTTCCAACAATCCATACTTTTGCTTGGGTGCATCTCTAACAAAAAAAAAACAAAACCCACACACAACAAACACACACAGGCACTCAGCAGAAAGACAAGACTGAGTGTGATTTACAGTGTAATAGTTCCTGTGCAGTTAAATACATACCAGACCCAGTTCTGATCCTATTGAAGTCAATGAGCCTTGAATTTTTACGCCAAAACTAACCTTCTGATGTGCCTTGTTGAAAATAGAAAGGGGAAAATATTGCACCACAGGAGAAAAAGAAAAAACAAAGGGGGGGTGTAAAGATGCTGTAACAAATCTGTGACTTTACGATCTTCACAATGCTCTACCGCAGGGGCAGTTAGAACTTCACAGAGACACTGGGAAGAGAATCAGCTCCTTCAGCTTTTGAAGCACAGGCCTCTATGACTTGACCTGAATGAAAATCCCCCTTGCTGTCACATGGACATAGAATACTATCAAATAATTACAGTATTGCACCCCCCCAAAAAAATTAGTTTGTTACTTTAAATTCAACTTCAATACACATTAGTGAATGTAAAATTATACACAAATACAAAGGTGCAAGTTTCACTTATAGTGGAATAATTCTCACTTGCTTTAGCATTTTAAATTTAAACAGAACTGAAAGCAGCCCTGTTGCCTCTGGAGCTCTGCAGTGTGCAGCAGGTGGCCGAAGCAGAAACACAACACTTTTCTTTGAATTTCAGCCATCTGCAAAGTGCTGTTGATCATAGGCAGCCAAACTTCAAAAGATACATTTTTCTCCTATGTGGCTGCTACAAACTTTCAGAAGTGGCCAGGGTATTGTTAAGCACTCCACTGTGCTTCATTTTCAAAAAATAGCCCCTAAGATTTGATTCATGTTGTTTGAGTGCATGCATAAATGTGCACAAACAGACACTGCATTTCAGGTTGAACTTCCAGTTTGAATGAACTCATTCGAAACTGTCAAGTTACTATCTGGTTTCATGTCAACCCCACACAAGACCATGTTTTTTGCATGATTGTAATTCAAAAACACACTGTGACAGTTTACTAGAAAATTTTGGGGTCTTTGCTTTTTACTTCATCAGGAAGATGGCAACTAATAGAGCCAACTAGCGTCTCATCAGTGTGCTGCTGGAGCTATCTTGTTTCAGATGAGATATAAATCAAAAATCCCAACTATTTGTCATAAATGATCTTGTGGCACTTTTTGAAGAGCAGGGTGTTTTTCTAAACCTAATGTCCTGGCCAAATTCCATTTGAAGTATGGTAATTAACCTAAATTCCTCTTGAGCTTTAGTTAAATTATTCTTCTTCTTCCCTGTTACATACTGTTGTCTAGCATTGCTGTGCACTATTAAACAGTTATAACCACCTCTGGGGGGAGATGTGATATTTCATAAGTCAGTGTAATGTAATATATATATATATATATATATATATACACACACACACACACACATACATACATACACAGAGAAAGATATATCACATACCAAGCTTTAAGAGTGTCATAATGCTTAACTAATTAGAGGCTGATCTTAGAAACACTTGCTTCATCCTTAGTGGTTACTAGGATCCTCCTAACACCATGCAGTTCCATTGATTAAATGCAGATTCAAAGGAAGAGTGCCACCTACTGAATCACCAACAGCACTTCCTGTAGCTGTTACTGGCACTCCCCCATTCTATTTATTTGTAGCTCTAATGAGATCACAGCTTTTGAGCTAGTGTGGTTGCAAACTGCAGAATGTGGCAATAGAATCCAGGGATACCTGCACCTCAGCTCTCTCTCCAGGGTCTAAATCCATCAAGGACATCAGGGACAGATGAAAGGCATTTCAACTTTTCTACCTTTGTAGCCTAATGATGTTATAACAATTAGGGGAAATTTCAGGAGGCAGCAATTCCAGGTCAAGTCAGCAAAATATTTCCAGCAACATAACTTCAGGGAAAAAGGTTGCATGCATACATGAAAGAAAAAAAAAATCACTTCCAGCTGATTGGTTTAAAAGCTTTAAGTGCTTGGAATTTTAAATTCAAGCAAATGCAGCTTATTGCTTCTCTTGTATGTTTAATAAAGGAAATGGTATCGCTTTTGGGGATGCATTAGCAAGGAAAGGTTATACAAATTTAGAGCCTTACTGAATCATTGAGAGAGCATGACTCATAAGCCCCTTCATTTGTGCTACTGGACCTGCTGTACTGCCTAGATCAGTGGTCCTCAATGCGGTGCCCGTGAGCGCCACGGTGCCCATGGGGGGATCTTAATGCGCCCGCGTCCTGGCCCCTGGGAGAGCACCCGCCGAAATGCCACCGAATTTCAGCGACATTCGGCGGGGACGCCTCTTCATGACGCCGCTTCCTGCCAACAAGTGATGTCATCAAGAGGAGTCACCGCTGAAATTCAGCGATATTTTGGCGGGTGCTGCACCGCCACAGTGGTCCTTTGTCTGGCACCCGCCAGACAAATAGGTTGGGGACCATTGGCCTAGATAGTAAGAAAATTAGTCCTCTTGTAAAATAAGTTACTGGGTCAAATATTGTTCTCAGTGAACTCAATGGGCCTGATTTCCTGCTCATGCTGGTGTAAAGCAGAAGAAACTGCACTGAAGTCTATGAAATTATACTAGTATATAAAATCCGTTTAAGTGAGAGGAGAATTGGGGCAAATGGGAGATGCATTTGCACAACTGAGAACAGAATGTGGTCCACTGAAGGGTGGAGTTACCATAATGGTCAAGAACAAAAAAAAACAAAAAAAACGAAAATAAAAAAAAGAGGGCATGAATTAAGCATCTGCTTGAAAATACCACTAACATTTAATGTAAGTAATAAATCTTCATTACTTGAGACATATAAAATTAGGATGTATTAATACCAGAGGGGAAAAAAAATAGACAGACAGGAACAACCCCCCAATGGCAGGGGTTGGATTACAGTATTGCAGATAATCTAAGTGATTTTTTTCTATCTCAAACTGTTTGGACTTGATTCTCCCACCCTTATGCATATTGAGTAGTAGTCCTTTTTTTTTTTTTCCACTGGGACTATTTGCAGAGTAAAGAGCAACTTAACATGCAAGTAACGGATTCAACACTTATGACAGAACAATGGGTTTTTAATAACCACAGCCACAAAGCTCTTGAACAGACATCACAAATAAGGTCTATACTGCCTTTGTATTGACAAGTCCCTCAGCAACTGGCATAGTTCTTGGACAGTTTGAATCATAACAAAAATTTCCACATTCCAAAATCATATTTCCATATCCCATGAATGTATGCAATGAAATGCCTGTATTGGGCTTTGGAAACATTTCTGGTTATTTGATTTTTCTTGATAGCTAGCAAGGTGTTAGGGATTTGTTTGGTTTAGTCTAGTTTGTTGTGGTTTGTATATTTTTTATTTTTGACAAAGCAGGCACTGGTGAAGGAAAGAAAGAGCAACTAGCAGCCAGTTTGCATTATATTAACAGTGAGAGACGGAGAATCAAAGGGATGATTTCTAGGTTTTTGTAAACTGGATGTATTTGCTGTTGCCTTTATGCCTCAAGCAATGGACAGATTCTTGGGATACGTCTAGACTACCTGCCATATCAGTGGGTAGCGATCAATTTCTCGGGGATCGATATATCGTGTTTCATCTAGATGCAATATATCGATCCTCGAAAATGCTCTCATTGACTCCGGAACTCCACCAGCACGAACGGCGGTAGCGGAGTCGACGGGAGCCGCGGACGTCGATCCCGCACCGTGAGGACAAGAGGTAAATCGATCTAAGACACTTCGACTTCAACTACGCTATTCACGTAGCTGAAGTTGCGTATCTTAGGTTGATCCCCCCCCAGTGTAAACCAGCCCTTGGAAATAAATATCTCTATGTTGCACATATACAGCAGCGGTATTAGCCTAAATGGGTCCAGATCCATCAAAACTTCAGGATCCTCCCATGATATCAGGCTTCCCTGAATGGACGCTTCCCTGAATGGACTCTTCCTTCCAGTTCCAATCCCTAAAACTCCTTGTTCTTCCTCCCTAAATTCCCACCCAGCTCATGGATGTCTTGTTTTGCTCTTCACAGCACCCTGAATTGTCAAACAGACTCTTAGGCCCTTGTCTATACTTTGGGGGACAGAAGGGGGTTGTGCCATTGTAGCAACTGATGTAGCTATTCCAGGGCAATTTCAGGTTAGATGTACTATATTGGTGCAAGATGGGGCTTGGACTGGTCTGATTTACTTTGGTAGGTTACCAGGGAAAGATGCACAAGTTCAGTGGTACCCAAACTTGGTTCGCGGCTTGTTCAGGGTAAGCCCTTGGCAGGCCACGAGACGCTTCATTTACCTGGAACGTCCGCGGCTATGGCTGCTCACAGCTCCCAGTGGCCGCGGTTTGCCGTTCCCAGCCAATGGGAGCTGCAGGAAGTGGAGTCCCATTTGCCCGGGAATGGCAAACCGTGGCCACTGGGAGCTGCGAGCAGCCATAGCTGCGGATGCTCCAGGTAAATGAAGCATCTCGCAGCCCGTCAGGGGCTTACCCTGAGCAAGCCGAGAACCAAGTTTGGGTACTACTGAACTCATGTAAAACACCATTGCGTGTTGAGGCAGTGTGCCTACATAGGGGGTTGCACTGCTGTAACTACATTGAAATAGTTACATTAGTACAAATTCCCCTAATCTCAAAACACTCTCTATTTCACCTTCTCTCATAGCTGCACCAGTTACCCTCAGGCCAGGTCTACACTAAGCGCGAAAATCGATTTTAGATACGCAATTTCAGCTATGAGAATAGCGTAGCTGAAATCGAATATCTAAAATCGATTTACTCACCCGTCTTCACCGCGCGGGATCGATGTACACGGCTCGCCATGTCGATTCCGGAACTCCATTGGTTTTGGTGAAGTTCCGGAATCGATATAAGCGCGATCAGGGATCGATATATCCCGTCTAGATCAGACGCGATATATCGATCCCCGAGCAATCGATTTTAACGCGCCAATACGGCGCGTAGTCTAGACGTGGCCTCAGATAATGAGGGCTGGTTTTTGAAGATCCAGCCAAGAAGCCTGATTTTCCTGGGCACACAAATCCACTGTAATGCCCAGCACCAGCTATGATTTAGTATATATAGTAAATGTATTCTAATTTATATTAACCTAAACAAACTTTACCAGAGAAGGATTTTTACCAGTTAGTTCTGAAAAATATTACCCAAATTAAGTGAGTCATTCTTTCATGAACGTTTCTTCTGTAAACAAAAATTTCATATAACAGTAATTAAGTTAATTAGGCAATCATTTTATTTTACTTAAAGCTATTTTAGCCTCCTATGTGACTATATTCTTTGCTTCAACTATTCCACATCCTCGGTTGAGTGGTTTGTTCCTGACTCTCTGTGGTTTCTCCGTGGCTGCATCAGGGTAAGAATTGAGACATGGCATCCTAACTCCAGAGATCTAAAACTGATTGATGTGCTTGCCATATAGTACAGATAGAATCACTGGGAAAGACAGAAGATGAAGGCACAGGTTGTCTTGCTGACAGTGTGAACTTGATTTATCGTACTTTCCCTCCATTCCCCTCCACCTGCCCAGAAAGGAAAAGGAGACAATCCATCTAGGTAAGGGCAAAAGAACACCTAATGTTTAAAATGTTGCATGCCAGAAAAATCTTTATATGTAGCTATGACATTGAATGGTATGCTGGAGGCAAACCCTTATCTGAAGTGGCAAGATTGTAGGTTAACATTTAATCTCATTTTTTATAAATAGATTGCTGTTAATAAAATAGATATTAGTATGAAATATGGATCCAAATCAGCACATCTTAAAAGTTGTATAATTAATACATTAGTGACAAACCTAAAGAATTAGTCACATAAATTCCATATTAGCAACAGAACTTAAAAGATAAATAAAACATGCAACTGAATTGATTGGATATGCCATATAAATAAATTAAAATGTACTTCCAAAATCAAACCACAAAAGAATAATGTAAAGAATAGCAGCCTCTGGGAGGCTGGATGATTGAATGACCTTATGTTGTTCAGCTTGCCCAGGTTAGAGGCAGAGAAAGATCAGTAACATTTCAGGGTGGGACGTTGCTATCTCCCATCACCAGTCCACAGCTATGTCTATGCAGGTTTGGCTGTTGGTTGAAGAAAAGATAAAAGGGAGCTAGAATAGGCAATTAGCCTACAAGTATAATATCCAACATACACATTATATATCTATATCTATCATTACAAAGGTGAAAGTAAGCCGGTATGGGCTGGTATGGTGTACGGGTAAGAAAATGGTCACCGGTACACAGCCAACATGGCAGCACTTTAAGGGTCATGCTGGCAGGACCACTGATGGGGGAAGCAAAAGGGGCAGCTGCCCCAGTGCCCAGCAATTTAGAAGATCCCAAGGCTCCTGTCAGCGGATGGAGCCCCAGGCCCTTTAAATCGCCACCGGAACCTCTGGCAGCACTGGCTGGGAGAGTCTGGCACCAGCCCTGCCCCTTCTGCCAGAGACCCTGCCCCTTCCAGGGATCTAGAGCCACCTCCCCACCTTGCCCAGAAGCCCAGCCACCCTGCTACTGGTAAGTCCTTCAAGTTACTTTCACCCCTGTATAGCTACTAAAGAACTAGGCAGAGGTCTGCAATAACACTGGAAACAGAAAACATGATCCATTCTACAAGAAAGATGAGGAAGGCAGTTTTGTGCTTTTAATAGCATAATTCCTATTGTATCATAATTAAGAGAACTTCAGGTATCTTTTCTGATAACTACACCATTTCTCTAACTTGACTTCTGGTTATAGACATTTACCATGCTTGAATTCACACAATAATATACCCAGCTGTTAAGACTGCTTATTAACAAATTGAAAATTTGTGGCTTTGAAACACTGAATATCTGTAATAAATATGTCAGATAAGAAGGGCTTTATGTAGGATGTAAAAGGAGAGGAGATGGTAGGATGCTCAAGGATGATTTACTTGATCTAGCTTTAAAGCCCAGGGTGATATAGTCCTTTTTTTATTTCTTGATGAGATCTAAGCCTTTATTTGGTTCAAAGTTAAAGAAACAATGAAGTCCCATTGTCAGCCAGAACACGCAGTGACATCCATTTACAAGTATAATAGAACAAAAATTAGACCTTATGACTAAAAGTTGATATGGGCAGAGGTTTCTGTTTTATATCTTGCCTCAAAGTTTAAAAAAGTATAAAATAAAGACATGCTGCTTTCCTTAGCAGCCTTTGGTGGTTTGAATGTGCTACTGATTGTTAGCATTTATCTGCAGGAATAACTATGTCTTCTCTCTGGGCTAAGTAAAAAAACACACGGACATACCTTCTGTAACAAGAAACATACACATACTGACAGTAAACAACAACTGGAGGATTCTGTAGCTATATGGCTCTTTGTAAGGCCTAGATGTGGTGACTTTGCTGTTGCTTCTAGCTGAACTGAAGCCTCATACAGGTTGTTTGGTTATGAAACAGGTGATTCTTTGTGAAGATTCCTTGAAATGACTACAGCTGAGTGCAGTGCCAGCTCGTTTGACAAAGTGACAGAGCTGTGAAAGGATGTGTTGGTAGAATAAGATTAGAGGGAATGAGCATGCAAGATCATTATGTTAGGTACTATAAAATGTACTCTAAAGTAGATTAAGCTAATTTGGAATAAGGCATTCTAATACCAGAAAAAGAGCATCCACCCAGGGAGTTAATCAGGAACAGCTGGTCCACTTTAAACTCACAACCTACCTTAATCCAAATTAACTTCCCAGTGTGGACAAGCCCTAAGGTATTGTTGCAAACACTGCAGCAAACAATTGTTACATGTACATAACTGTTTGTATGTGCAATCTATACATATCTGCCTTCATCTCTAGCGTATATTGAGATAATAAAGAGGAACAAAATAGTTTTAAAACATTCAAGGAATCTGATTATAGGTGCTCACAAAACCCATATAAATGTAGGAGAAATCATTACATTTATGTGTGAGAAAACAAAGCAATGAGGCTGGATTTGAATTTGAGAATCTCAGCACTGCAAGAGTGAATTGCCAGCAATCAACAGGAGCACACCACATGAGCAGGTGCAAATGGGAGAGTGAGGAATGTGATAACAGCTGTGTACCCAGAATACATTCATATCAAGCTGTATCTTGTGCATCTGTTCTATATTTAGGTCACTTTTTACTGATACCTTTAGTGACATTTTAGCAGGTGAGCATCTCTATAAAATGTCATTAAAAGGAGAAAGATAGTTAAGGGGATACAAAGTTACATAATGGTGTTGAGACAGTGACTGAGTAAAAATGGTGGTGACTGCATGAGACTGTAACTGAATAAGAGGCTTTGAGCCAAATGCATCCCTAATGTAACTCTACTAAAGTCAACAGAGTTGTGCCAAGGATATATTTGGTTCTCTATCTTTTTAAAAATCAAACTGTGCTCTTTCCACCCCTCAGATGTTGAAGTGACGTCCATGTGATATATTGTAAAACCATGTGATTAATTACAAAGCTATGTGATAAAGAAATTTATTATGCACCTTTGTCTGCCTCACCTGTACTCTATTCATAATCCTTCTCCCTTGGATTTATTCTAACATTCTAAACCCCTGAACAGCTTGAGAGAGTTGTCAGATTTTTTTTTAAATCAACTTAACATGCACACACAAGTTTTTCCTTCTTTCAAGTATGGAATTTTCCTCCCAAAAGCCAGGATGGGCAATATACAGTATTATAATATGACAATAGTACCTAAAGCCCTGTAGAGGCACAGTGGAGTTTGGTTTCCTGATGATCCAGTGGTGCAATTACCACCACTGACAAGGCCCTAGGCTGGGACCCAGTGGAGTACGGTGGGCCCAGCTCCCCCGTATCCCATCACCACCAAATGCACAGCTGGGAAGCCACTGAACCCTCACCGTAGGCCCTCAGGCCTACTGACTGTTAACTGCTGTCTGCCCCAGTCAGGAGAATGCGGCTATAGATTGTGTATTGCTCTGCCTGGCCAAGAGGGTGAGAGACTTTAGACTGCTAATTGACTTCTGATCCTGAAAGTGAGGGACAACTACAAACCCACAAATAAAGCTTAATGTTGCATTTCACTAGCCACCATACAAACACATAATAATAATAAATAAAGACAATTCCTGTCCTGAAAAGTTTATGATCTAAGGCCCTGATCCTGCAAAAGTAGGGCTTTTTGAAAGACCTTGAAGAAAGAGAACCAGGTTGCTTGGCATAGTGGAAAATGAAGTCTGTTCAATGCATAGGGAAGAGAGTGGCTTGGAAAATGGCATGGAGCTGCACCCAGCAGAAGGGAGTGAGGTGACATTTATGCTTACTTACAAGGAACTGTTGGACAAACTGAAATTGGCTGGCTCCTGTATGAACCAAATACAAAGAGAAGATGTCACATCACATCCCTTCTAATGAAGCCTGATTTATGTTTTCTAATATGAGCCTTTTTAATTCATTAAGTAATTTTGTCTGAAATATAAATAGTCTTTGGTTAATTGGATTAAATGCATGCAAAATTAAATGACTTTACATTGCCCATTGTGCCCTGATTTGATGGTACAGTATATACCAGTAGGACCAAGCTTTTTAAATATAACTAGTGATTTTGGGTGCCTCGTTTTTTGGATGCACAACCTGAGAAACCTTAAGGTGACCAGATTTCCAGAGGGCCAGAGCTCAGCACTTCCTATCCCCTTTAAGGCATCCCCAGTTGGACATCCCGAAAAATGAGGCACCCAAAATCACTAGCCACTTCTGAAAATCTTGCCCATAAGAATTCATGAAATTCCCAGGGTCAGGCTATGTGCCTGAAAACTATGGATAAAACTTCCACTGACTTCAGGGGAGCAGGATCCTGCCCAGTGTGATCAGTCATAATAATAATAAAAGAAGGAACTTCTGACATCTTTCAATCCTCTACACGTAGCTTTCAACTGATTGCAGCAGAAGCCTAGATAATAAACTTGTTTTTATTAATTGAACATAAAATGTAGGTAACTATGTTCAGTTCTGTATAGTGATAAAGTATAGACAAACTAAAAAAACACTTTAGTAAAATATGTACAGAATGATAAATGAATGTTAGATTCCAACAACTGTTTCATTAGCTGTATATTACTATCAGACTAATACTTGTAATCATTGTTATAGCTCTGATTGCATACACAAATTATTGCACAGAATTTTCTCTTTAGCATGACATTCTGCAACAGTGTACTATATTCCTTTGCATCTCATAGTCTTGTTTAGTAATCCATTTAATTAAAAATCCTTATTTCTTCTGTTGATCATCCGACAGTACATTAATTCAATCACGTTGCTGTTTAATTTTCAATCAGCTGGGCTCATCATATAATTTTAATTGTCAAACTCAAGACGCTCTTTTGAAGTCTTTAAACATATCTCTTGTGAAGAACCAAGATACAGATTAAATAACTGCAGAGATAAAACTCTGTATACACCTTTTGAGTCAACCAGATCAATTTCAAGCTGAAACTTTATTTATCTGGACTACTAGGTTCTCTAAAGATTTCCCAATAAAGATTTCCCAATAAATCAGTAGCAAGACAAAGGAATATAGGAACTGAAATATTGGAGTAGACCATTTCTCATTCTAGTCCAGTATCTCTTTTCATCAGTGTCAGACAAAATGGTAGAGTCTTTGAATCTGAAACTCACGATTACTTTGGATAGTCTTGGAAGATCACTTAGCAAAATATTTAAAATTATGCTTTATAAAGCATAATTTTATCAAGATCCTGTTTTCAATAGCTACCTCAACAAGAATATTAACTACTTGTATGTACTAAGACTCATCTGTTATCAGAAAGAATCTCCTTACCGTCTCATTACACTATTAACCTTCTACATGATGGGGTATTTCATCTTTCTTTGATATAATGACACTTATGCTGCTGGAGGCAGTATATTCTCACCAGGTACTCACTAAAATAAGCTAGTGGCCTTGTCTGGTATGGTAATCACTATGCTCTTTTATGATGATATTGGGTCATAACATTATCCAGTAAATGGCCATTAAATGTGGTCTCTTCTGCTCTCCATTACCAATAACAGATACTGTGAAGTTGCTTGTCTACACTTACAGTGCATCTGTAACATTTAGTAAAGATGCTACTTATGCAAGAGGTTGTAGCTGTGTTGATGGGGCAAGCCCTCCCATTGATATAGCATCCACACCCCTGAGTGATATAACTATACCAGCATGAGCTGATAGTGTAGACCAAGCCTCAGATAATATTACAGTAGATTCTCAGAGTTACGAACACCAGAGTTATGAACTGACCAGTCAACCATACACTTCATTTGGAACTGAAAGTATGCAACCAGGAGGCAGCAGAGATGGGGAGAAAATACAGCATAGTACTGTGTTAAATGTAAATCACTAAAAATATAAAGGGAGAGTTTTAAAAAATTGACAAGGTGAGGAAACTGTTGTAGTTTCATTTAAATTGAGATGGTTAATACATTTTTGCTATGCATTTTTCTTCTGTATAATAATGTTTCAAAGCTGTATTAAGTCAATGTACAGTTGTAAACTTTTGAAAGAACAATCATAATGTTTTGTTCAGAGTTATGAACATTTCAGAGTTACAAACAACCTCCTTTCCTGAGGTGTTTCAAAGTCTGAGTTTCTACTATAGTTATAGGCAATATATCTGATATAAAAAGAACAAGGACTACTTGTGGCACCTTAGACTAACAAATTTATTTGGGCATAAGCTTTCATGAGCTAAAACCCACTTCATCGGATGCATGCAGTGGGAAATACAGTAGGAAGATATATATATACACACAGAGAACATGAAAAAATGGGTGCTGCAATACCAACTCTAACAAGACTAATCAATCAAGGTGGGCTGTTATCAGCAGGAGAAAAAAAAACTTTTGTGATAATCAGGATGGTCCATTTCAAACAGTTGACAAGGTGTGAGTAATAGTAGGGGGAAAATTAGCACGGAGAAAATAGGTTTTACTTTGTGTAATGACCCATCCACTCCCAGTCTTTATTCAAGCCTAGTTTAATGGTGTCCAGTTTGCAAATTAATTCCAGTTCTGCAGTTTCTTGTTGGAGTCTGTTTTTGAAGGTTTTTTGTTGGAGAATTGTGACTTTTAGGCCTGTAATTGAGTGACCAGGGAGGTTGAAGTGCTCTCCAACTGGTTTTTGAATGTTATAATTCTTGACGTCCGATTTGTGTCCATTTATTCTTTTGTGTAGAGACTGTCCAGTTTGGCCAATGTACAAGGCAAAGGGGCATTGCTGGCACATGATGGCATATATCACATGGGTAGATGTGCAGGTGAATGAGCCCCTGATGGTGTGGCTGATGTGATTAGGTCCTATGATGGTGTCCCTTGAATAGATGTGGACAGAGTTCGCAACGGGCTTTGTTGCAAAGATTGGTTCCTGGGTTAGTGTTTTTGTTGTGTGATTGCTCGTGATTATTTGCTTCAGGTTGTGGGGCTGTCTGTAAGCGAGGACTGGCCTGTCTCCCAAGATCCTCCTGTCTTTAAGCCAGTCCTCACTTACAGACAGCCCCCCAACCTGAAGCATCCAGTGAAGTGGGTTTTAGCCTACAAAAGTTTATGCCCAAATACATTTGTTAGTCTCTAAGGTGCCACACGTATTCCTTGTTCTTTTTGCTGATACAGACTAACACAGCTATCACTCTGATATAGTTGATTTACAGTAGTTTTAGGACAAACCTACAACTTCCAGCTTAGCTAACAGAAACAACCTCCTGAAGTAAAACAGTTAAAATGGTATTATATTACACTATTACTTTAGTACAGAACCTATAAGACAAATTAAATGCCAGGGCTCTTGTAAAGAGGACTATTTTATGAGAGATTTTGCTTCCTTGTTTTATGTAATCTATGTTCTTTGACTGGTTTAATTATTACCCTTCCATTCTATAGTTGTATTTCACTATTGTCACCCTTGTCACATTTAATCCAATAAAAAAAGCTTTTTTTATTTAAAAACAAAAGGGTTAATGTTCTATCCTTTACTTGATATCAGTATATGTATATTCATGTATGAGCATGCACATTGCAGGGTGTTGATCGAAAAGCCTACTTTTAAAAATAGTGATAAAATTAGATAAATCCATATATTGATTTTAGTGGGAACTTCCGGGTACTCGGTGCTTTTGAAAATCAGGCTATGTATTTAGCTGCCTGAATACCAACATGGAACCAAGATTTTCAAAAGAATGATGTCTGAAGTTAGTATTCTATGTCCAATCCTCTCCTTATCCTTTTAAAAATTTCACTTAAGAGATGGGCAGATATATTTGAAAACATGTGGTACCAGGAAAAAGGGGTGCTATACAGACCTGCACTATCTCTGTACACACGGGGCACTGCCATACTTCTTTCCATTATTTCTGCAAAGCACTTGCTGCCTTGCCACAAAACTAATCACTACAGAATTAGACAAGTCTTGCTGACTTCTATGATATTGCTCTACTTTAGAGGAGCTAGGTGTACTAAAAATAACACATATGATGTCTTCCATTAAAGGCTCTCCAGATAGTTTGCAACCACCAATGAATAATATTACTAGCTAGAGCTGCATGAAACTCAGAATTCCCATTTTGCAAGAAATTTCCACATTAAAAATAATTATAATCATCCAGAACGATAACACATTTTCAAAATTGCCTTCAAATTAACAAAATGAGATTGAGGAAAAAATGGAAAAAGAGAGGGAAATGAAGGTTCTGAGTCTTAAATTTTAATACAGTTCTTCTGTTGGCAAGTGAGTAACTTGTAATGGGTGTGTGGTAATCTAGCCTCCCAGTCCCAGGCCTGGACTTTAGCATCCACAATCTGGTCCTGTCGCAAACCTGGACTTTTGCGTCCAAAAGTCTGGGGGCTTACCTGAAACTCCCCCAAGCTCACTACCAGCTTGGGTATTTGGGCTGCCACCAGGTCAGGAATTTAATTAGAGAGCCTGACCCCCCTCTTTCCTCTCTCTGGTGCCCCCAACCCTCCCTTGGGAAAACAGGTCTGATTTAAATAGATAGCCCAATTAAACCAGTCCAACCAATCCCACATACGGTAAAATACACCCAAAGCTCCTCATAGCGCGAATTGCTTGGGGTTCCCTGTACTCACAGATGTTAGGAGACACTTGGAATAAGATGCATTTAGGAGGAAAGCTGTTACTCCAGGGAGAAAACAAAAAAAGACACACCATCCACATCTATTTGTACAACCCAAGTTCCTCATAGCCGAATGCTCTTGGGGTTCCTTTGTAACTCACAGACTTTGTATAATATTTTGAAATAGAAGGAGTTAGGGAAACCTGTGTTTACTCACAATAACACGAGAAACAAAAAAAGACCCTGGTATGTGAGGGTATACAAATTCCCGCCCCTGACTTTAAACAATCCAGTTCTCTGATTGGTCCTCTGGTCAGGTGTTTGGTTACCCTTTCCAGGTAAAAGAAACTTAACCCTTACCTTACCTATCCATTTATGACAGGGTGAAACTCACCCCTGTGCACAGGGTCAACAGAAGGCCTATGTCAGTACTTAAGTTCCACTAAATCTGAGAATTAAGTGCTTCAAAGGCTTTCTGTACAAGTTTAAATTCACCAATCTGTGGTACTAGTTTTGAATATGCCATGAGAACAGGAGTGGCACCAGGGTTTTTGGCACCCTAGGCGCAGGGCCAGCTCCCCATTCCCGTGGCTCTGGTGGACCTGCCGCAGGAGCGCCTACAGATGCTCCACCGGAGCCGTGGCACCAGCGGACCCTCCGCAGGCATGCCTGCGGGAGGTCCACCGGAGCAGTCTGCTGCCCTCCGAAATCCTGGCGCTCTAGGTGACCTCCTAGGTCGCCTAAATGGAAGCGCTGGCCCTGCATGAGAATGAGGATCCCGAACCACTTAATTCTGATCTGGATCCAGCTTGTGAATGCTCCCGAACTTGAAGAGGGTTAGATCTGGTGAGTTGTTCTGATCTAGATCAGAGTTCAGATTTAAAAATCGATCCCCATTAGGTTTCTTGATGCTGCTGTCCATAGTTTTGGTTTGGCCCAATCTCTACAAACAGTGAAAACAGAAATAGGCAACTATAGGCAACACAGCCTTTAGAGGACACAGGGACTGCTCTGTTCCTGGCAATTTGTCTGGGGTTAGAATCAACTCCAGAGAAGGAGTCATATCCTGCAAAAAGGGAGTCCTTCTCAAGGTACAATGGCAGCCGCAGGATTAACGAAAGGCTGGCAGCTACTTTACCTTGTTAAGTGTGCTTCCTGGAAGTACCTAGCCTCTCTCTAAAAGGGTGCTTTGTTATAGGCCAAGGGCACAGGTCAGACTCTGAACAAGTGTGCAAGGGAAGGCCTAATCTTTCCCCCTCACATGCTCTGCATAAATACTGGCCACATGTTCAGTCTTTCCTTTCTCCTGAGCACAGTGGCTGCTCTCTACTAGCACCCTGTGGTATACAAGATACTTCAAAGGCTTGGTCTACACTTACAACTTAGGTCAACCTAGCTATATCTCACAGTGGTAAAAAACATTCACCCCCCCCCCTCCCCCGAGAGACATAGTTCAGCCAACCTAAGCTCCACGGTAGACAGAAGAATTCTTATATCAGAGGGGTAGCCGTGTTAGTCTGGATCTGTAAAAGCAGCAGAGAATCCTGTGGCACCTTATAGACTAACAGATGTTTTGGAGCGTGAGCTTTCGTGGGTGAATACCCACTTCGTCAGACGCAGGTAGTGGAAATTTCCAGGGGCTTCATGATTGCCTCGTGGCATAAATACTGGCCACATTGTTCACAGTCTTCTCCTTTCTCTAGCAGCAGTGGCTGGCCTCTCCTACTAGCACCTCCCCTGTATACAGCATATACTTTCAAAAGCTTGGTCTAGCTACTTACAACTTAGGTCAACCTAGGCATTATCTCACAGGGTTAAAAAACATTCCACCCTCCGCTCCCTCCCGAGAGACATGTCAGATCAACACTAAAAGACTCACGGGTAGAACTAGAAGAATTGCTGTCATATACAGAGGCGGTAGCCGTGTTAGTCTGATCTGTAAAAGGCAGCAGAGATACCTGTGGAGCACCTTTCAGGACTAACAGACTGTTATTTGGAGCGTGAGCTTGTCGCGCGTCGGAAGTATACGCTAATTTTCCTTCCGAGTCAAAAGAAGACCAGGCCCAGGATAGTGAAATTCACCAGGGGTAGGCAATATATTAATGCTAGCAAGCGCAGCTAGAGATAACGAGGATAGTTTCAATCGAAGGAGGAGGTTGGGGTGCCCTTGATCTACAAAAGACGAGGGTAGAGGTGTGGGAAACCAAGGGAGGAAGGGAGAAACTGGTTCTGTAATCTTGGGCAAGAACCATTCCACAGTCTTTCGTTTAGCTCCAGTAGCTGATGGGTAGTCAAATTTCTGCAGATGAAACCTGAAAGCTCAAGAGTTTCTCTTTGAAGTCTGGTCCTCTGAAAGTTTGATATTCGAGCTAGGCACAGGATGGCCACCTAAGGTCTGCCTATAGGTGTGGCCAGGGAGGTACTGAAAATGCCTCTCCACTACAAGGTTTTTGTATATTGGCCA
>NC_133774.1:111074934-111076888 GCF_003597395.2 Chelonoidis abingdonii | reverse complement strand
GCCATTCCTGATATCTGATTTGTGTCCATTTCTCCTTTTCCGTAGTGACTGTCCAGTTTGGCCGATATACATAGCAGAGGGGCATTGCTGGCATATGATGGCGTGTATTACATTGGTGGACGTGCAGGTGAATGAATTCTTCTATCGATGTAGCTACCGCCTCTCCAATAGATAGACTTACTATAGCAATGGAAAAGCCCCTTATGTCACTGTAGGAAGGATCTACATGACTGCTGTAAAACTGCAGTGCTGCCTCTGTGACACAGCCATATCTTGAGTGTATGCTGAGATCCTGAAGGAAAGCAGCAGTGAGTATTTTGGGAGCTCGAGTTGACATTGTGCCTGTGAATAACCCCATGGGCCTCTTGCTAAAGCTTACTCTCTGTCTCATACCAAGGGATCTACCCTGCTGTTGCATGGGCAAAGGTTACATGCAGCCAAGGCCGGCTCCAAAGTCAATGGAAAGACTCCCATTGATTTCAATGATCTTTGGACCAGGGCCTAAATGCAGAATAGTACTTAAAGTTTGCAATCAGCTTACTTGGCAATGATATTTAACATCAAATATTGCCATAAAAGCTATTAGATTTTAGGCCAATGCTTACATTTAAATAAATAATCAGGTAATTACCTTATGATTACATGGTATTTGCAATGCCCATGTATTTACATGTCCAGTAACCATAATGCAATTATAGATTAATTACTTGGTCATTTAAGCACAATAGTAATAAGCAATATCATTTTCCTTAACACCACTTACTGTATATAATATTTTTATAATGGGCAAAAGGCATAAACATTTCCACTGATGTTTATGCCTTGTAAATTGTCCATTGTTTGTTGGATAAAAATTAAAGATGTACAGCATTACACAGAGAATCTAAAATGTAAAAACTTATCTAGGAAGCAAAATTATAGATTGGAAAAGGTACCCTACTTTGCCCACTGGAAGGCTGATAATTTGCTGACATCTGGAACACACTGGCGTAATACACAAAATCATCTCTCCTGGCACAAAGGCCAAGTAGCTAATGGTGAGTCCCAGGGCATTCCAAGTCAGGAGGAAAACTCATTAAAAGATAATGCTCTAGGCGTAAGTTATTTCTCACTTCCAGAGAAGGTTTTTACCAGAGGCTAGACCCGACATTTCAGCCACAAATAGCCTTCCTCAGGAGGGTAGTTTGTATACAACAAAGGCCATAGCTTAACTGTTTTAAAGACAGTTTTAGTTCATAGTAATCCCTGATAAAAGTCACTTGTGTCTGAACTGTTGGCTCTGCCTGCTTGAATTTTATGTGGAAATAAAACAACACAAGTTACGATTCAAGCCTTATTACATCGTCTACTGTTCTCAAAGACCCAAATGTGTGATACAAGCTTTTAAAATGAGAGACAACAAAAGCAATAGAGTCGGAAGCTTGAAACAACATGGGATTACATTATTTAATATGCCCATTATAAAGTTTTTAGTAACTCCATTTTCCTGATTACGTTCTTCTGATAACTAACTTATAGCTATGGATGGAGAGAGAACTTCAGCATTTCAGCCAAATTCAATGTGGCTACACCAAATATTTCAATTGCCTGCTCTCATTCATCTAACCACACCAAACACCATATACAGTTAACCTGCATATCTGCTTTCTACTTCAGAAGTATTTATTACACCAAACATTAGTTTAATTTTCCACTACTAGTGTAATAATAGATTGTTAATAGCCCTCCATGTCAGGGCCTGTAACAGGACAACCTGACAAGCCAGAGTTGCAGTCAGAAGTCATAAATGTCAAAGCCAGAATCCAAAGCCATACCAAGAGTCAATTTGAAGTCAGGAGCCACACCAAGGGTCAAAATTCATAGCGACTGGATAGTGTAGTGGTTAAGAGCACCGCCCTTTGATACGGGAGACCGCCCTTTGATACGAGAGACCGGGGTTCAAATCCTGGTTGGT
>NC_133774.1:110980725-111069564 GCF_003597395.2 Chelonoidis abingdonii | reverse complement strand
ACCTGCCTGTCCGTCTGGATCTGGAAGTCCCACAGAATCTTAGCCCTGGTATTCTCCACAACCTTCTGTGGAATCTCCCATCTGGTCTTGGGAGGGTCTAGCCCATACGCTGTGGAGATGTTCCTATACACAATGCCAGCCACTTGGTTGTGCCGTTCAGTGTATGCTGTTCCTGCCTGCATCTTACATCCTGCCACTATGTGTTGGATATATATGTATATATATATATGCGCCCAAGAGTTCCTGAGTGCTTACTCAGTTGTGTATCTCCCTGTAACTATTAGTTTGGAACACATATAAATGGCTGTTTAACCTACATGAAACAACATAAACTAGTGATATGACAAGTTTATTGTGAAAGGAAGGTAAAATCAGTTGAGGTGTGTGTCTTATTAATTTAAAATAAATTTCTTTCAACTCTAAGAGCTTTTGGTCACTGTTACAAAGTTTACTGAGGGGATGCAGAACAAGACTCAAGCATTACTAGCCAGAATCTACCCCAGTTTTGTTTTAGACCATAAGAATATGCTATTGGTGTGCATATGCAGGATCTTACAAACTGAATTTTTTTAAAGATGCATGTCACAGTGAAAGTGACAATGTCTGTATGCCTATCTGTTGCCTTCAATATGATCTTATTATCTACTAATATTCTGTATAGCAAGGGAAGATAAAATGTGTCACAGCCATATTATCACTATGATCCTAAAGAGTAAAAAGCATCTATTATTTCTTTGGTAACCGCAGAAGACATGCTACAGTATTCGCATACACACACATTCCAGCAGTGCCTTCTTTCTCTAACAAGAAATAGCAGATCCCAATGGACTATTGGATTTCATGATCTCAAAGCCTTTACTTTTAAGTATTAGGGTTTATGTAACACTTTGGTTTCACAAAACAATTGCCCCCTTAATTTAAAGTATTAGTTTTCAAGGGAAAATAATTAAATAACCATGTTGTGCTGGTGGATTTAAAATAGAGAAAATGTATTTCTCTATCCTTACCCTTATGTAGGAATTTGTATCTCTCCCCAATCATCATAGTGTCTGAATATCTCACAAATATTAAGGAATTTTCCAGTGAGATGCCCATGTGAAGTAGAGAAGTATTATTATCCCCATTTTACTTAGGCACAGAGATATAAAGTCACTTGACCAAGGCAACTTAGAAGATGTGTGGCAGAGCCAGAAACTGAACATGATATCCCAAATGTTAGTCAAGCATCTTAAATACTTGACTTTGCTACTTCTGCCAATAAAATAAAATAAATAAATTTACAATAAGGACAAGAAAATAACCCTATTAAAGGAGTCAGAAAGACTGAAGAAAAGTGTGCTTAGAGATGGAAGTTCACCCGTACAAAGTGGGTGAGCACAAGGCTTACACATTACAGCAGTGTGCCTCAGAACCTCAAAAAGAGGAATTTATTGGTCCATATGCCCTTGTGCTGATCCTATACAAGGTTTAATTTCATCCCATGATGGGATGTAGCTGGCCTTCATGGAGGCCCTGAGGGGGACCCCACACTCCTACTACACCTTGCTCCAGGGTCCTTAAGGCTAGCCTATAGAGGTTTCATGGAAACAATCAATCAGATCCCACAGGCTCAAATAAAAGGAGTTGCAGAGGCTTAGCATCAGTTTCTGGCTGGGACTAGGTGAAGTGAGGAAAGATGTTCCTCTCTGGCCAGAGGTCCTGGAGGAATGACCAGAGTTTGACTTTGGTTGTATTTGCTTAGGCTGGGGGAGTAGAGAGGATGTGAGACCTCCAATCTTGAAGGAAGGGGTAAAGCTAAAGGGGACAGGTGGGAAGAAATGTAGGGAAATAGCAGCAATGAACTGAAGTGAATGGTATGTGGCAGCTTTTTATAGGGTCCCTGCGTTAGAACCTGGACTAGTGGGCAGGCCTGGGTTCCCCCACTGGTGAAGTGGTGTAAATCTTGAGATGGGAACAAAGTCTATCTGGAAGTTTCAGCAAAGGGTTGAATTTAAAGGGCCCAGAGCTGGGTCTGAAGACCTTGATAGGGGCAGACACACAGTTTTTGTTGGACTCTGTGCTATCCTGTGCTATCCTGTATCATTTTGATCTGGCTGGAGGGCTGAGCACTGAAGACCTGCAAAGTGAGGATGACAACCAAGAGGGGGAGCCAGGAGTGGGGAATGGACTTCAGAACCATGTGCAGTAGCAGGCACTCAAGAGGTGCGTCCCCTATTACATACCCAAAGTAAATACAAACTGTATTTTACTTTGCCCCTTCAGTGAGCTTAGCTCAGATGCAGCACTTCTTTTCACACACCTAGCATTCAGAAGAACAGATAGCATGTACCAAAGCTACAAGTATGGGTTTCACAGTGAAGACTCTGGTGCCATACCCCTGAACATGAGGGTACCTGCTAAACCATCAATAGGACAGGTAGGTTATTAACTCTACTGCATCCCTTGGGAAGTAAAATCAACATTTCAGACAAAGAGATCTATGTGTAAATAAGCGGAAATAGAGAGACTTGAGAGGTGACCAGAAGCCAGGTGGTGAAAGCCAGTGTGATACTGGTAATCTAGCCAACCTGTGTATGACCCATAACAACTTAAGAAGAGACAATATAATTGTATCAGGACAATTCACTTGTATGTGAATATCAAAGAGATGTACTAGACTAGCAATCATGAACCCATTCATTTGTAGCAACAGAAATCAAAGGTAGATGCTAAATCTGTCTGTGTACCTGTATCCTGTTAGAAGTTTACCATTGTAATCAAATTAGCTTTTAAATGCTAAATCCTTTTCATGTCTTTATTGCCTTACATTATGTATACAACTGTGTTCAGTTAACCTTAAGGCCAAAGATATGAGAGACTGCAGGGAACTAATAATATTATCTACATTGTCTTCAGCTTATCTATTCTGGTTATAATGAATGACCGGTCATTACCTGTGTATGTATAGAAGATTGAATGTTAACTTCAAAGTGGTGGGTCAGTGTGTGCTGAACAAAGAAGAATCCTCAGTCACTTGCTGTGCTCAAAACACTTGACAACCTGCTTCAGGTATAAAAGAGAAACCTTGGGTCTGATCCTGCATCTCTAGTCTGCTGAACTTTAAACAAGGAAAGTTTAAGCCATGGAACTGAGATCTTTTAAGTAGTTACTGGGAATACCCTGGAAAATTCAAGGAAAGACTCTGTACCTAAGCTGCACTTGGATTCAAAACTTTTCGGATGATTACAGAGACACTTTTGCAAGCCAGCAGATTCATCCACCCCTACAGCCCTGATTAAATGAGTTATGGCACCTGGAATTCTTTATTACATTGAGTTTGGTCATGTGCTTCAGTTTTACTGATCTCAGCTGGCTTGCTCTAGATTAGTTGGCAATAGAGGTGAGGCTCTGGCCCAGGGTCCCTATACCTAGAAGTCATAATTTCATTTTTTTAAGACTGGCCAGTGCTGAGCACCCCTAAGCCAAAAGCACAAGTAATAACTACTGACTGACTTCCCAAGTCTAACACAGAGAGATGAGACTGAGTTCCATATCCCCAAAGTTCAGAGCACCATGAAGAATATGCCAGCCAACACAATGAATGAATTGGAGTATGTCCCATTAAAACTAGTCAATCTGCAAAGACAGCTGGTATTTTCTAAAATAAGGGAAGCTGGCTAACCATTCCCTTTCTTTGCTCAAGGTTTTAGGTGTCTTCCAAGATCTCATCTAGAAAATCAGGATGAATAATAATAATGTTACTGCCCAGAGGCTACAACCAAGATGGGAATGCCATTATGCTACTCTCTGTACAAAACATAATAGAAGATACCCCTAGCCCCAAAGAGCCTACAGTCTAAATAGGAACGGGACTTGATAGGTGGGTATAGTGCACAGCGGGGCAGGAGCTAAAATGGGGAAGACAAGAGTGATTGTGTATATTTTAAATGTGACTAGTGATTTGGGGAACATCCATTTCTGATGTCTTCATTATTTAATTTTGTCACCGGCAAACTTATCAGTGATTTTGTTTTCTTCTAGATCGCTGATAAAAATGCTAAGTAGTGTAGGTCAAGAACCAATACCTGCAGAACCCTACTGAAACAAAACAAAACAAAAAACAACAAGAAAACAAACAAAAATTCATCTGCTTGATGATTCTTCACTTACAGTTACATATTGAGACCTATCAGTTAGCAAGCTTTTAATCCATTTAATGTATGCCATGTTAATTTTATATTCTATTTTTTTAATCAAAATGCCATACAGTATCAATGTAAATGTCTTACAGAAGTTAAGTATATTACATAACACTATTACTTTTATCAATCAAAGTTGTAATCTCATTCGAAATAAATAGCAAGTTAGTCTGACAGAATCTATTTTTCATAAACCTGTGTTGAATGGCATCAATTATACTAACCTTCTTTAAATCTTAATCAAGTCCCATAGCAGCTGTTCCATTTTCTCGTCCAGGATCAATGTCAGGCTAACAGGTCTACCTTCATCTAGGTAATCCTGTTTACCCTTTTTAAAAATTGGCACATTAGCCTTCTTCCAGTCTTCTGGAATTCCCCATTTTCCAAAACTTTTGAAATCAACTTTAATGGTCCAGTGTTCATCAGCTAGCTCTTTTAAAACTCTTGGATGCAAGTTATCTAGATCTGCTAATTTAAAAATGTCTAACTTTAGGAGCTGTTTAACATCCTCTTGAGATACTAGTGGAGTGGAAAGAGTTATGATATGATAGGTCTGCATTTGCTTTTTCCCAGATACAGAACAAAAATATTTATTCAAAACTTCTGCCTTTTCTGCATTTATAATTCTACAATTTCCATCTAACAATGGACCAATACTGTTGTTAGGAACAAAGAATCCTAACACATTTTAAAAAACCTCCTTATAGTCATGAACTCTGCTGGCCATAGATTTTTCTGTCGTTTGTTTCCCTTATCAGTGTTCTACTAATCCCTACCTTCTGAATTATATTTATTACTATCAGCTTCCCCTTTCTTCCACTTCATTTATTTCTGTTTTATATGTATTTATAAACTTTTTTTATTTTTATAGCTGCCTTCAGTTCCCCTCTAAACCAGGTTGGTTTTTTAACCAATATAGACTTCTGCCTCAATTGTGGCATTTGGGGCATCTAGTGAAATGTTCTTTAAAAAATCCCGATTTCCATTCACTTTTTTTCTGATTAAATTCTTCCTCCAAGCTGATTTGACTCATAAGTTTCACCTTTGTGAATTTGCCCAATTAAAGCACCAAGTGTATATATTACTGGTCTGGATTGATATTGTTTGCACATTATAAATGTGATCAAGTCATGACCACTTGTACCTAAGCTACCATTAATTTTTAGTTCTGTGATCATCTCTCATCTGTGAAGAGGAGGTCTAATACAGAATTCCCTCGTGTTGTATGCAACACCTTGAGTTAGGAAATTGGCACTGATGCTATTTAGAAATATTCAGGATGTTTTAGTAATGGCAGCATGAGACCTCCAGCATTGTGTCACTCAGGTCAAAGCACCCCATAATAACATAGCTTTATTTCCTACACATTAGAAAGACACGCATAAGGAGCCAGTCATACTCTTCCGTAGTGTGGTTTGGTGGTCTCTACCAGACATCAACTAATACACCAATCTTATGTTTTATCTGTTAGGACATTTAGCAGTCAAGATAACTTTCTTCTAAGTTATCATTGACTTAAACAGGTAATGCCATTTTTGACATAGTGCCACTCCTCCTTCCTTTTTGATCATGCATAACCCTTGATTTTAATATTCTAATCATGCAAATCGTGTCAGCAGGTTTCAATAATACTCATTAGATCAAACTTATGCTTATAAATGGACAATTCCAATTCCCCTTGTTACCCAAGCTCCTAGCATTTGTTCACAGGCAATAAAATGTCTTCCCATCATGGGGTGCTTAAATCTTGCTATTTTTACCCTCTTCTTTTTGTTATTAGTTTTACACTTTCCTGACTATTCTAGCCAGCCTATCCCTAAGGTGTATGGTTCTCTTTCTGCTGAAATGGATGTTATTCAACTATACAGCCCCTCTGACCATATGTGGTGGGCCAGTGTTCCATAATACTAAAACTCTACATCACTTACTTAGCTAGCAGTTCATGTCCAGAATCTTCTGCCTTCCTTCACTCATTGGGACAGGAAAGATCTCCGAAGATCACTTGGACATTCTTCTTCTTCAACAGAATAAGTTCCCTGAAATCAGTTGTTATCTGTGGGAGATTCTGCAATGCACAGTCATTATTGCTAATTTGAAACATCACCAGTGGATCCTTGCCTGCTGATTTTAGAAGCTACCCAATTTGAGTGATGTCTCAAGTCTTGGCTCCAGGAAGACAGCTCATCATCCTGTTGTCTGCCTCTCTCTTGCAAAATGTTCCTTTGATTCTTCTGAGTACTGAATCCTCTATAAGGATTGTCCATCTTGATGAGGAATTCAGTATCTGATGTGATAGTTTCTCCTGGAGCACATGCTTTATCTTGAAACAGAATTTGCCATATTACCAAATTATTCATTGCTGTTCAACGGCATGACACAGCCTTTCAGTGTGGTGTGCAATGTCTGTTCATATTCCTAGCACAGCCAAAATGTAGATAACATGATAACAATATCAAAGGTAATTATCATGAAATTTTATGCATAAACATGCAGGCCCATTTGTCTCCTCTTATCTTTCTGTAGAGGTCACATGTAATAACTGAATTTTGCCCATAAACTTTGCAGTGCTCAAGTCCACAGTGATTTCTGCTGTGGTAACACTTGTCTCTTATTTAAAGATCTGCCATCTAATAAGTAAAATCAAACATGAAGATACTTGTCTTGCTGCACTTCTTACTCGTCAGGGCTTTCTTTGCCAAAAAATTAAAAATTCTGCACTCAAAAGATAAAAAAATACTGCACACAATATTTTAAAATTCAGAAAATTTTATTTGTCGACTATACATGGAAGGTCCAGCATGGCATTGGGGAGCACAGGCCACTGGCTGCACAGAGGTGAAAGATCACTGTGCAGCTATCCCCCGTCACAGACTCAGTGGTGAGGCTGCACCCAACTCTGACACAGCACAAAGACCGGGCCTGCTCCAGAAACACCCCAGAGTCCTGCCCCTCAGTGCCAGGTGCACCAGGTGTGAGCAGGCAGGCTCAGCAAGGCTTAGTGTGCAGGGGCTTGATGTGGAGGGATCCAGGTGTTGAGGGGCTTAGTGTGGGGAGATCCAGGTGTGGGTTGAGAGAGTTCTGCGTGGGGCAGTATGGATGCAGATGGATCAGTGGGGGATCTGGGTGGGTGTGTGGGGATCTGGATGCATAGGGACTTGTTGCGGGGTTCTGGGTGCAACAGTAATGAGGATCTGCATGTGGGTCCAGCTGAAGATGATTGGGGCTCAGTGGGGGTGGGGCGTCTGGGAATGGGAGTGATAGAGCTCAGCAGGGGGGTCTGGGTGTGGGAGGTTCAGTGGGGGAGTCCAGATGCTGACAGAGTGGGGCTCAGTGGGGTGGGTATCTGGGTGCTGGTGGTTCATTGGAGTGGTCTAGGTTGAGGTGGAGTGGGGATCATTGGGGGGATCCTGAGTGTGGGGGAGAGAGGTGAGGCTCGGTGGGAGGGTCTGGGTCTGAGTGGATCTGGATGCACAGGGGCTGGGCAGATGGAAGAGCAGCTACCTGTACAGGAATCCCTCACCCTGCAGCTGAGGAGCGATGGGTGCAGGAAAGGTTGGGGGAGGGGGAAGAGGTTGCAGAGCTTCCTGCAGCTGGGGAAGAAATATGGGGATGGGTATGACCTGGCCCCAGATGCAGGGGAAGAGCAACTTCCATCCTTTCCAGCCCAGCTGGGACTAGCAACTAAGGCTGGCACAGGGTAGGAGCCACCAGCCAAGTCTTCCCCAGTCCTGCCCACTGCCTCACAGTGATTTACCTCTCTGCCAGCTGCCCTGGCACCCAAAACATACTGCTGGGCAGGCCACAAAACCGCTTTTGTGGCTTCCCTTTGCTTCCCCAACAAAAAGTCATTTTTCTGCAGAGAAGCAAGGAAATCTACAGAGAACATGAAGTCTGTGAATGCCCAGTAGCATAGAATCCCCTCAGGAGTAACTTCTTTTTTAAGAACTACCTAGGGATTGTCTAGGTGGCACTTTAGTGTGCAGCAAGCCAGGGGGTGAATATACAGCTATGTGTGATGTGTGGACAGTGGCAGATTAGTCACTGGACTGATGGGGCCCATGCACAGGGGCCCTAGCCAACTGGGAGCCCTGGAAAAATGTGTCTCCTCCCCCCACTCCCCAGCAGAAGTGCTGGCAGGGGAAGCCCCACCACCCGGCCCCTGGCTGGGGCCCCAGGACTGGAGGAGCTCTAACTCCCTGCCTTGGCTCAGGGCTGGGGGAGCCGTCACTCCCTGCTGGGGTTCCAGGGCCATGGCAGAGTAGAAAGAGCTTCTCTGGTCTTGGGGCAGTAGTGAGAGTGGGGGAGGGACAGAAAGGAGCAAATGGGTTGGAGGGCGGCAGTGGAGGGGTGGAATGGGGCAGACCATGGGTGGAATGGGGTAGGCCCATTGGGTGGGGTGGGGGTGGGGCTGAGGCTGCAAGCAGAAGGGGTGGAATGGGGGCGGGACTGCAGGAGAAAGGGGTGAGAGGGAGCCCCTATTTGCTCTGGCCCTGGGCCCCACAAAACCTTAATCTTCTCTGTGTGTGGACCCAGGTAAAATCCATTAAAAGTTTGATAATATGTTTCGATATAATTTTGTTCCAACTCTAGCAGCCTAATCTTCAAAAGTGACCACTGGTTTTGTGTGCCTCACTTTTTCACTCCTTAACCTCAGACAACTAAGGCCTAATTTTCAGATAGTCTAAAGACAATTGAGTTCAGTGGGAAATGTACATCCTCGGTACAACTGAAACTCAGGCGCCTGAAGTTGGACACCCAAAAATTGAAGCACGCTAAATCAGTGACGACTCTTGAAAATGTTGGCTTAAGATTTGTGGTGGGAGGACTGTTCAATATTATTTTTGTCTGTGTAGTTTTTCTGATCATTCTTCCATAAATATACCAGCTTACTGTCTCTGACAGCAGCAGACCTTAAAGGACCAAGATAAATTTGGGACTATCATATACATATCTGTGGTATCCATCAAAAAGGTTCTATCATGATAATTAGGGATAGAACCACCCATGGAAATCAAAAGCTCTGAAAACCACTATGACACTTTTGGTTAGTGGTCCTAAGAAATATTCATCTCCAATATAACTTCAGGATGCAGAACTAACACTATCAAAGCATAAGAAGTTTGTCTCTTCTTGTCTGTGTGAAAGCTTATAGTCAACACTCCATGAAAAGGTCTCAGTAAAATATGAATCTTAGATTATCATCATGAAAGCTACATTGTGGCAGCATGTGGCCCTAGGATAGAGGAATATTCTCTGTATCATGCTCTGGACAGTGTGTGGTACCATTTGTAGATTAAAGGAATAGCCCATTGTCCTGTGATCAATTCTTTGTGAAGTATATGTAATTTGGTCGCTGAGAAAAATAGGGACAACAGATTCTAATACTGCTCAATACACTGGCAAAAGACTTTGCAATAATTCTGCATCATTCTGATCATTGGCATACAGTTAGCTTTACCCATCATAAGAATCTACATTTGAATACATATTCTATTTAGAAAATGACAATTTGAGTTAGAGTTGGACAAATGATTCAGTGAACTATAGAAATGTATCCCATTCCCTTATTCAAATTGTTCATGAATCGATTGACTTTTACAGATTTGTTTGCTTTTTGAAATGATCCAACATTTTTACTTTTCTCTGCTGAGTCAATTCTTTCCTCTCACTTATCAGTTGAATGCAGTTTGAAGTTAGTCACACAAGACAGTGACTGAGATCCTTAAACTAGCATAATCTTTTGTTCTCTTCACTTAAACACTGAATTCTAAATGTTTGGTTAAGAACTGTATTATTTCAGCTGTTCTGTAATATCGTTGTTTAAATTAACATCAGTTTTTATTGTATACTCCTAGAGTAGCAGTACTCTGCCTTCTGGTCTATGAATCCATGAAAAACTGTAGATTTAGTGTACTATCAGCATCCTGTCACTTATAATTTTAAGGGTGTTTTCTGTCATCTAAGGAATGAATAAAGGTCATAGTTTATATATCACAGCTCAGTGTACGGATCTGGCCTTTATCTAGATGCAAGCGCTGATGAAAATAATCAGAGGACTGTTCTATTGGCAAACAAAACATGTGTTTTGTTTGCTGTTAGAGTCTAGGGAGCTTTTGGAAAACAAATGCAGAGTTAGCATCACTGTCATGTATGAAAGGGAGGAGAAGGAGTTGAGGGGGGAAGGGAAGTAAATTATATATCTAGTGAAAGCGATTACAAAGCAAAAAAAATCAATGTCAAGGTCTCAGAGAAAATCTTTTTTTTTTTCTTCTGTACCAGTTTTTCTGTCAGAATTCTATAAATCAAAGACCATCAGAGTCTGGTTTGGGAAATAATTTGTTCAGATTTAATCTGAGTTGGTTAATGCAGCAACACTCATACCCTTTATCTTTTTTTAAGCAGGATTTTTCTAAGACTTTTTTTTCTGGGTCAGTATAAAACAACTGAAGTAGACTCATTAATTTATCAGGGCAGAACATATTTGCAGATGAGCACTAAAGATCCCTACAGTGAGAAAAGCTGAGAGCATTATCTCTATAACCAGTATGTTGAGTACACAGAGATATGGATTCATTTTGAGACAGTGGCTCAAAAACAATACTCCAAAGAGCCTGATGTTCTGTGCATCCTTGATTTATCCACCCATTCCAGTGGTTCAAATTGTAAGGTAGGGAGGGTTGAGAAGATAACTTTTTATTCATATAACAAATGGAAAATAGTTTCTTAGTGAAATGTGCAGGGCAGGGTTGGGCACACAATGGACTCACATAAGAGAAAAACAGAAATTGTGTTATGGGCAGCATAGGCAACACTTGTTATTAGGGTTGCCCAACACTTTCCATTAGAAGACCCTGTTTTGTTCCTTATAGCACTGTAAAACTTAAACTTAATCAGGTGGAATTTTTCCAACTCTCTGCATCAAGCTGATTTTTTTTTTTGAAAGTTTCTAATAAAACAGTTCACTCATTTCCAATAATGAGGTTAGGAAAAACATAAATTTATTTTGCCCAACCCAAACCAACTTACAACTCTTCATTGAGAAGCCTCTCTGGTTTGGAACAGGGACTTGAAATTTGGCAAAACAGTCACTATACTGTGATGGATATGACTTTTGCTGTTCCAGTGGGAAAAAATGCCCAAATCTGACCAAGTTATAAACCTCTAAATATAAGTTCACACATGCTCAGTAGATTTGTTAGTTTAGCAGATGTTAACCAATACATGTTAGTTTAGTAAATGCCACATTATATGAATGTCTGGCAGCTTTAAGAGCTGAATTGGCCTATATTTTTCCTTTGGAGAGGAAACAGGGACTGGAGATGGGCAAAGGTGGGACAGGCAGGTGCTGGGGTAGCCTTGTGTTCTGTCCAATAGTAGAAATGTGGCACTGGCAATTAAAGACCTCAGATAACCTGTAGAAATATCAACAAACCAGTGTCCTATCCAAAACCTGAAATGACAATGTCTATGGAGGCCTAATCCATAGACCAATAACTCAGGATAAGTTGGTCTCCATGATCAATCTGCCCAAAGGACAAGGAATGATACTACCTATCAACCTGTCTGTGATGGGAATTTCTGTGGAGTAGAGCAAAGTAGATTGAGAGTGTCAATTCAATACACACAGATTATTCAGGGGCCATCCTCTGCAGGAAAAGCTTTTGGTAACCTTGACTTAGTTTGAGTTTGAACGAATGTCTTTGAGGTTAAAACACACTAAGTCTTGAGCTACCTAGTCCTCTAAACCCTCTTATTTTTGTTTGACTGCCTAGTTGAGTGTTTGTCACTTTTTCTTTCTGTCTTTTGAAGAAATCAGAAAATGTATCAGAAATGAAATAGTACATTACACGGTGGCTGAAAAAAGATTACTAAAAAAGAAAGAAGCTGCAATATGAACTTATTTTTTCTATAAAACATTGAAACAGCTAATACACCCATATGAATGAATGGGATGAAGCTAAGTATAAGCAGTCAAACTGTTGACAAATTAAAAATGTTAGTACATTCACTTTCAATCAAATTAAACTTTTTAATTCAGCCACACAGCTCTTGTCAAAAAGGAAATAAGGCTGAGAGGGGACCAGAGGAGGGGGAAAAAAATCAAGCATGAGTATTATTAAAGAAATAATATACTCACATTATCCATTGCATTGTAACTAGAAAAAATAAGTATCAGAGGGGATTGACGATATTGCTGCGGTGGGTTAGGGGTACCACGGTTGTGGCCCCATGTGTCAGGTAGGAGTTTAGACAGCTTACAGGTCTTTTCCTTTGATAGAGAGGGAAGTGAGTATGTACGCTCCCACCAACAGCACAAGAAGAAGAACTCCACATGGACTCTCCTGAGGGTCGAAATGACAGTCTGGACCTATACATTGAATGCTTCCGCCGACGTGCACAGGCAGAGATCGTTGGAAGAACAACATCTCTTGCCTCATAACCTAAGTTCGTGCAGAACACAATGCCATCCACACCTCAGAACACCACTCCTAATTATCAACAAAAGAGTGATAAAGGAGGTGCTGTTGTCATCCAAATGAACAGGTCTGACTCCCAAAAGGAGGCTGCAGACAACTCTCCAATACCAATTCTACAGGCCACTTCCCTCAGATCCCACTGAGGTAATTACACTAAGAAACTGCACATCTACTCAGGACACTCCCTACACTAAACCTGGAACAATCAACATACCTCTAGAGCCCCGACCCAGGCTTATTCTATCTACGTACCCAAGATCCACAAACCAGAAATCCGGATGCCCCATATCTCGGGCATTGGCACTCTCACTGAAGGACTGTCTGGATATGTGGACTCTCTACTCAGACCCTGTGCCACTGCACTCCCAGCTATCTCCGTGACACCACTGATTTCCTGAGGAACTACAATGCATTGGTCACCTCCCAGAAAAACACCACCTAGCACCATGGATGTAGAGGCTTGTACACAAACCATCCCAACACCAGATGGAAATACAGCTGTCAGGAAACATATCCCTGATGTGCCACAGCACAACTGGCTGCTGAGCTCTGTGCCTTTGATACACCACAAACTATTTCAAATTTGATGACATATATATTCTCCAGATCACGTTTCAACAGCTTCCCCCCACCATCAACCTCAGCCTGGACCAATCTACATGGGAGGTCCACTTTCTAGACACCACGTGCAAATAAGTGATGCTCACATTAACACCACCCATATACCAAAAACCCTACGACCGCTATGCTACCTTCATGCCTCCAGCTTCCATCCGGGCACATCACACGATCCATTGTCACAGCCAAGCTTCTGAGGTACACCGCATCTGCTCTAACCCTCAGACAGAGACCAACACTACAAAATCTCCACAAGCATCTCAAAACTCAAATACCCGCACGAGGAATAGGAACAGATCAACAGAGCCAGACGCGTACCCAGAGAGCCTCCTACTTGCAAGACAAACCCAAGAAAGAAATGAACAGGCTCCATGGCCATCACATACAGCCCCAGCTAAAACCCCTCAACGCATCATCAGGGATCTACAACCCATCTGGACAATGATCCCACACTTTCACAGGCCTTGGTTGGCAGCCAATACTTGCCCACAGACAACCTGCCAACTTGAACAATATTCTCACCAGCAGCTGACACCGCACCATCGAGTAGCTCTAGCTCAGGAACCAATCCATGCAACAAACCTCGATGCCAACTCTGCCCAATATCTACACCGGCGACACCATCACAGGACCCTAACCAGATCAGACACACCATCACCGGTTCATTCACCTGCACGTCCATCAATGTATATACGCCATCGTATGCCAGCCAATGTCCCCCTGCTATGTACATCGGCCAAACTGGACAGTCTCTACGGAAGGAGAAATGGACACAATCAATTAGGAATGGCAATATACAAAACCTGTAGGAGCACTTCAACCTCCCTGGCCACAATAGCAGACCTTAAGGTGGCATCCTGCAGCAAAAAACTTCAGGACCAGACTTCAAAGGAAACTGCTGAGCTTCAATTCATCTGCAAATTTGACACCATCAGCTCAGGGTTGAACAAAGACTGTGAATGGCTTGCCAACTACAGAAACCAGTTTTCCTCCTTGGTTTCACACTCTTACTGCTAGACAGGGCCTCCTCCCCCTGATTGAACTAACCTCGTTATCTTAGCTTGCTTGCTTGCTGCATATATATACCTGCCCCTGGAAATTTCCACTACATCATCTGACGAAGTGGGTATTCACCCACGAAAGCTCATGATCCAAACGTCTGTTAGTCTATAGGTGCCACAGGATTCTCTGCTGGCTTTGTACAGATTCAGACTAACACGGCTACCCCTCTGATACTTATTTTTTCTAGTTACAATGCAATGGATAATGTGAGTATATTATTTCTTTAATAATACTCATGCTTGATTTTTTCCCCCTCCTCTGGTCCCCTCTCAGCCTTATTTCCTTTTTGACAAGAGCTGTGTGGCTGAATTAAAAAGTTTAATTTGATTGAAAGTGAATGTACTAACATTTTTAATTTGTCAACAGTTTGACTGCTTATACTTAGCTTTATCTCATTCATTCATTATTAGCCGTGTCAATGTTTTATGACATCAAGATCTATTTATTTTCATTGCTCCAGCAACTGCATCATAAATTATCCTTGATGTCTAACTAGTGCTGAGGATGGAATCTTTAGTAGTGTTAGTCTATATTCTATTAATGTCCATAATTTCAATGAGTAGAGTAAATTGCATGTATTTTAAGAATCAGATCATTTTAGCACTTTAGTCAGCATTTCTACACTGTCGTTCACACTGACACCATAAAGCTGTGAAACAAGAGCTAAATCTCTGTAGAGGAATTATTTACTAAGCTTTGCTAGTTCACATGTAATTTACTTGAAATACTGAGCATTATTTTTTTAAAAATCTGTTTTCAAAGGTTGACTTGGGGAAATTGACGTTGCCGTACAAAGTTCTGTAATTATGAAGAGCAATCTGTGAAAGACTTCAGAAAGAGCTGTGTGAGGGAGTGGATCACAGCTGAAAAATGCTGTGGGGTTCATTTGGGGCAATGGTACAGTTTGGGGAAGCTTGAAGATATTTCTAGTGGAACTTTGGAGATACACAAGACACTCTGACTGGATATGGCCTGAAACCAGCTAAGAGCTGACATACATGAAAAGGTCTGAGCACTCATATAGCTCCATTGACCTTAGTGGGACTTCTCATGCTTAAATTTATTCACATACTTAAGTGTTTTGCTGGATAAGGGCCTATCAGTAGAATATATAGTAGATTGCATTTAAACCTTTGATTTAATTTTTCAAAGGTTTCAGTACAAGACATCATTGTATTCATAAGCCATATACGACATCTATGTTTAAACATCCTGAAATAAATCTTTCTTGAATCCCAACTCTGGCCTTCAAATAATCCCCCAACTTCTCCAACTCATCATCAGATGCAAGCTCTCCACAGACAAAGACACAACAACTCTAAGCAGCACCAGAACCTGTCAGAACAACAGCTGCAAAACCTGCAGACATATCTCCACTGCTACAATAATCAAGAGCCTCTCCAACACGCCTTCCAAGACCCATAGATCCTAGACATGCCTATCACAACATGTGGTATACCACATCCAGTGCACTAACTGCCCCTGATAACAATTACGTGGGTGGAACGAGACAATCACTATGCTCTTGAATGAACTCACACAGGAAAACGATACAACAAAACCACCACATCACCTGTGGGTGAACACTTTTCACAAAGCGATCACTCTTTGTGACCTCTCAGTCTTCATTCTCAAAGTAAAGCTGAGCAACACTTTCAGAAGATGAGCCTGGGAGTTTAAATTTATCACTTTGCTAGTCACTGAAAATCATGGATTTAACAGACACTGGATTTATGATTTACTAGAATAATCTGTAACCCATTAACCTCCTATTTTTGTCCTATGACTGCAGAGGTGTTAATGGGCCAAACTACCTAGAATGGGCTCTTACAATACATGCTAACAACTTATGATAAACAATCTGTTACACCTTGCATTTAGCTGTGTCCCTCAGAATACCTTTCCCAGAATAGAAGAAAAGCTCTGTGTGGCTCGAAAGCTTCTCTCTCACCCACAGAAGTTGGTCCAGTGCAAACAAACAAAGGAAGGGAAGAAGGAAGGATTATTTTCAGTGAAATTCTACCCCACCCATCCTTACATGCCCATAAGACCCTGTACACATTCAAGAAGCTCCCAACCAGGGAGTTTCTTCCCCACCCACCTACCTCTTGTTTTTGTTCTTTTTGGCAGTTCGCATTTTCAGTTGTAAAATAACTTACTATTTACTTAGATCTATAGCTTAGAGCCCTTCGCATGACGACTTCTCTATCCATCCTCCTCTTACCTGATACCATCCTATCCAATCTGAAGCTTCACAAAAAATGTTATTCTCCATCACACTTCTAAGTAATAGCATGTGCCTATGACATTATCAATTGGAGGATATTTTTTTGGACTTTATCTTGTGTCTAGTTTTTATCCACAAACCTGGGTATGTGGGATGGACATAGAAGCTCCCTGTTAATGGATCGGAGTCGGGGGGTGGGAGGGAATGAGGAGAACGACTGAGTCTTGGGAGGGTGGCAACTCCAGGACAACTATAATAGTTTCCTGTGTAACTTTTTTGTATCTGTTAATTTGTACATTCTCAACACGGCCTCTGCAGGTTGATTTTGAGACAGATAGCAAAAAGTATTGACAATCTTCTGAACAGTCTGGTACCTGAGGTTACCCTGGTGATGGGCTGAATCTGGAAGCTACCATATGGTATATCAACTCATTGTGATGAAACATGGGCTAACTCCTCCTGTCACTGGATAAACAGAACATTCTCCTCTCTCCACAATAACTGTTTCAATGATCTCACAATGGTTCTTTCAGGAAACAGACACCAATATGTATTTCTAGGGCTAAGGAAGAGGAGACAGAAGCAGGCATCATTCACTCTAGGCCTTAGTATGGTTCAGCTGTTACTTGTAAGTATGTTTGTTTTTTTTAATAAAATACTTTCTCCTTATGATCAGCTTTTACTGAAGCACTGAGGAAGTCAAAGCTCAGAACCAGCTAATCTCCACTGTCCAATGACAGCCATTAAAGGCAAAATACGGAGATGAGATAGAAGCAAAATAAATGTCCTGTGGTTTTCAGATAACGTTTCTCACAGGCATTGCTGCACTCCCCTGAGATGAAGTATAAAGCCAACCATCAAGGATCCTTGATTGTTAAAGTGAGAGAGCAAACAGGTTTGATAAAGATAAGATTATAGAGTCTCTGATGTGAAACCTAAAATAGAAAAACAAAATTAAATAAAAGTAGAATCTTGCACAGAGGATTTTGAGGTTGATTTAATGGCATGCTCTCACTCTCACTCTCCTTTAATACTTCGATGTGGTTATTTCAGTCGTGCACACAATATCAGTTCCATTCAAGGAAATCTTTATCAAAATGCACAGGATATTATCAATGTACAATGTAGACCTGTGTAGGTTAATTTCAGTGATGTTTTGCAATAAAACTATTCATTGTCATCTAAAAATGCCACATTACAGACTTGATTCAAGTCCACTTATTGGTATTTTCTCGGCATACTCTGAATATAATGGCAGAGAAGGAGAGCTAAAAATTGTCATGTTATTTTCTCATCCAAAATGTAATTTGCAATTTTTCAATTTGCATTTTTCCAGTTATATAAAACTGGAACATGTTCTGGTCTAACTACATGTGGCTTGTACTGAATTTGGATGGGGAGTTGTGGGTAAAGTATCAAAGGGGCAAAATTTAATGTATTGGTTATGAAGGAAATGATATCAACGGGAAGAAGCATTGCCTGTAATGCTGGTAAGAGACTTAACTGTATTTCCTGATCCCCATCACATGACATGAGTCATGTTCACAGAATGTTAATACTAGAGCACGTCCATTTTTCAATGAAAAGTGTTTGTCAGAAAAGGTTGGTTATCAACCTCATGGAATAGGAAAGGGTCAGTTTTGATTCATTTCTCATTTCTGGAAAAATGTTTCAAAGTGTTCAATAGCCCATTTTTCACTTTTTAAAAATTTCTGTATTCTGTTTCTTTGGTCAAGATGACTTCATTTAAAAATTGACATTAATTTACACTTACTTTTTTTTTTAAAGGACATACTTAAAATTAAACACTTGGAAACTATATTTCAACTGACCCAATCCAAAACTTTTGAGGATTTGTTGTTCACAAAGTTGAAATCTCACATGAGTCAAACAAAAATCTTATTCCCAAAATTTTCATGGGATGGGGAAAACTCTTTCCTGTCCAGATCTCCTTTTATATGATAGTAGACTGTCTCTAGTGGGTACTCTTACAGCTGGCAGACAATGGGTATGAATGTATTTGTGTTAAACATCCTCCAGACAAAGACGATCATGTGATTATCACTTCTCTCTATCTGAGCTGAGGATTCTATTAATCTTGACATTCTATGTCCTAAAAGAAGACAAGACAAAGACAGGACGGTTGAATCATAAAATTACAGATGTGCTAGTAAAGGACTTCATCTTCTGTAGGTCCAAAAATTGACCCTTGCCCCTTCTCCAAAGCTCCCCTGAGTAATTTTTTTGTGGTCCTGTAAGTTCTCTGTTCAGATGTCCCCCATCGGATTCAGTATGAATTCTCAGTGAACTCTATTTGTTGGGGCTTGGGTCATAACTACTGCAACTAGTCTGAGGAAAACTTATTTTTCTGTACTTCTTTTACCTGATCCTCACTCCAGCCACAGGTCAGATTAGATGTGAAGAACCGGTAATGGTCTCCAATGTGACCAAGAGCCGGCTGAAAATAGCAGAAGCACAGCATGCACTGGCCATGCCTCTGTCATAAACAGATAGCTAAGGGTTAATGTTTCTTTCACCTATAAAGGGTTAACAAAGAGAACCAAACACCTGACAAGAGGACCAATCAGGAAACCGGATTTTTCAAAGCTTAAGGGAGGGAATTTGGGTTTTTTTTCTTGGTCTTGGGTCTTTTCTCTGTCTCTCGGCTATGAGAGGTTTCTTTCTATCTTCAAGCTTCTAGTCTTCAGTTTCAAAGTTGTGAGTACAAAGGTAGCAAAACAATAAGCTTTTATATTTTTTGTTTTTGTATTTACATGTGTGTAGTTTGCTGGAATGTTTAAATTGTATCTCTTTTTGAATAAGTCTGTTTATTCATATTTTTCTTTTACGTAATAGCCCTGTGTATTGTCAACTTAATGCAGAGATTAATTTTTTTGTCTTTTTCTTTCTTTTTATATAAAGCTTTCTTTTTTAAAAAAAACTTGTTGACTTTTCTTTTTCTAGTTATGGCAAGGGGATAGGAATCTCTGTGCCAGGATTACTGTCTCTCTCAGGGAAAGACTGGGAGGGGGGAAAAGAAGGAGGGGGAAGGTAAATTGTCCTTTCGGTTTTGTGTTTCAAGGGATTGAAGCAGGGAAATCTCCTAGTATACCCAGGGCGGGAAAATCTGGGAGGAAGTAAAGAGCAGGAAGGGAAATGATTTATTTCTCCTTGTTTTAAGAATCCAAGGGATTTGGGTTGTTGGGGTCCCCCAGGGAAGGTTTTGGGGAGACCCGAGTAAGCCAAGACACTGGAAATTCTTGGCTGGTGGCAGCCTATCAGATCTGAGCTGGTAATTAAGCTTAGAGGGGTTCATGCTAGCTTCTCAGGTAATGAACGCTAAGGTTCCAATCTGAGTTGGAAGCTATGACAGCCTCCTTCTGATTTCTGCAAATCTATTTGTTAATCAGCCGTCAGCGTTTATCACGTTATCTGAATAAACAATATTCAGCCAACAAGTTCTCTGTAAAGTGTTCACTTCAACTATTCTGTATACTGTGATTGATGGTGTCATTATGGACGCTTAAGTTACATGGTGGTGTTTCTGTTCCCTGACTTGGTGACTGAGGAAATAGTAAATAAAGCACATCTAGTAGTACACATTGTGCAGTATACTCATTTTTGCTAAAATTTATTAAACTTTTGTGAGGTGAACATCTTCCACAAATACAACAAAACAGTCCTGTGGCTAGCTGTGGTGCAAAGGTGCAATAATTGATGTGACAAATGGGCAGAAAGGGTTAAGCAGCTCTCAGGCTAAACGACCCAGATTCAACCTTCAGAGAGAGACATGTTAAAAAAGCATGTAAATGGTAATTAGGGCCATTCCATATTAGATAGGCTAGAACTTTGAAATGCAAACCTGTATTTTTAGAGAATTAGAGGTAATACTAGTTGTATGTGTTTACTTATATCTTGTTAGATGTTAGCCATGTAAACAGACAGTTCCTGTCTGTCACTGTAGCTATTGATTCAGAGATCAAAAGGGAATATTAACATTTAGATGAATCTTGGGTGAAATAATATCATTGTCTGTATGTCTCCTTGAAGTTTGCGGTAAATTGTACATGAACTGCTTAATGGATAATTGCCTTATGTTAATACATGTAGTTAATTACTGGTGATGCTCAGGAAATAGAAGGTTACTTCAAAAGCCTATTGTTCACCCAGAACTGTATGGTCAAGAGGCTGCTAGAAAACTATATAAAAACTCTTGTCATCTGCTCCTTTCATCTCAGATCTGATTGATGGTTTATGCAGGGGAAGCTTATGTTGTAAGACTGAGATCTCTAGTCCAACCTGGATCACCGTGAATATGAACATTGGACTATTACCTGTGAACTAATTCTGAAAGAATTCTTTGCAAGTCCAAAGTTCACCATCCCTACTGTGAAACTGATCTCAAAACTGTACTCATGTCTGTATGCATATTGATATTTTAACCAATACTCTCTCTCTTCTTTTTTAATAAATTTTAGTTTAGTTAATAAGAATTGGCTGTAAGCATGTATTTGGGTAAGATCTGCAATATTCATTAATCAGGGAGGTACTGTGTACAATACTCTGGGATTGGTAGAACTTTCTTATAATTTTCAGTAATTCTCATCATATTTGACTTGGGTGTCTGGTGGAAGCCCTAGGCTGGGTTGCAATAAGGGAACAGTGTTATGGCTTCTGTGCAACCAATAAGTAATTGTAGAAGCTGTTTGTGCTGGTTTGGTAAATCTAAGTATTGGAACATCTATGAGCTTTGAGTATTGTCTACCCCATTCTTTGCAGTTTGCCCTAATTGAGTAATCTCAATGCAGTCCCCCTGGGTCGTGAGTAACAATTGAGTATTAGCAAATCTGATTTTTGTACTGAAACTGTACAATTTGTCCGACACCTTTACTTTCCTGCTCCTTTCTAGTGTTCAACAATAGTCTTTAGTGGCAGATTTGTAATGTATTCTTTTGCAAGCCTGAATTTTGTCCCTTCGCAATTATGTTTCTGTGTATAGATTAAATATCCACCTAGCATTGTAACAGCCACTATATAACCACCATAGGCAGATGCAGAAAAGTTTAACTTTACCAAGTCATGAGCTAATATGCATGCATGTACAGTCTAGTGCAGTAACACAAACCCATCACTATGCAGGTGTAAATTTATTAAGTCATGGTGAAGTGATCAGTGACATTTTGTAGGATGGCGTATCATAATAAATTGTGCTGTAACGAGTTTGAAATTCAGTGAAAGCACTTTATGCTCAGACAGTGTAAAAAGTCACACTGTTCTATAACCTTCTAACTGTCTCACTTCTGGTGACAAAATTTACTACAGTGTTCTTTGAACTGTGAGATCGTTTTCATGGCAAGACCTGAGCATGGCACAGGAGAGGCACAATCTACCTCAGGGGAAAATGAATAATGTATTGCTCTTGCTGAATCATTTTTGCTGAATTTAGTAAAACCTGAATCATTTGGGGCCCAAACTAAAAACCACTAAATGACTTCAACGTTCTTTGGATAAGTCACTTGCTGAATTCTGAATTTTAATAAATTTATCTTCATTTGCAGAGTTCTAAATAGCAATGAACTACCAGGCAAACAAATTAAGATTTCCATATTCAAAGTATTAGCATATTATACAAAAATGTATTTAGGAAAAGATTTTCCAATTCAACCCATTTAAAGAGTTACAAAGAGCAGCCCTGATACTGTATTTTTAAAATATGGCTGAAATATTGTCCAGTTAAAGTAGGCTATCTAGACTAACCCAAGCTGTATTATCAGAAAAAGTCACTGGTTATTATCTACATAGGTTTTGTGAATGTAATGTAATGTAATGTAATGTATCTCATGTCATTTGGATTCAAGTCTGGGATTTTACTTTCCTGGACCCTGACACTAAACCATCCTAATTATTACAAAATGAAATGTCTTATCAGAGTACATAGGGTAAAGAAACAATAGTATGTAACCCTTGTTGTAGGTGGAGTCAGCAGCAACAAGGGCTAAGTTCAATATCTAGGGGTTCCTCAACAATACAGCACAGAACTCACCCATACAGTAATCTCGGCACCCTGGGTGCCTCTAAGCAAACGCTAAATCTGTACCAAAGAAAACTGAATAAGAAGGGAAAAGAAACTGAATATTAATTTGGGAAAAACCACAGCCACAATTTGAGTATGTTCGGCAGCATCCTTTTCCTCACTTTCTCACTTTGTGTCATGAAAGTCTGACAACAAACGTAACACATCACTCCCCTTTCCCTCTGCTGCACCACACTCACAGTTGTTGTCCTTGGTCTGTGAAGACCCAGAGTTCAGAGGTGCATTCATGTGAGTTCTCCTTTCACCTAGAGCTGGATGGTGGTGGTGAGCATCAAACAACACCTCAGCTATTTTGGAACCTGACTATGGAAGTCCCATCCCAGGCACTTCGGGTGAGGTTTTTGCTAAAGATGTTGAAGATCTCTTGAAGGATCTCTTGGGTTGCCACCTTGGCATTCTCCTTCTGGGACACCTGAAGTTGGACAACATCCTTTGTAGGCTTGAAAGTTGCCCTTTCATTTATGCATTGTGAGGGGAAATTTCTGCTCATTTTCTTCAAAAGCTCCAAGCTCTCTTTATTCACTTTGTTCTGCTAGAAGTAAACCATGGTACAGAGCTGAGACAAGATTTCAGTGGAGAAAAGCAGTGTAGCGAGGTGCCCTGGCTCCCAGCTCCACCTGAGAGGGCCGAGCCACTGCAGCCGCCAACGTGGGCGGAGCCACCGCCGCCCGTTCCCGCCCCCTGGAAGTCAAGGGGCAGGACAGGAAGTATAAAAGCCCAGCCCCTGTGCTCACTTGGAGGCCGGTCGCTGAAGAGAACAGATGTGGGTGGCTGAGCTCCCGCCCGGCCTGAGCTTCCCTGTGCCCGGTATCCTGAGGAACCCATGGTCTGGGACCCACCGGAAGACGCCAGCTAGACACAAGTACCCAGAGAGGGGGAGGTCGGAAGTGGCCTGGAGGTAGTCGACCCTGGTTTGGCTCCCGGAGAGCCTGAACCAATGTCAGTGTGTTGCGGCCAGGATCCCCACTGACAGCAGCGAGTCTTGGCCGCTGCTAGGGCCCCGGGCTGGAACGCAGTGGAGTGGGAGGGCCTGCGTTCCCCCTGCCACACTTCCAAGGGTGGCAGTTCCCCCTCTCGCTGGCCTGAGGAGGCCTTTTTACTGGGCGTATAGACTACTTGTTTGCTCAACCCCTGCTGAAGGGTCTGAGCCCTGAACTGCTTATTGCCCTGCCCTGACCCAGGGCCTGGGTTTATAGACTATTTGTTTGTTCAATCCCTGCTGAAGGGTCTGAACCCTGACCTATTTGCCATCGGTAGCGAGGCACCCTGGCTCCCAGCTGCACCTGAGAGGGCTGAGCCCCAACGCCGGACGTCTACACATGGTGCCTTCTCTGAGGAGTTCCGCCCGGGATGTGGGCACGAGCTCTCGACTCCGGTGAGAAGGGGGCTGGGGGAGAGAGAGTCCCCTCCCGGGAGTTGGATCTGTCACAGCTCCTTGCCCTCGTGACCGAGAATCAAAAGCGACAGCAGGCGGCCCACTTGCAGCAGCAGCAGGAGCAGCAAGCCGGCCACCTCCAACAGCAACAGCAACTGGTCAAGCAGCTGGGAACCCAGCAGCACCAACTGCTCCAAGAGCTGATCACCCAGCACCAGGAGTTCCAACTCCAATGCATCCAGCAGCTTGTGGCGGCTCGGTCTGTCCTGGAGCAGCCCCCGCCAGGGGGCATGGATAGGGCCCCTTGGCCCTGTCCCCCAATCCGGCTGATGAAGATGGGCCCTGGCGACGACCCCGAAGCCTTCCTCGTCACGTTCGAGTGGGTGGTGGTCGTCGCAGGGTGGGCCCGTGACCAGTGGGCTGCCATCCTCGCCCCATACCTGACAGGGACCACTCAGGTGGTCTATTGAGGCCTGTCTGCGGAGGCAGCCCAGGATTATGACTGGGTGAAGGCCGTGGTCCTAGACGCCCTAGATGTGAGTCTGGAAACATTCCAACAGCGATTTAGAAGCCTGGCCTACCCCGTCGGGGCCCAGCCCCGTATGGTGGCCCAGGAACTCCGCGAGACCTGCAAGCACTGGTTGCAGCCAGAACACCGAATGGTGGAGGAGATAATGGAGCAAGTGGTGCTTGAACAATTCACCCACATCCTTCCCCCGCGGGGAAGGGCCTGGGTCCTCCGCCATCGGCCTGCGACCCTGGCTGCCACCTTTTCACTGATGGAGGACTTCCTCGTGGCTGAAGTGCCAGTGGGCCCGGCTGTTCAAGTAGCCCCACCGGGGGCAGAGCGCCCTAGCTCCGAGAAGAAGACGGTGCTCGCCTGGGCTGATGGACGAGTTGCATATCAGGGGGCAGAGGCCCAGACCCATACCACAACAGCCCCTGGGCGACCTGCTTGGACCCTGACTCCAACAGCGCGGGGGGGGCCCAGAACCCTCCAGGGGACAACCCCGGGGCCCGGCCGCGGTCCGGACGAGCGGACCTGGGGCCCTGTTTTTCCTGCTGGGAGTATGGCCCTCTACAGCGGGACAGCCCCCAACTTGAGTGCATCTTTGGCCAGGTCTGTTCAGGGGAAGCCTGTGCTCGTCGATCCCAGGCCGCCAAGATCACCGTGCCCGTGATGGTTGAGGGATACCCGACAACGGCCCTCCTCAACTTGGGCTGTGGACAGACGTTGATCCGGCAACGCTTCGGTCCACCAGTGGATGCCCGTCTGGGAAAAATCCGGCTACGATGCATCCACGGAGACATCCGACCTTACCCCAGCACCCACACCCAACTGACAGTTGACGGGGTCATCTGTTCGATGGTGGTGGGGCTGGCATAGCCAGTGATCCTGGGCCAGGATTGGCCCGAGTTTCCCACAGTCCTACGCCGCCACACTGGGGAGGGCCTGTAGCCCATACCAGCCTTGGAAGGGGAGACCCCAGGAGCCGAGGAAGAGAAGCCGGAAGCGCTCGACCTCGCCGACTGGCCGGGAGGGTTGGAGGACACCTCCCCAGGAGCAGGGGAGGATCCCTCGGCCCCTACGGATTTTTGCCGAGACCAAAGGGCCGACCCTACACTCAAGCAGGCATACGAACAACTGGCCACCGTGGATGGAACCATCCTCGATCCCGACTGGGCGGCGCAGTGGCCGCATTTTGAGCTGAGACGAGAACGCCTGTATCGGGTCGAGAGGGACCCACACAACAGGGAACCCCAGACCCAGTTCCTCATGCCTCGATGTCATCGGCGGGTGGTCTTGAAGCTGTCCCATGATATCCCCACAGCTGGACACCTGGGCCACGAAAAGACACTGGCCCGGATACTGAGGCGCTTCTTTTGGCCAGGTATATATCAGGAAGTAAAATGCAACTGCAACTCCTGCCCCGAGTGCCAGCTGGCTGCCCCAGCAAGAACTCCCAAGGCGCCCCTACTGCCCATGCCCGTAATTGAGACCCCCTTCGAGGGCGTGGCTATGGATCTGGTAGGGCCTCTCCCCGAGAGCATTGCAGGGTTTCAGTACATGCTGGTTAGGCTGGACTATGCCTCCCGGTTCTCCTAGGCGATTCCCCTGCAAAACATCACAGCCTGCACTATCGCGAGCGAGGTGGTGAAGATCTTCACCCGTGTCAGCCTGCCCCGGGAGATCCTCACAGACCAGGGGACCAATTTTACCTCGCGATTACTACGCCAAGTGTGTGACCTCCTGGGGATCAGCAACTGCAGACGTCGGTATATCACCCCCAGACCGATGGATTGGTCGAATGGTTCAACTGGACCCTAAAGGACATGCTGTGGAGATTCCCCCAGCAGGACCTCCGCCGATGGGACCAGCTACTCCCACCCTTGCTTTTAGTGGTTCTAGAGGTCCCCCAATCATCGACCAAATTTTCGCCCTTTGAACTGCTGTACGGCCGCCGGCCCCGGGGCCTCTTGGACCTAATGCGGGAGACCTGGGAGCAAACTTCATCCCCCGCCCAAGGCCTTTTGAAGTATGTGATCCATCTGCAGGAGTGTCTTAGACAGGAGGGGGCCCCTGGCCCGTGAGAATTTGAAAGCCACCCAAGAAACACAGGCGCAGAGCTATAATCAGGATGCACAGACCTGCGACTTTCAACCTGGGGACCGGGTCCTTCTCCTTCTTCCCTCCAATGAGTCCAAGTTCCTGGCTTGGTGGCAAGGACCGTATGAGGTGGTGAGAAAAGTAGGCCCAGTCACCTATGAGATCAACCAGCCCGACCAGAGAAAGAAGCTACAGCGACACCACATTAACCTTCTCAAGCCCTGGCGGAAACGAGAAGGTCTTTTGATTAACCCCTACCCACCAGAGCCTGAGCTAGGACCCCAGATAACCTGCACTGCAGACCCAGAGGGGCCCCATCTTGGGAAGACACTGACGGAGGCACAACTTAAGCAAACTTGGTGCCTCCTACAAGCATTCTCTCGCACTTTCATGGCCCAGCCGGGATACACAACCCTGGTACATCATAGGATTCGGACGGAGCCTGGAGTGTTGGTCTGGGGTGCGACCCGGCCTCTGCCCTATCATAGGAGACGTATCATTGACAAGGAGGTACGAAATTTGTTAGACATGGAGGTGACTGAACCCTCGCAGAGCGAGTGGCGTAACCCTGTGGTGCTGGTCCCTAAACCCGATGGCTTCCAACGATTCTGCATCGATTTCAGGTGCGTCAATGCTCTCTCTAAATTCGATGCATACCCCATGCCCCAGATAGACGAGCTGTAGGCCCGGCTATGAGAGGCCCATTATATCACCACCCTCGATTTAAGTAAGGGGTACTGGCAGATCCCCCTCGATCTACCGTCCAGAGAGAAAATGGCCTTCGCCACCCCTACGGGCCTCTATAAATTTACCCAGGTGCCCTTCGGCCTCTATGGGGCCCCGGCTACATTCCAGCACCTGATGGACCACCTCCTCCGACCACATCAGGCCTACGCTGGAGCCTATCTGGACGACATGGTCATCTACAGCAGCCACTGAGAGAGCCACTTCGAGTGGGTTGCAGCCGTACTGAGGTCCCTGTGGGTGGACGGGTTAACGGACAACCCTAAGAAGTGCCGCATCATCTGGCAAGAAACCACCTACCTGGGGTACACCATCGGAAATGGACAGGTGAAACCCCTCGTGGGCCGTTGCAACCTGTCCCCCCCTCCCCCCCGGGTCACGAAACACCAAGTCCGTCAGTTCTTGGGACTGGCGGGGTATTATCGACGGTTCATTCACCAGTTCACAGCAATCGCCGCTCACTTGACGGGGCTCCTAACGAAGGACAGCCCACGACAAGTGAAACGGACGCCTGAGTGTGACGAGGCCTTTTGAACGCTTAAGGCAAGCTTCTGCCGTGAGCCCGTCCTGTATAGCCCCGATTTTGACCAGCCGTTCATCCTGCAGACGGATGCCTCGGAAGTGAGGCTCAGGGCTGTCCTCTCCCAAGAGGTGGATGGGGAAGAGCATCTGGTCCTCTACATCGGCCGGAAGCTGTTTCCCTGAGTGGAAAATTATGCGGTGGTTGAAAAAGAAGCCCTCACGGTGAAGTGGGTTTGCGACGCCCTGCGGTACTACCTCCTTGGGGCCCCATTCACCTTGGTCACTGACCACGCCGCCCTCCCGTGGTTGGCCCACATGAAGGACCATAACATGCGGCTGCAGCGATGGTACCTGGCGCTGCAGCCGTATGCCTTCACCGTTTGCCATAGAGCCGGGAAGGATCACGCCAATGCGGACTTCCTTTCCCCCCTGGGGGGTATGGAAGGGTCTGGCCCTGCTGCACGGGGGCCAGCCTTGAGGGGGGGGAACATGTAGCAATGCGCCCTGGCTCCCAGCTCCACCTTAGAGGGTCGAGCCACTGCAGCTGCCAACGTGGGCGGAGCCACCGCCGCCCATTCCCGCCCGCTGGAAGTCAAGGGGCAGGACAGGAAGTATAAAAGCCCAGCCCCAGTGCTCACTTGGAGGCCAGTCGCCGAAGAGAACAGATGCAGGTGGCTGAGCTCCCACCTGGCCTGAGCTTCCCTGTGCCCGGTATCCTGAGGAGCTGCCGGAGCTTCCCCGTGCCCGGTATCCTGAGGAGCTGCCTGAGCTTCCACATGCCTGGTATCCTGAGGAGTTGCCTGAGCTTCCCCGTGCCTGGTATCCTGAGGAGCTGCCTGAGCTTCCCTGTGCCCGGTATCCTGAGGAACCCATGGTCTGGGACCCACCGGAAGACGTCAGCAAGACACAGGTACCCAGAGAGGGGGAGGTCGGAAGTGGCCTGGAGGTAGCCGACCCTGGTTTGGCTCCTGAAGAGACTGAACCAATGTCAGTGTGTTGCGGCCAGGATCCCCACTGGCAGAAGCGAGTCTTGGCCACTGCTAGGTCCCTGGGCTGGAACGCAGTGGAGTGGGAGGGCCTGCGTTCCCCCTGCCACACTTCCAAGGGTGGCAGGCTCCCCCTCTCGCTGGCCTGAGGAAGCCTTTCTACTGGGCTTATAGACTACTTGTTTGCTCAACCCCTGCTAAAGGGTCTGAGCTCTGAACTGCTTATTGCCCTGCCCTGACCCAGGGCCTGGGTTTATAGACTATTTGTTTGTTCAACCCCTGCTGAAGGGTCTGAACCCTGACCTGTTTGCCGTCGGTAGCAAGGCACCCTGGCTCCCAGCTGCACCTGAGAGGGCTGAGCCCCAACACTGGACATCTACAAGCAGTATGAGGCAAACATGCAGCAAACATCTGGTGGTCATGATGATGTCTCTACCATCCTTTTCTTTGTGTGGAACCTTGAGACTGAAGTTTGTTGAGGGTCCTACGTAGACTGCTGTGTCTTTCCTTTATGTCTCTGAATTTAGGTATTTGTTTGTAGAATGTTTCTTTGATCATTATCTATTTATAAGATTTTCCTTCTTGGAGGTTTCAGAGTTTTACTTTCTGTTTTTCTTGCTATTTTCTAGTTTTTTTTACCACGTTTCCCCCTGTGTGTGTGTGTGTGTGCGCGCACACGTGTGTGTGTGTGAAAGTGACCACCCATGACAATACACAACCCTGTTAACTCATGTTGGATCCACATACATACAGGTGATTTATCATACATTAATTTCTATAATTTAAGAAGGTCATCCACGATTCCTGGATGACTGGAAAAAGGCTAATGTAGTTCCTATCTTTAAAAAAGGGAAGAAGGAGGATCCAGGGAACTACAGACCAGTCAGCCTCACCTCAATCTCTGGAAAAATCAGGGAGCAGGTCCTCAAGAAATCAATTCTGAAGCACTTAGAGGAGAGGAAAGTGATCAGGAACAGTCAGCATGGATTCGCTAAGGGCAAGTCATGCCTGACTAATCTAATTGTCTTCCATGAGGAGATAACTAGGTCTGTGCATGAGGGGAAAGCAGTGGATGTATTATTCCTTGACTTTAGCAAAGCTTTTGATACAGTCTCCCACAGTATTCCTGCCAGCAAGTTAAAGAAGTATGGGCTGGGTGAATGGACTATAAGGTGGATAGAAAACTGGCTAGATTGTCAGGCTCAACAGATAGTGATCAATGGCTCCATGTCTAGTTGGCAGCCAGTTTGAAGCGGTGTGCCCCAAGGGTTGGTCCTGGGTCCAGTTTGGTTAAATATCTTCATTAATGATCTGGAGGATGGTGTGGACTTCATTCTCAGCAAGTTTGCAGATGACACTAAACTGGAAGGAGTGGTAGATACGCTGAGGGTAGGGATAGGATACAGAGGGACTTAGACAAATTAGAGGATTGGGCCAAAAGAAGCTTGATGAGGTTCAACAAGGACAAGTGCAGAGTCCTGCACTTAGGACGGAAGAATCCCATGCACTATTACAGACTAGGGACCGAATGGCTAGGAAGCAGTTCTGCAGAAAAGGACCTAGGGGTTACAGTGGAAGAGAAGCTGGATATGAGTCAGCAGTGTGCCCTTGTTGCCAAGAAGGCTAAAGGCATTTTGGGCTGTATAAGTAGGGGCATTGCCAGCAGATCGACGGACGTGATCATTCTCCTCTATTTGACATTGGCGAGGCCTCATCTGGAGTCCTGTGTCCAGTTTTGGGCCCCATACTACAAGAAGGATGTGGAAAAATTGGAAAGAGTCCAGCAGAGGGCAACAAATATGATTAGGGGGCTGGAGCACATGATTTATAGGAGAGGCTGAGGAAACTGGGATTGCTTAGTCTGCAGAAGAGAAGAATGAGGGGAGATTTGATAGTTGATTTCAACTACCAGAAAAGGGGGTTCCAAAGAGGATGGATCTAGACAGTTCTCAGTGGCAGCAGATAACAGAACAAGGAGTAATGGTCTCAGGTTGCAGTGGGGGAGGTTTAGGTTGCATATTAGGAAAAACTTTTTCACTAAGAGGGTGATAAAGCAGTGGAATGGGTTATCTAGGGAGGTGGTGGAATCTCCTTCTTTAGAGGTTGTTAAGGTCAGGCTTGCCAAAGCTCTGGCTGGTATGATTTAGTTGGGAATTGATCCTGCTTTGAGCAGGGGGTTGGACTAGATGACCTCCTGAGGTCCCTTCCAACCCTGATATTCTTTGATTCTATGAATACATAGTCGTTGTCTTCTGCACAGAAGCACAATGTATGTGCATGGCCAGGAACAAAATGATGCTTGTTTGACTAATGGCAAAATTGTCAATTCTATATCCACACCATCTTATTATATCCTTTTGTCTGACCACTTTTCCTTTCCTAACTCTAAAGCAAAGATCAAGCGGAGTGCACACTAGCTGTTCTGAAAAGCACCAAGGTAAATCAGTTTGATGTCAAAATTGTAAAACTGATATGGAGTGAGGCTAACCCAGATAGGATCCCATACTTTATCGCATTCGATAACATGCCACACAGAATTGAAAAATGTGGTATATTACATTATAATACAAACAAGTAGCATCATGTTTTATTCTATATTTCCCAAGCTTAGAAGACCTGCTGAGGGGCGGGGGGGAAATTGATCTAATGAAAACACTAGAGGTTAGCAAGTAAATTTTTCTTGCCCATTCTGTCAAAGTAAAACGTCTATTTTACTTTGACAGAATGGGCAAGAAAAATTTACTTGTTCTCATAATATAAGAACTAGGGTCCACCAAATGAAATTAATGGACAGCAGGTGTAAAACAAATAAAAGAAAGTTGTTCTTCACACAGCGCACAGTCAGCCTGTGGAACTCCTTGCCTGAGGAGGTTGTGAAGGCTAGGACTAAACAGGGTTTAAAAGAGAGCTAGATAAATTCATGGAGATTAAATCTGATGTTTGTCAGATGGTAGAGATGGACGGCAGGAGAGAGAGCACTTGATCATTACCTGTTAGGTTCACTCCCTCTGGGGCACCTGGAATTGGCCACTGTTGGTAGACAGGATACTGGACTGGGTGGACCTTTGGTCTGACCCAGTATAACCTTTCTTATGTTCTAAAATATTGGCCCAGCCAAAGCATAGAAGCAACTTGATGTAAATTCTCTTCAAGCAGGCCATTTTAACTCTTCACTTTTACATACTATCTTCAGAGGCTTTATATAAACTCCCCATCAGTAATGACTAAACTGGGAAAAGCATACAATAGAAAAAGAAGATGTAGATCATCCAAATAGACTGTTGTTGCCAAGTCTGTTGGCATCTACAGGAAACCAAGAAAATCAGCAGGCCAGGGCTGACTCTTTTCATGAAAAAAAACCCATCACATATTTAGACCCACTCATGAGATTTTGGCTACTTTATATCTGGACCTGGAAGAAGCACACCTGATTTTTGGATCTGTTTTCAATTCTTAACCAAGGAGCAAATTCATATCCCACCTGTCAAAAAACACAGAAAGCGAAAACATATTTTTCCTGTGGTGGGATTTTTCAGTTTTTAGTGTCTTTTTTCTTCATGTTCATCCCTGTGTGTGTATATATATATATACACACACAAAGAACCCAGTGTACTATTCTGCCATTTTTGCTTTGGGGAGGATGTTTTCTTCATTCTATTAGACACTGTTATATTTATTGTCCTGCTACTATCATAAAAACTGTTTCATAAAGCTAGAGGTTTTATAAAATGCCAAACGCTGTTGGGCTGTCCAGTCCATAAATACCTTTTAGAAAATAACAGATCTTCCAACTAGGTCTAAATAATTATCTTCTATATTTCCCTTACTCCTATAGCTTAGACCAAAACAGTGCTAGATAACAAGTAAGGCCCCTCAAATAAACCCCTTTAATCCTAATTTTCCTTGAGGGGCTTTCCAACCCGGCAGAGCTTTTTGTCTAAAATACAAGTCCATCTTAGCCTGTATTCGTCTGAACTTCTGACAACGTGCAACTGTTTAGCACAACTCCTTTCACAAAACAACAATTTCATATGAGTGAGGTGATTGTTTTCAATAATGTGTATTCATGCTGGTGATGGTTAAATGTACAGATAATTGCAGCATGTATGCAATTGACATTTGCAAAATAATAAAATGTTAAACTATCTTCTATGCTGACATTTTATGACTTTCAAAAACATATACTAAATATACAAGTCAGAATTAATCAATTCTCCCCATGCATAAATCTGCGTGGTATAAATCTGCTCTTTGAACATCTGTCAGATACTTCTTTGTATGACATATGAGAAAATGTAGGTGCGCTGATATGACACAGGATCACAATACAGACTGACGTACAAGCAGAAGGACATAAATACACAAGGCAGAGGTGCTCCAGTTGTTACCTAAACACAAAAACTTACATAAGGTAAAGAACCACCACAGGTTATGGCAAAGGTGATTCCAAGTCACAGGAACGAAGTTTTTCATGCTCATACTCACAGAGTAAAACATACTCTTCAGTCTAGATTTGTTTTCATTCAGGTCAAGGAAAAACATCAAAGGGCTTAACCTTGAGAGGCACTAACCCAGGGGTAGGCAACCTATAGCACACGTGCCGAAGGTGGCACGCGCCTTGATTTTCAGTGGCACTCACACTGCCCAGGTCCTGGCCACCGGTCCAAGGGGCTCTGCATTTTAATTTAATTTTAAATTAAGCTTCTTAAACCTTTTAAAAATCTTATTTACTTTACATACACCAATAGTTTAGGTATATATTATAGACTTATAGAAAGAGACCTTCTAAAAATGTTAAAATGTATTACTGGCACATGAAACCTTAAATTAGAGTGACTAAATAAAGACTCGGCACTCCACTTCTGAAAGGCTGCCGACCCCTGCACTAACTGCTTCCTGCAAGGTACTGAGCACCCTGATCTCCCACTGAACTAGCGGTTGCTCAGCCATCTCAGAATTGGGACCAAAGGCTGAACAAATAGAAATTTTCCATGACAGAGAAAACACAGTGACTGTAACATGCTGCATCTTAAGAACAAGATGGCATCTGCAATAAGCAGGGAGAAAATCTACTTTTAAAAAAGAGTCGTATTTAGAAAGCAGCCTTTAATTTACATTGCGACGTGTAGAAAGAATAGTTAAACATAATAGTCAAGATTCTGCCACCCCTACTTCGGCTGAGTAATACCTCATTCTACTGACGCTGATTTCAACGGGGCTTGCTTGTGTGGTACTGTACTAGTCAACATAAGGGTGGCAGAATCTGACCCAATATGAGAACAATGGGCCAGATCCTCAGCTCTTGGAATGCAGATAAACCAGTGTAGAAATCAGTTACAGAGATTAGTGTAAGAGGGTCAGAGCCAGAGCCTGACAATAAAATTCAGAGAGAGAGAGAGAGAGAGCAACACTCAGAGATCATCCAGAGCTCTGAGATAACAATAGAGAGCCTCTGACTAAGCCAGCCCTGATTACAACATGGGCCCTACCTGAGAGAATTTAGGTGATCCAGGTTTAACTACTGAGTGGGCCCAGCTGAGGAAGGGCTGGAGGAAAGAGAATGCTGGGAGTCAGAGGGTGCCTGCAGGGCCTTGAGTGAGCAAGGAGGTCTCCTGAAAAAACAGGGAGTAGACTGGGAGACCTAGAAGGGAAGGAAAGCAGTGAGGAAGGAAATAGTGTAGGGAAAACTGCAATATAGGTAGAGGATTTGACAGAGCTGTGCAGCACAGGGCCCTGGGCTGTAACCCAGAATACAGATGGGGACTGGATTCTCCTACCAGCCCCAAGGAGTTGGTATACAAGGGTAGTTGAACCCAGTGAGGGGGCTGCAGTCTGAATGTGACATTGCTGAAGAAGAGCTGTGGAGAAGGTGGAAGCTTTTTATTTCTTTTAAGATAGTTTTAAACTTTAGTTTGGATAGCTGACCCTGGAAAAAATTGACTAAAAGCTCATCCCTCCAGCTAGGGCACAGTCAACTGAAAGAAACCACCACAGCCCCAGTGACTGTTGATAACGGCTGCTACCGCACAAGGACATTGTGATGCCATACCTGGCCATGAGGAAGTGCAGAGTGGTGAGTAAACCGTGTTACCATGCTTTGTTCTTACACTACTTTAAATGCAGCATGTCTGAAACAACTATATTTTTGCAGTTTTCCTTGTCCACTCTCTCTTTTCCTACACCTCATGGAAAGCGCTGTATCTCAGCCCTAGTATACATCCAGCTCCTACTTCCTTCCAAGGCAGTCTCACTGATGGTGGCACCTTTGACAAACAGCAAATGACTGTCTGTCCTTGGCCACTTTGATATTGTGTGAGTACATGTGCTGCCAGAACCCTATCTGTAGAAGGGATTCTTTCAGCAACAAATTAACATGAAGTGATTTACTTTGTCCATATAGGATATAAGGTTATGGGGTTGGTGAGAATCACTCCAGGTTGCACTTGCTTTTGAGATCTTTACTTCCATAAGTCCTTCCATACAAAATGAAATCAAAGATTGCCTATCAGAAATTTCTTTTTTTGGATGGGATAAGTATTGCTGGTAAGTCATAGCAGCACAATTATTTCCAAGATTTGAATTTGCTTAGCTCCTGACCTTGCCCAAATTTGGTTGTGTGTGGTGGGTGTTTTTTTTTTTTTTTTTTTTTTAAACTCTACATCGATTGTGCTTCCTTGGAACAATAAATAACCTCTAAACTAGAAAAGGCACATTCTGTGCATTAAGGGCTGGCTTCCTCTCTTCTTTACTTTGACTGAGCAGTACTTCTATTCCATGAGTTGTCCCCCTGACTTCAGTGGGAAAGTTTACAAATAAGATACTAAAAGTGTGTGCTGTAGCACAATTGATCCCCTGTTGCCACATTTTCAAAAGCTCAGTTCCCATTTGGGTGCTTTAATGAAGTGGTCAGACTTTCAAAAGTTCTCCATACTTGCCTGCTCCTACCATTGTAGCCTTTTGAAAATCTGATGCAAAATGTTGGTCAGTGCCCTAATTTTGTTGTTCAAAGGCAGAAAGAATGTGAGAGCTCTTATGCTAGAGTAGTTCTAAGACATTATAACTCAGGATAATAAACAGACTTGATGCTGCAATTCAGCTAATTAAAATGCTTCTAGTCACTTGCTGAACTACATTTCCCAGGATTATTTCAACCTAAGATCAGAACTCTTCCTTTTCTCAGATATAAATGCCAAGCTCTGGAAAGTCTTGTTAGAGGGTCTTAAACAGCGTAGTGTAGAGACCATCCAACCAGGTAAGCATGTTTGTCTAAATGACTGTTTCATTAGCCCAGTTTTAGTTACTCCCTCCAAAAACTGTGTAATTTATTTTTTTCCTGTGATTATGTGCTTTCTTAAATACTCTTTTTTACCAGTGCTCTGCCTGTCTTGAGTCCATGACCTGCATAGTTCAGGGTTGCTTATGTGTTTATCACTCTCAGGAATTCAAAGCCAGTAAATAAATTACCTATCTGCTTTAGAAGTAGGTTTTAATTTCATGTTTGAGTGCTAGCTAACAGATCTTTTAGGGCCAAACCTCAGCATTTGCACCAAGTCTTATACAAATCCAGAAACTACATGTAACTGACCAATTTTCCATGCAAATAAATCTGCCTGCAAATGTTGAGGAAACTTTAAGGGAGGTCTGTTAAACATTTGACCCTGAGAGTCATACAAAAAAGGTAGAAATGTTAAAGCTGTTCTGCTCCTTTGTAGCAGATTGCTGAACATGGACATTAGAGAAGCATATAGATTCATAGAATCTTAGATTATGAAGGTTGAAGGGACCTCAGGAGATCATCTAGTCCAACCCCCTGCTCAAAGCAGGACCAACCCCCAAATGGTCCCCTCAAGGATTGAATTCATAACCCTGAGTTTATCAGGCCAATGCTCAAACCACTGAGCTGTCCCTGGGTGAATCTGCTTTAAATTGCAAAATCTGTTGAAAAGACAGATGGTGTCTCTAGCCTCTTGTTTGCCCAAAGCTGAGAATGAGCAATAGGCTAGATCACGTGATGATTACCTGTTCTCTTCATTCCCTCTATAGCATCTGGCATTGGCCACTATTGGAAGACAGGGTACTGGGCTAGATGGACCTTTGATCTGACCCAGTATGGCAATTCTTACTTCGAATAGTGTTCAACTATTGAGAACCTAGTAGTCCCAGAAGAAATGTAACATTTTCATGGACTCTCATTGTGCCCGCTTTGACTCTGGCCACGCACCAGCTCTGGTACCAACATTGCCATTGGCTCGTGGTTGCTGCTGCTGTTCACTCCGTCACCGGTGGCTGCTGCACCATCGTTCACTCTGCTGTTCTCTCTGCTCCAACCTCACATCCTGAGATTCCAACACTTAACCTGTCTCCTAGTGGGGACCTCACAGCTAATGCAGCCTGTGCAAACTTTTTTCACTGCCACACTGTCCTACACAAGGTCTGATGCTTAGCACCTGGTTATCAGTGATTTCAGCTCTTGTGGTCACTGAACAAAGCAGAGACTCAGACCAGATTAGACTACACTGTCTTTAAACAGTGGAAAGAGAGGGTCAAATGGTGGTGGTTAGGACTCCTTAGGCAGAGCCCACATCACCAGGTAGGAACACCTGTCCCCACCTTCTCCCTCCTTCACTGGGATTTGGCATCCCTACCCCAGGCTTAGCAAGCCACATTCAATTTAAGGGGAACCCCTAAATTGGGTCAGGCTAAGCACAGTTCTGCTGCCCTTTACTCATATAATTACCCCTGCACTCAGAGTGATTTGTAATTTAACACCAGCCAAAAGTGATAATTTTGGCCAAGCAGCTCTGTCATGCTGCACACCTAGGTAGAGCAGGCGTGTCTATGCAAAGGTGGTCTGTTCCTGAAGACAAAGCCTCAAATGGGTACAGGATTTCCTCCATTGTATTCAAGAAATGCAACCTCAGTAATCATTACCTTTCTTGCTCAAAAGGGGTGAAAAACAACCACAAAGAAGAGTAAGAACAAGGCCTATGCAACACTTATGTCCCACTTAAGCCCTATCCTGAGAACTTAAATAGGGTTAAAGTCATGCCTGGGCCTTGTTCTCACACTCTGCACAGATGTCAATGTCACCCAATTAATGTAATGGAGGTTGAGTAGAACACATGTATGAACAGAATAGAATTGAAATGACTGATCCCTTTCATGTTCTGGGGCATGGTGATTATGTGCTGTTGTAGATTTACAGATACAGGTTTGCATTTTAGCAATATAATTGATATTTTACAGCAACTGGCAAATGCAGTGGGTTTTGGATTGAATAATCTTGTATTGGTTAGTTTTACAGTATTTGGGACTGGGTCCCTTGAACAGGAAATGGGATTTCATGATCTCCTGGTAATTGGATAACTTGTATTTTTTGCATATATTTTCCACAAATTTTATGGGACATTACTATGACACAAACATAACAAACACTCTTCTAGCACACACCTAGAGAAGATAAAACAATAAATAAACAAATTGAAGCATCCAGAGTACAGTGGCATATCAACATTTCATATAGGCAAATGTACAGCAGATGGGTTTTTTTAAAGCAACCTCTTCGCTAAGCAAGACCTTGATGTCCCACATTTGATCATAGTTCTTTCTGTTGCTTCTTCCAGTCACAGCTGACTTTTCCATGAGCATGCCACTCTAAGGCATCCACAGTAATTTGAAAGCAGAGGAGAAAGGGAAAAGGATGCCAAATATTAATGTATCTTCACTCACTCAATTAAAATGGAATCCAAAATGAAAATGGAGTTTGAAGCATCAGTATGTATGAGCCAAGGACTGGTGCCAACCCACATCAGCTTTGTCTCTGTAATGTTTACCACAGGGAGGGAAAACACAATTGACTGTGAATGATGTCTTATGGGATTTTATTCCACAGCAGTTCTTTCAGGAATTAGATAAAACAAGTCCCTCAACTACTACTAGTTTTCAAGGATATCTGTGACTGTAGATCAAAATATCATAATACCCTCTCTTCGCTACTATTCTTCACTGCACATTGGCATTGCACAAAACCTAGAAATCTAAAAATGGACAATGTCTATTTTTCAATGTGTAATTTATAATTTCATTGACATTATTTTAAGATCAAACTTACTTCAGTGCTGTTCATAGTCAAGACATAAATGCAATCATTGGTCTGCTTATTACACAGCTTGCTAGTAATTTACCTTGCCTTTTTAAAAAAAAAAAAGAAAAAGCCATTGTCTCCATACGCAGCATAGCTGTATGGTAATTTGATACAGCAAATACCCTGTGAATCTGAAAAGAATAGAAATGCTGTTCAAAAAGCAAAGCAGCACCTTTTATCACAGGCTTGCTAAAGGGAGAGATGAAGCAGAGACTCTCCACAGCATAATTTAAGGCAATTGTTTGTTCACCAACACAGCTGAGTTTACAGTAGGAATTGTATCCTAGCACTTAAATAATATGATTTGTGGTGTGGCATCTGGACATAGTGGGGCAGAGTCCTTGCTGCCTCCAGTTTCCACGTAGTACAGTGTAATCTGAGGGAGCCGCTTACAGCTCCATGATTCTCTGTCTCATCCCAGCATAGTAAAGGGCAGCTTGGGATCTGTTGTAATTTATACTAGTCATGTACAAGGACCATAGACTATAAAAGGATACTTGGAATGCCTTTCCAAGAGACTACGCACATCATCCCCCCTACCACCACCCCCATGTACCAAGGGCTATGGGCTGAGAGGCATAGGTGTTGGCTCTGTAAAATCTAGGCCTCTTATTAACTGTCTATTTTATTTAAGATGGAAATGGTTTTTTTGCTGGTTTTTTTTTTTTTTTTTTTACAGAAGAGCTCATAGTTTTACTTTCCGATAATTATTAGATAACACAAATCATAAACAGCAGAACAGAATTCAGGTTGTGTATTTGGCATTTTTGCAGGTAAAGACTTATGTAAGAAAATAGCAGGCTACATCCATCATGAGCAATCAGATTAAGGATATCCAATGCACTGAGGAAATCCTTGGTACATTGATAATCCAAACTTCACTAAAAGACTTCAATTTAAGTCATCTTGCCCAATAGTAGAAAGGCCTAGAAGGTTAGAACTGTAAATTGAAAGGATTTGAAGTTTTGATTCGCAACAGCAGGTGCAATTTTTGGGTCATGTTGGGAAGAAAAACAATTCAGAGAGGGATTAGGTATGTGAGGTAGGAAGAATTTTCCCTATTTTACAGCCAGAAAATTAAGACATGAAGTAGATTAAATGATTTGCCCAGTAATTTACAGGAGCCAGGAAGTGAACTCGCATCTCTTTAATCCCAGGAGTGGGGAGGGTTAGAGAATGGGTGGAGCCTTAACTCAGCCCTACGACTCACCATCCAGTACAACTGAACTGACATGGTATATAGGTGTTGTTGTAATTTGATGTTGGTATAGGCCATAACAAGGGGGAAGCAGGGAGAGGACTGTGATTCAGAGCAGTGTCTAAGCCACAAAGCTTCCTGGGCATACCCTTGTGGTGGTGCAGTTTACAGATCAGCCGTTTCTCAGAGCTGGGGCTTAAAGGCACCATATAGTATTTAGGAGGAAAAAATCCTTATGCTTTTCCGTTGGATTTTTTTGTGTTTTTGTTCTATAACTTTCACCTTCTCTAGTATTTATAGGTAGTCTGGGCCAATTTTTCAGATGGTATCACTAACACCCACAAATGTTGGGAGTGGATTATTATGTGCGTTAAATCTCACAGGAGACTACTCAAATGGGAATTTGTGCCTGCATATCTCACGTAGGATGCATGTGAAACAGGGGTGCTGGAACAATTTTTATTGTGGGATGCTGAGAGCCGTTTAACCAAACTGTAAACGTTGTATATAATGGAAACCACTACAAGCACCCCCAGAACCCCTAGTTTCAGCATCGGTGACAAGAAATGAATTTTGCCTGGAAATACTTGTATGCATATGTAAATGTGAGGTTTTTGTGCATGCTGATTGGTGCATTCACAAATTAGGTGGTTGCATTTGTGAAGTCCCACTGAAAAACAGAGTCAATAGATTCCAGTGTACATGCAGAAATTGAGATTGAGTTTCACCTGCTTGTAACTCCCAGAACTACTGATTTTGGGTGGGAAGGGAAAGAATTCTAATGTATTTTTATTTGATTGATCCCCTACTTAGAACAGTTAAAAGAAATGAAGCCTGTAAAATATTAATGGAGAAATCCCTCTGTACATGGCGATTAAAGGCCCATTTTCACTTTCATCCTGTTTTTCTCTCCAGATGTTAGAGATGGCAGAAATAGCAGCTGCAAAGAAAACAGAAAGCTAGCAAATCTTTTTCCACAAAAATACAATTTAAAACTGGACAGACATATTGATATCAGGCAAAAAGATGAAATGGTCAGTTAAACCAAGACATTCAAAAAATGAAATATGAGAAGGAAACAAAAGTGGAATGTAATCAACAACCAATTTTCAAAAGCAATGTTAACCAGGTAAAAGGAACAGTTTGTAATAAACCTGATTATATCTAGAATCTTTCATACAAACATTTCATTATATTATTTTTTTTTTACATATTTAGGGCCAGAAGCTGTCAATATTATTCACATTGAGCAATAGATTACTCTTCACATGATCCAGTTCATTTAAATGAGTTGATTTGAGATGTACAATACTACTAACGAGGCAGAATGGCAGAATCTGGGATGAAATCTTTCCCAATGAAGTCATGGGAGTTTTGTCATTGGTTTTCAATAGGGCCCAGATTTTACTCAAGCCTTTAATATTAGAGTTATAGTAATATAGTATGATGATTTTGAAAAAAGTTGGTCTTTTTTTGGTGACTGAACAGTTTTCCCATTGCAAAATGGAGTTTAGTTAAAAATGAAATTTATCATGGGAAAATACAATTTTCAAGGTTTTTTTTTATTTTTGATGAAATGTCTCAGTTGTGATTTTTTTTCAGTTTTCAAAAAACAAACCTTTTTAAAGTTTTGAATTTTCTTTTTTGCTTCGCTCCCGCCCTGCCCCCCCCCCCCAGTTTTTTTCCTTTTTCTCTCCTTTGTTGCTGAGTGAAGTGAAAAGTCCAGGGATTTTTTCCCCCATATTTTCCTTTTCACCCCCCTCTTTTCTCACTTTCAATATTTCTCCAACTTTCAAAATGTTAAAAAATGGAAAAAGGAAAACTGAAACACTAACTTTGCCACTCTGTAAATTTTTCAAAGTTGAAGAAATGTTGAAGTTATAAAAGAGGGAGGAGAGGAAACAGAAAAATAAAAGGTGAAAATAAGAACAAATCAAAACTACCACAAGAAAAACAGGCATCATCAACTAGAAAGAGGGGGAAGAAAAGGCAGAAAAACAAGTTGGAATTTCAAAATTTCAGTTTTCAAAAACATAAATGATATAAAAAATTCATTTCAAATTCAAACAAATTTCAATTCAAATCTAACTAAAATAAAATTTGTTTTCAATTTTGCCAAGGAAAATATTTTTAAAATCATCAATTTAAATGTTTCATTCTAATTTGTGTGTGTGTGTGTGTGTGTAGAACAGATTTTCCAACCCCTTTTAATTTTGAGTTAGCTGGGCTGATATTCCTCTCATTTACACTAAGTAAATTAGAAATAATTCAGGTAAAGGAAGATCTCCCTCTTTTTCCTCAGGTATAAATGACTGCAAAAGATGCAAGGAATCACTGGGATGTCAGGCCCAATACATTCATTTTGGTTTCATTTATTTTCTTCTTTGGTGCCAGCTTTTTGACATCTATAGGATATCTAGTGACAGCTACTCCTATCTAAGTCTGTGTGTTATAGACAGGTTGTGAGGAGGAATAGCCTTGGGTAGCAAGGTGGTGATAATTTCAGGAGACAGATTATAAACTTTCAAAAATTCTTTGTCAGTCTCCAGTGTCAATATTTTCTGGAATAAACAGAATATTTTTTTATTACTCCTTTTAACCAGAGATTTGAATTGATTATGAAAGATTGTAAGCTCTGTGGGGTAGGGACCATCTCTTATTGTGTGTGTATGTACAACACGTAGCACAATGATGTCCTCCTCTCTAGGCACTACTGTAATACTACTATACTAGTAATAATAATCATCGATAAAGGTTCAGGGCTTGGTAGTCCCCTCACAACAATAGTACACCAGTACAAGTCTTAGATTCAGTGGAGTTACTCCTGATTTATACTGGCACAACTGAGTAGCAAATCAAGTCTTCGTTTCTAAGTACAGCTGGTCAGAATTCAGAATCTCCATTCCTCAGGAAATGTTGACACTTTAAGATTTCCTCTTGTCCCATATAGGAACGAAAAAAGCCAAAACTTTGACTTTCCCTTTGAAGTTTTCTTTTGGAAATATTGAAATGACCTTTCCAAAATGTTTCATTTAGATAAAGTTGAAGTGCTTTGTTTCGACTTCATTGTGTTGACTTTAATTTAGTCATATAATGTCAACATAAGTCAAACAAGAAACAGTATCTGTGACATCTTTACTGCAGAGTTAACTTAGGCTAACTCAAAGGTGTAGATAACTCAAGTGAGAGCAACCACAGTATAAAATAACACTGGAGTTGCTCTGCCTACACTGGTGCTGTACTCACTCATTTATGGCACTTAGATTTCTGGGGGGATATCCCAGGGCTCTTTGTGCTGTAGTGAGCTGAGCTACGCTATTAAATCTTTACCAATGAATTGTGGGAGAACTCATCTGTGCTTTCTGGCACACGAGGGAGATTGTGGGAAGCCACTAGTGTGCTCAAATGGAGCTAGTCTGCATCTCTACTGTGGAGTAGTTATTAATAACTTCTCAGGCCAGCTACCTCAAGTTACAAGCACTACCACACTCAAGCTAAGATTTTTGTGTGTGGATGGGAGTTGAGTTAGGAGCAATAACTGAGCTATAACTTGAATTAACTTAGCACCGATGACAAGTCTTAAAGCTGACTCATAGTTCTGATTAATGTACTACAAGTAAAGATATAGGACCACAGACTTAGCCTCGAGTCTGGCCCCTTTGCTATAAAGGGGCAGCTGAGGGTGACCTCTGACACAAGGAAATCCTCAAGTGGTGTACAGCTGACTATGCCAGCCCTCTCAGCTCCATCCAGGGGGCATGTCAAGGGCATGATAAGTGTAGGGCAGTGTGCAGTGGTTTCTATAGAAGATAGATACAGTTGGTACATTTTAGAGCTTAGAGAAGTCCCTCCTCTACCCCCATGCAGCTGAGAATTGAGCCCATTTTTTTAGACAGCTATACATTTAAATTAGTGAAACAGAAGCATAAGCTAGGCATTCACATATCTAATCCAAGAACTCATGTATATCAAACAGCACACTGGTATGCTGGCTAGTGATTTCAGGAGTATGAGATCGAATTGTTTCATGAAGTTAATGCTCTCATTTTGTGTTCTTAAAGACCCTGATGTTAGGATTAGAGTGCAGCAGACTTGGAAAAGGATTAGCCTTGATCAATACTACCAGTGCATGGGGAAGATTGGTTCAGTGATTAATTTCATGTTAGGCTCATGGGAACAAAACAGCTGAGTATATTTGTCTCCATAATCCCTTTTCCCAAACATAATTACAAATGGAATTGATCAACTCGTGTGTTTCTAGTGAAGCAGAAGTAGACATATTAGAATTGCTGGGTATATAATAACTTAGTACAGATCATCAGTTCTCAGTGATAGAGGGAACTGGATATTAGAATCCTGTTTTAAAAGAGAACATGATTTTTCCCCTTAAGCTTCTCGTTAACCATCATCTTGGACAACTTGATAGTTTTGAAAATATTTTCTGTCATTTAACAAGTGTACTCGATAGCAATAAAATGTCAAGTTGTATTGGTACAGTTAAAGAGGAAGGAATTAAACAGTTACAATTTTGATAGGCTCAGCTTCAGTCAATCTACCAGTGAACAGGATTTTGTTTTTAATGTGGATATACACATGATATAGCCAGTCATCTTGCAAGAACATAACACAAGTTGTAACTATTTGAGTTGTGTTAATTACCTAGCTCTGGAAGGAAAACAATAGACAAAATCTAACCTATTGTTTACAATCACACAGACCTTGACCCCTTCCCAACAGGATTGCAATTCAGAAACCTAGCAGATGCTGGCAGCTTCACCAAATCCAATGATTACTTTCCCCAGCACGAGTCAAACTGGCATTGAAGAGTAAAGGTTAGCACACCAGCTCTATTACTTGCACACTAGGGACTACCCTGGACATTTTGAGGCCATGGGGTTTGCACAACTTGGAGAAAAAGTTGATGTAGAAACTACAATGAAAAACAAAAATATTAAAGACAAAAGGCTGCATTCTGCCCTCAGTTTTCCAGGATAAACCCAGCATTGCTCCACTGTCTCTGGAGAATCTATTCTGGATGTATCTTGGTGTAAGTAAAAGAAAAATCTGATTTTAAAAGTTAAAATGACAGCAAGACAAAGAATCGTATTTTTTCCCCAGATTATGCTCCTTTCTTTGCTTATGAGTGGAGCTGACTTTCATGAAGATATTCAGTGATAGACTTTCTCCAGATCCAGTGCTGATGCCACTAATGAATCAACTGGCAAAGGGAGTTGACTGACCACAAGTGGAGTGATTTATCTGTTACATTCATAGACCCTCAAAAGTTTGTGTCATGACTCCATGACACACAAAGACCTCCTCTTATGTACTCAACTCACAGGACAATTTGCAGGAGAACTATCTGCTGGGGGCCCAACTCAGTGAGATCAGAGTCACTTGGGAGACAGTCCTTTTTAGTATATGTTGGATAGTACACCACCTCAAAATTTAATTGGATCATCGAGTCAATGCCTTTACCTCACCAGTGTCCAAAGGACCTGTTATTAACATAGTGCAAAGTCTCTGTAGCAAACTATTTATTTTTTATTCACTGTTTTTCCAGGAAACTGTCCCCCTTTCTCACAGACAAGAACCTAGCTGCCTTTTCCTCACTTCCAAGTTGCACTGTTCCAGCTCTCTACCTCAGGCTGATGCAACAACCATGGGGAAAAAAATGAAGATAGGTCTTGGTGTATAGAGCAAGCATCTCAAAAGTAACAATGTGGCCATGTCACACTTGTGCTTTGCAAACTCTACTGGCTCTTTGTCACAGAGAACAGATTTCAGAGTCCTGCTTTTAATCCTTCATAGATAGGACCCTAACTACTTCAGGGACTGCTTCACGTTCTGCAATTTCCCCAAATTGCTATGTTCCATCAGGACATGAAGCAGGAAAGACCCATGTTTTGACTGTCTGGTTCTTTGGGCAGGAAATTTTCAGTGGCAGGACTCTGACTTTGAAAGAAAAGATTAGGATAAATCCAGACTTGAAAAAATGTTTAGATTTACATCTAAAGATACTTTTTCTAGATGGATTCCCGTAGGAAGAGCAGGCTTTGAATAAATTATAGCTGGCTTTATTTTTATTCATCACCCCTATATTCTGCAGAACAAAAATAATTAATACATTTTCCCATAAGTTCTTATAATTTTCCTCTGATTAGATACAGAGGTGATGGGTACTTCTAAGTCACTTAAGATCGATAATCTTGAAGGGTTTCTACTGATCTAACTAAAGTTCCTGGAAAGGGATCTTGTTCTAATGACTTATTTGTTAACATTTATACTAAAAATATGAAAAGAAGTTTTAAAAAATCCTATCCAAAGCTCTAAGTGTTTTTAAAGCAAAATATATTAAAAACATGGTTGTACAAACAAGGATAAAGACCAGAAACTGCACAACCAAAAATGAAAATTAAACATAAGTAATATCAACCATCCCCACCCCCCCAAATGTACCAGTCCTCAGTACACTCTTCCCATCCAAAACCCCAGTAATAGATGGGCTTTGCAACACTTACAAACTCAATGGGAAGCCAATAGGCAGCCTGTGCAGATGCATGATGACTTATATTCATTGTGAGATACAGATCTTAATGAGTGGACTGCTATATTCTGCACTAGATTCAGTTTCTGAATGGATTTAATGAGGTGATGTAGTTTCCGTAAGTCTTATTCGTTACTGTTGTGGGACATAAGCATCTCCTTTACCTCATCTGGCTCAGCATTTTCCCCTCTGGTAGTCTTGGGGGTGGGGGGGTGGGGGCTGAGCTGAAGTAAATCAGTCCCAGTTCACAGCGTTTTCATTCTTCACTCGGATTTTGTTTTTTTTATACAGTGGGCCTCGGGGTAAGCCCAAGCTGTACTCTTCAGCCAAACAGAAGAAACAAACAACACAAGTCTCCCTGAGGGACTGCCTTGTGATGCTGGTTTCTGGGTGCCACTCTTTCCCAAACACTCCATTAGTTTGGTTGCTTCCTCCGTAGGGAGGAGAACAGCCATCCACTCAGGAGCAGCCTCTTGTCTATGCTACTACTACCCTCGCTGTAGCTTGCCTCTCATCTCTCGTCCTCTCATGCTCTCTCTCTCTCACCAGAAGAGAGGGGTGTTTTTTTTTTAAAGGTCACAGGCAGCCCTTAATTGCACTCCAGTGTAATGAGTCATGACCTGAGGTAACTTCTTTTCAGCTCACAGAGAAAAGTGCCTTTACCATTCTAGGGCTGATGTACCTGTCTTTTACCACTCTCTTGTGGCTGTCTGGCCTGACTTAGTTGCGATTGTGTGTGTGTATATATGTGTGTGTGTGTATATAAAATAAAAATTGTATGCCTACAAGTATCTGATAATTAAATGGAACATCATAAACTAGCCAAAGAAGAACACAACTTTAAGAAGACATTACAGTTAGGCCTGATTAATTGAGATATCTGGCCACTATAATTGTACCACTGTAGGAAGAGACCAATCCTGCGCTTTCTAGGGATAACACAATGATTGATGATCTTGATATTTTTTCCTTTTCTGAATCCAGGCAAAACTGGCTCCAGCAAGCTAGTGCTGATTACTCTGTACACTTCTTTTTTTTCTCTCTTTTTAACAACCTTGAAATACTGAGTAGAATCTAAACCGAGTGAAGAAAAAGTGAGATTTGAAATCTCTCTGGAACTTGGAAACTCTTTGTTACTCTGGAATACTCAGTTTGCCTTCTAAAATGGGTTGTTTACAAAGGGGAAAAAAAAGAGGGCATTCTTCTTGTATTTCCATCTGCACCTTGAAGAGGAAGAAATCTGTTTCTAACAAAAAAGAAGATCTATATTAGATGAAAGGCAAATGGTCTGGTTCTAGTTTTCTGGTTTGGAGATCAAGTTTTATTTGTATAAGCAAACAAAACTTCTATTGCCCACTCAAATTGCTCATATCTGTGAGATCTCTCTAACCAGGTGCTACAACCCTTCCCCACAACTTTAACTCACCCTACACAATCCCCTCCCTCCAACAGCCACAGATTCTTCTACCTAGTGTGATGTCTCCTCAGAGGAGGAGACCAGGATCTGCTATTCTCATCTGCTCTCTAGAGAAGGTGCAAAGCCCTCAACCTTCCAGCCTCCAGTGTTGCAATGCTATTCTTTTGGGATAACCAGAAAGCCTGCTCCTTATGCTGTAATTGGGTCTGTATAGGCGACAGTCTGATACCATTTCATCAAAATCTATAGTGATAATATATAGCACTTATAATGTTCAGAGTTATACAGATATTAACTAATCTCAGTTCACTCAGATCGTATGTTCCTGACAGAACTGCTCTGAGTTACTGTTACAGTAAACCCTCCATTGGATCCCACTCTTCTGCCATTTAACCTGACACACAAGGAGAGCTCATTCCAGGGTGCACAATTAGCTTCACTGCAAAGCTGGATAGCTTTGCTGGTCGGTGGAGGAGTGGGGATAAGGTAGGGCCCAGACCACAGCTCTATCTCATCTGCATTTGAGGTGGGTAGTGTCCTAAGTAGCAGTCATAGGATGAAAAGGGAGGGAGAGTTAGTTTGTTACAGATTGTTATAATAAGCCATAAGTGCATTGTCTTTTTCTATTGTACTTATATACAGACCCTTCAATTGCTTTGTATGGAAAGCAATGCTTGCTGCATACATATTTTTTGCCTCAATATTGATGAAATAGTAGTGAAATTTTAATTGCTACCATCCTCATTCACTTTCCCCACTTTGACATGCTTTCAGTGTGTGCATATTATCTGAAGAAAAAAAAAAGCCCTTTCAAAGGATACTTTTTATTTCTACCCAAACAGCCTTAAAATAACAGTGCCAAATGGGAATGTAAGCCCAAGAAATAATCAACACTTCAATTCTGAGTTCCTGATAACTTTACTAACAAGGATCCCAACATATCAGAATGAAAATATTCAAGTGAAAGCACTTTTCTGCAGCTAAAAAAATTGCTTTATATATTTGTTAAGCTTTTGTCATCTTTAATTCATGTGGTCAAATGTTTTTCTCCAGCGCACAGTCACACTCAGTTTTGACAAGCTGCCTAGCAGGTGCTTTCTCCGTTCCAGGGATAATTATTTCAGCTAGGATTTCATTGTAACTGAAATACAGCAGATTTTCTCCTTTTTCTACTCTGTGCGTGTGTGTGTCTGTACTACTGTCTCAGAGACACTGAAGTGAAAATTTGTAGAAGTTTCTTTTCATTAGCAAAATGTGACCTTACAGTAGGTGAACCAGATGAAAAGAGAACCCAAATATGGAGGAAAACACATGCAGCAGACTCTAGCTGGAACAGAGCTAAAGTCACCTGACCCCTCTCTTAAATGATCTCAAAAACCTATTTAGCATTCAGCATCCCTCTTCTGTGATGCTCATACATGCAGATTAAGGACCTGCTCCAAAGCTTCTTGAAGTCTGAGGAATGACTCCCATAAACTTCAATGGATGTTGGACAGTCCCAAATTGCTTTAAGTAGTTTCTTTATATAATGGCTCTGTTTGTTTGAAGGCCTCAACTCAGCCTACTTCCATTTGTCTCTGCACAGTTTTGCACATGCTGACCCAAAGTTGTATGCACTTTTTTGACTTCTGACATCTGCAAGTACATTGGAACCATTCTAACACCAGAGTAGCCAATTACTGGAAGTTACTAACCATGCATAGAGATGATAGTGCTGGAAGAGTGCAAGTGCACATATCTGTGCATTCACAAGTGGATGCTGAGTTGATGCCCCTTTGGCCCAAACATTTTCTTCAGCATGCAATGCTTTAAAAGCATAGTATAGATAGCATCACAAAGCAATGGCAGTCTTTTCAGAACTCGGGAGTTCTTGAGAGAGCTCTCTTCCTGTACAGCTACCACAGCTCTCTCTATCTGGAAGCCATAAGTTAGTTCTGCCCCCTTTCTCAACTCTCAGGGTGAGAAAGGCAGTTGAGTCTCATGCCAGTCCTTCGCATCTCTACTGAGATGGTCACAAAGGGTGCTCAATGTAGGGTTACACTGTATGTTTGAGAGCTGCCAGCTGGGAATGAGGCAGACTATAGGCAACTGTACAGCCAGTTGGTCACTAATGAGCTGGATTTGAAGCAGTGACCTAGAGAAATAAGCTCTACTATTTTTATTAAGCCTCATCATAATATATGTATTTACCCCAAAAAGAAAGTAGTTGACATATAGAATCTGTTAGAGAAGTTTGTCAGTAAACATATCGAGTAGGTTAATGCTGATGGGCGAATAGAGAAAAATTAAAAACATAAATCATTAGTATGTATTGCAAGACACCAAAGGGTGTGTTCAGTCACTTTTCTAGATTATACTCTTCTACTGCTGCTTCGTTTCCATCTTTAAAAGGTCTTTGCTCTCTCTTTTATACCTAGTTTAAAGACAGACTATTCCTTTGTTGGATTAAGCAAACTTTGTATTAAATTTGCCTTCTATGAGCTCTGTCTAGGCTACAATTCAGTTACTAAGCCACTGTGTACATTATTTTTTGAATTCATGAATGGAAATCAGCACATACTGTCACTATATTATCTTCTTTACTTTAAGGACATGGCTATAAGCTTGTTATTTACGAACTCCAATGAGTAGCTCTGACAACATTGTAATTGATTGAGATAATAAAAACCTTACAAAAAAGCAAGAATCACTTTTGTGGAGAATTTACCTTGTTTTCTGAAGGGTTTTGCTAGTATGCTAAGTTGGTGACTGTACTTTTCATGACATAACGGAACAAGAGACGTACGATCTCTTTCAGAGCATATAGTTACAAAAGATTAAGATGTTAGGCTGCAGGCTACAACAAATTGAACATATTGAATTTTGATTGCCGCCTAATGTTATCATAGGACTGTTCTGTTGCATTAAAAGTAAAAACAACCTTAGGACTGTACAAAACGTTGAATACATTCAACAAAAGAGGTCCATTGTAACTGTGGGTATTTTATTATTTTTCAATCTGGACAAATAATTCACTGTGCAACTGCAAATAATTATTTTATATTATAGATCACTAGACATACTGACCTAATCCTGGGAAACAGCACACAACTGGAGTAAGGGTTTGTATGATAGTGAACTTCTTTTTGGTGCTGAGTGGAAGAAATCTTCTCTCCTGGCCATGGATCGGTTTTGAGTCACGGCATTGTGCTCAGTTATATATATTGTATTAGGTGTGCGTATGTCAGCATCATCATCCTGGCAAATCCCAAAGGGACAATGACCTCCTTGCAGATTGAGTGCCGCCTGATTGATTTTTAGGTAGGCTGGATATTCAATTTATGTCCATCAGCGGCAATCTTATTGTGCCACTGAAGCTTTTGGTCCCCAGACACGTAGCAACATTCCTTAGTCATTAGACGCTCACTGGCATTTATTGATTTTTCCATTACAGTCACTGAAACTAAACCATTCCTGATGGAGGTGGTTGTGTTCACATACCCCCATTTTGGATTTTGTCCTGCAACTTACTATGGAGCAGCTGATGAAGATGACAAATGAAAATGTTAATCCACCGTTCTTCAGCCTTCCCCAATGCCCACGATTCACTTCCATGCAATAAAATTGGTATAACTATGATTCTATCCATCTGCCGCTTTGCAGCAAGCTTGATGTCATGACATCCCCATAGAGGCCACTGAAGAGGTCAAATTAAGGCAGCAGCTGCTGATATGAGTGTTCACATCATTCAAGCATCTTTCAACATCAGCCATGATGCTGCCGAAATATTTGACAGTTGCCACTTGCTCAATGCTCCATCTGGACAGGTTAATACTGAGCTGATTGTAAACTGGAGCTGGAGGCTGCTTTATGGTAAAGACCAGTGTCTTAGTTTTAGCCAAATGAATAATTAGAGCAATGCACACTCCTTCTTTCTTGACCAGATCAACCATCAGCTGCAGTGATTCTCCAAACTGTAGTTGAGATCTTGAAGGAGACTGGTGTTCAGCTCAACACCACCGATAGCTGCCTCCTCAAGCATATCCATCAATGCAGATATTGAAAAATGATGGTGACAATGGAAAGACAGGTGTATTCTAGCTCTGATGGTTGTGAATAAAAGCTGTAAAACTGAGTGTAACTATTGCAGTGATGCTGCCAGAGTCTGCAGGCAAACTGAGATAATAGTGCTGAGAAGGGTGAAATGCACCTTGCATTGCTCTGGGGTCCCCACTGATATTTGCCAAACAAACCTGTGTGTGGCAAGAGGAGAACAGCACAGCAGGCTCTAATCTCTCACCCAAGCAGATTCACCTCAGCTGCTGAGCTAAGTACAAGGGGGCCCCCTTCCTGAAAGTCCTTCTCTGGCTTAGGGAGGGGACTCTTGCAGGCCAGAGGGCAGAACCACAGGGCAGTCTACGTCATGGTGTGCCTAGGTGACCAAATGGCTTTATTCCAGCCCTACTCACAATAATTAGATCCCAGTTGTTGAAGGGAAAATTTCCCTGAGATCAGTATTTCTTGTTTTCTGACAATTTTTGGAAAGAGGACAGGTGAGGTGGGAGCTGGCAGAACTGCTATTACTTTCCACTGGCAGGAAGTGGGGGAAGCTGTGAAGCAGGCCTTGATCAACTTGACTTTTCACTGATGATGGCTCCACTTCCTCTCCCTGTGAAAAATATAGCAGCTCACCCTGTTCCCTCCTCATCCTTCCCCTATCTAAAAACCCTAAGATGCTTCTCCACTTCTCAGAGGGAAGGGATGTGGCAGGGGCCCAGAACTACAGCAGCAACAGGGACCTCTTGAGGGAAGCAGCAGTGATGCCATATTGGAAGCTAAGGCCTTGCAGTGGGGATGGGCCTCCATCACCAGAATTAAATGGACTGGGGACAGCAATCACCCCTCCCTTTTTCAACCCTTCTCTGCACTCCTTCTAGTGCTTTTCAAGAAGCCTGGGTAAAAACTCTGCCCGCAAATTCCAAAGACCAACATGGGCCATTCAAGGCCATGTCCATGTCCTTTTCTCACTGCCCCTCGTATATGTGTAACAGATTACAAAATTGGTTAAATTAATTACCACAGTGTGAAACTGTCTTAAAAGTAGGCTTGAAACTTTAAAAAAAATCATTTTAATCTTTTGGTAATGGTTCAACAGACAACAAAATGTGTTCCATCTTTTGACCCCTTGTTGCACATTCCAATGACTTGTGTCACACACTGGTGATTTTGAAGGTTGACAGGTATATGCTTAACATTTGCCCTGATATGTGGGCTTGGCCAAACTGTTCTTGACACAGGACGCAAGGTGTGGAGGTAAAAGTGGCTTTACTCCAAGCTATCTATAAGCCCAAGGAGCCCTTCTAGTAAATGGGAATTGACAGATCCCAGAGACCCTCTGGTCATGCAGCCATTATCATATAGGGAATGGCTGGGAAAGGGGCAAGAAAGGGTAATGTAAGTGCACCACATCAGCTCGGACTCTATGTAAGGCTCTACATCACCAGGGATTCCTCCTACAATGGGCTACTCCTTCACATAGCTGGTGTCACAGCTCTAAGTGACAAACGGACTATAGTCCAGGAGAGAATCTTACCCTTTATTTCTAATAAAAGTCAAAACGTTTTCCTTGAGTTTCTCATTTCCTCACAATGCTCAATTATTCTCACTAAAACTTGACAATTGTTTAAGAGATGTTTTAAAACAAACCAAATCATAAAAATATTTAAATATTTTTTTTACTGATTTTATTCCCTTCAATTCCAAATTTGTCAGTTGTCTTATTTTTTTAAATGTTAACCTGGTCTATTGTTATCTTGCTCAGTACTTGGCCTCTTCAATTCTTCTCTTGCCTATTGACAGATTTACGTGAATGCCATTGTAATTAGTGTCATGGGAACTTTGCTGTTTCTTGTACTTGTATACAGGCTTTCTACAACCTTCTTATTCACTTGGTCCAAGTTCTCACTCTGTGAAGTTTAGGTTGAGTTTCAGGTTCTAATGAATTCCAAAAATGCAGTAATACTCAGTCACGACAGTCCAGTTTTGCCTGGTTTCAGGTTTAAACTGAGTGAAACAATCCAATTTCTTTGCTTTCCAAAACCATAGAACAGGCCTATTTCACTTACAACACAGCCAGGTGCAATTAAACCTCCCCCCAGGTTCACTAAATACAATAGATTCTGGTCCAATTTGGAGTTTACAATCAAATTTAAATCTGAAGAAATTGTCTCAGGATTGAGATTTCACTAGAAGTCAATACAATTACTAATGTTCGTTAGGCCTCAACTGGAGTATTGTGTCCAGTTCTGGGCACCGCATTTCAAGAAAGATGTGGAGAAATTGGAGAGGGTCCAGAGAAGAGCAACAAGAATGATTAAAGGTCTTGAGAACATGACCTATGAAGGAAGGCTGAAAGAATTGGGTTTGTTTAGTTTGGAAAAGAGAAGACTGAGAGGGGACATGATAGCAGTTTTCAGGTATCTAAAAGGGTGTCATCAGGAGGAGGGAGAAAACTTGTTCACCTTAGCCTCTAATGATAGAACAAGAAGCAATGGGCTTAAACTGCAGCAAGGGAGATTTAGGTTGGACATCAGGAAAAAGTTCCTAACTGTCAGGGTAGTTAAACACTGGAATAAATTGCCTAGGGAGGTTGTGGACTCTCCATGTCTGGAGATATTTAAGAGTAGTTTAGATAAATGTCCATCAGGAATGGTCTAGACAGTATTTGGTCCTGCCATGAAGGCAGGGGACTGGACTCGATGACCTCTCGAGGTCCTTTCCAGTCCTAGAGTCTATGAATGGAAGTAAGAGTTTGGAAGGATCCTAAATATAGAACAGGTTAAGGTTTACTTTGTGTAGTGAGTGATGTAAGACAACTTTGTTTTTCTGTTCATCTTTAAAACTTTTATTCACTGAGTAATAAATTATGGTACAACTTCATCCTACACAAAGGATTTTTTTAAAGTGGTTTATATGCTATAGAAACATAATGTAGGTCCTGACCCCACTGTTTTGCTAGGCTGCACTATTCTCATTAATGTGAACACACATTTTGATGCTCCACACAACATCCATTCATCCACAGATTTTGCCCATTTTTTCTTTGGTGAATTTTTATCTTAATTTTTGTTACATTTATTCACAGTTGACCCAGTGTTTTAGATGCTGTACAAGAGTCAAAAATCCTAGACATCCCAGGGATTTGAATGACTAGTATAATGCCTTGTAAAAGATGAGAAACAGAAAGATATTGTTGAACTTATAAAAAGGATGGCATTTTGCCTGGCCCTGTTCAATATTGAAGTTTTGCAGCTTTCAATCCTTTGATTTGTGAGCAAGAGTGTATCACATCTTGGCCATTATGGAACCATAAAAGTCCCCTATCACTTCCCATCCCATTTTATTTTAGAAAAAAGTTAACTCTTTACCTGTTCTACTTTTTTCTGGGAATTGGACATTTTTCAGTATCCTGAAGGGAAGTTTTATGGGAAAGAATCTATTTTTTGTCAAATATTTTTGAAGACATTTATACAGCAACTGTCATCTTAAAGCATCCTAAAAACATTTATAGCCAAGATTTCAAAACTGGTAGTCTGAAGTTAACCTCTTAAGCACAAATTTAGGCACCTAAATAAGGTGCCTGGTTTTCAGAGGTACTGAGCATTCTAAAGTTTCTATTGATGTCAGCATTTCAGAGAAACCGCGCACATAAGCATATAGTTAAGCTTGTGAGAAGACCCATGTCCAGGGGTAGCTCTAGGTATCTTGTCACACCAAGCACAGCAGGCAGGCTGCCTTCGGCGGCTTGCCTGTGGGAGGTCCCCGATCCCGCTGATTTGGCAGCACGTGTTAGCCAAATAGGCTCGTTTCCCCCTGGAGCTAGTCAATTACCCCAAGGAGGCACGGAAGACAGGAAGACGGGTACCAAGCTTTTATTCTCGGTCAGCTGAGCGGGTGCTTCTTTCTTGGCTAGTGCCAAAGGAAGAAGACACACCTTACTGGCTCAGAACAGCCTTTATATACTAGGTTACAAACATTTCTACGTGCAGAACCTCTATTAGTTCATACATTTCTTGAATTCCTTTTACAGATAAGTATTGGATCTGTTTAGCATCTTTCTCCTAGGTATTTTGCCTACGTGCATCTAAGAAGGGCTACATACATGCAAAGATTAACTGGGATGATAAGCAGAGGACTGCCATAAGCAAGGAGTTAACAAATTCCTTCTGCTCTAACACACGCCTGCAGGAGGTCCGCCAAAGCTGTGGGACCAGTGGACCCTCTGCAGGCATGCTGCCGAACGCAACCTGCCTGCCACCCTCGTGGCAACCAGCAGAGTGCCCCCCGTGGCTTGCTGTCCCAGGCGTGCTGGTGCCTGGAACTGCCCCTGCCCATGTCCAGCAATAAGATTGCTCACTGCTTAAAATAGTCTTCAGGAAGCATTTTAAGTTACTGTTGACTATTGCTGTTATTAGCAGCAGTCATTAGCTTTCAATAGTGCCAAAATATACTTGGCTCTAACTGTGGAAGACACATGCCCTACCTAGCACAAGAGCATCTCTTCAGAACTACAGATTAGGGATGGGATTTTCAGAATCATTCAATATATCTGTCACTTAGCACCTCTGTTGCTACCCAGTGAACTGCACTGCCTGCCTAGTTCAGATAGTTTCATAGTCACAAACACACACCAGGTTATCTTTCACCAAGGTATGTATTTATTCCTTTCTTACATAGTAACACTTACAATGCAGGCTTACAGCAAGGATAGGTTTCCCTACAGTCCTGGGTACCAACAGCTACACTTAGAAATCCAATACATGATTTAAGTGCCTTAGTGCCAGCTGGGGAACCCAGTTTGAAACAGAAGAAACTCAGGAACTGTGGTGTTTAGATGTGCTTTAATTATTAGAACTAGGAGCACTGGCTGTTGGGAGTCTGAAAGGACAGGAAGGAGGGGGGAGGAGTTGAGGAGGCCGAGTGAGAGGTAGAGTGTGCACCAGCAGCTTGGTAAAGAGGTTTCCATGGTAAATAAAGTCCCGTTGAAGCTTGTTAGTACCTTGCATGCTTGATACAACGTTTTGGTGACGAGGATGCATCTTCTGCCTCTGAACCCACCTGCACCCTTTCTGCAAAGCCCAGGTGAGCCACCAATTGCTTTTACTGCCTGGATCCATATGTTTGAGACTTACCTGCTTGCAATCAGTGCTACAGAGATTTCTGAAGTAAGAAAGTGTGGTCTGCTAATCCACTGCCTTGGAGCAGAAGGGCAGCGTATATTTTACTTTTCCCTTTGCAGATGATAAATATGAGACTGCACTCACTGCATTAAAGAACTTTTTTGTGCCAAAAGTGAATGTAGTAGCTAATCGCTACAGGTTTTGCCAGTCTGAGCAGAAACCAGGGGAGACTATAATGCAGTATATTGCTTCCCTGAGGAGTCTGATTGTAATTCATGACTTTGGGAATATGGTAGATGAGATTAGAGACCAGCTCATTGAGAAAACAGCCATGCTTCCTGTAAAAGAACACTTAATTCTAGAGCCACAACTTACATTAGAAAAAGCAATAACCATTGCTACTCACATTGAGTCGGCTACAGCTGAAGCCAAAATAATGAGCAAAGATACAGGAAGCACAGTCCACGCTGTGACTCCTTTGCAGAAAAGTTCACTATTGCTGCAAACAATTGCAAGATGAAAACTAATGAAAAGCCACTGAATCAGCAAATGCAAAATACAGTAAAAGCATGCTTTCACTGTGGATCCCTACAACATCTTGCAAGCTACACAGGATCTCCAGCAAAAGTAGCTCAGTGCAATCAATGCAAAAAGATTAGCAAAATGCCCAAAGTATATCGCAGTAACCAGATCAACCAACAGGTGTATGCAGTTACAATACCAGATGTTACTGTTTTGAGTGTGGACAAAACCACTACTGCACATATTCCAGAACAGATAAGTGCAATGTAAATATTTCCGCCATACCCTCAGGCAAATCACACTCTAGTCAGCTAATGTTGGACACTGGCTCAGCAGTATCTATACTACCTGATCCTATTTATTTGTATTACTTTAAAGATGTGCCTCTGACTGAACCCAAACTTCAATTGGTGTGCTATTTGAAAAACCATATTCCAGTACATGGCTGCCTGCAAGCAATACTAACTTTTGGTGATTTGCTGTGTAACTGCAGAGTTCTACATTGTCCACAAAGGCACACCTATCCTTGGCAGAGATTTATTGGCTGCTTTAAATCTCAGGGTAGTTAATGGACGAATTGATCTTCCTCAGCAAAGTACTCTTGCGGTACACACACCAGTTTCAGCTGGGACCCAACACCAGGCTGAGGAGAAACTCAGCTGTGCTCATGGGTTTCTGCATAAAGTTAAAAGGTGAAATAATGTGATGCCTGTACGACAGCAATTACGGTGCTTACCATTTTCAGTCAGGGAAGCTGTTTCAGAGGAACTTAGAAAACTTGTTCAAAATGACATTATTGAAGAGATTAACCCCTCAGAATGGGTTTCACCTATAGTGGTGACACAGAAGAAATGTGGAGGCATTTGGCTTTGTGTGGACTTAAGGGAGCCAAATAAAGCTATTGTGATTGACAGCCATCTTCTTGGGCTCAACTGTTTTGCTCCTTAGGTGTGGTTTTTTTTTGTTTTTTTTTAACTGTAACTAGTATAATGAATCTGTTCAGCTAGATTGCTTTGAAAACCAACCCTTCTGTATAGCAGTTGTTAGTGTATTGAACACACTCAACTGGGAAACACCTATAACTTCTTTGAAATATTACTCCATGCATCAAGGAATGAGCGTGGGCAGGATATATATTTTTAAAGCCTTTCCTGCCTCAAATGAGGGCAGACAGTCAAGATAACACAATGAAGTGCTGCATAGTGTTGTGCCTGTCTTCTCACTACAGCTCTGGTTTGAACTCACCGTTCAGGCAGGCACAAAGACTCTGATGAACAAGGCCTTCCAAAGTTGTAAGTTCACTGTTATCCCAGTATATGATCCCCCCCAGCTGCCTGTGTCGTCATTGGAAAGGCTATAAAATACACAGCTAGTGGGAAATCCAAAATATTACACACAGAAGAGCCTATAAACTGTTGCCCTTATTTTAGCTTAGTAAGGACTTGTTCAAACTGAGTAAAAACTTGAGTAAAGATCTCAGGACTATATAAGCATAGTTCATATAAGCGAGGTATAGAAGGGTGAGGGGGAAAATACATGTCAGGTGGTTGAATCTTGTGCTCTGGTTTTATCTCCAGTAGCAATGCCTGTTGGGGTCATTACACATCCTGGCATTTGAATTTATAAATCATGCAAAAGGAAAATATATTTGCAGCTGCAGTTTTTCTTGTACACAAGTGGGGGCCTGGCTGAGATCCTTTTTAAGATGTAACCCCCACAATTCAGCTCCATCTGTCAAACAAATAGGAAAACTCCCATATCTTATCTTGGATTGTAGGTTGAACAAATGGAAAACTTCAGCTCTAGATCGTCCTATCTCTCACAGACAGGTTCCAGGGCTGTTTTATTGTGGGCTTTGGTTTAGGCCCATTTCCAATACTGGCCATTTAAAAAGGTACATTCCACACTTTCATATTATTGAGAGAGAGAAAAAAAAATTATTTGGTTTGTCAAGGATCAGTCTGAAACTAAATAAACTAGAGGGGATGCCTCGACTGTTGTTCAATAGAAGAAATTGGTTGCTAAAACATTTGTCATATTATATAGCATTCATATTACCTGATATATCACTAAATCACCCAGATTATGAAATAGACACTTATACCAATAGGTCATGAATATTTGTGAATTGCTTTTAGTGTTTTAGGGCCTGATCCAAAGTCAATGGAAAGACTTTAAGGGTATTATTCCTTTTTTCCCTCCAGTTATGTTTCCTGAAGCTGGCATGTTCCTCTTCTTTGTAATCCAGCTGTGATGATAATACTTTCCTATCTCACAAGAATGTTGAGAGACTTTTATTCATAAATGATTTTAAAGAGCTTTGAGAATCTTGGATAAAAGGTGCTATATTCATATAAGTAGTAATAGATATGTTTTTCACAGTACAAAATGAGACCATGTAAAACACAAAACCGTGGAAGGCTATATTTGAGAGAAAGAGAATAATTAAATTTGAAGGCTTGTTGTCCTTAGCACAGAGTCATGTAAGTTTGATTTCAGTGATGTATGAGAAGACACTAAATGTTAACATGGAAGAACCACTATGTGTAAAGAGTAAAGAGTATTTGGCATGTATGTGCATGTGTGTACACAATAGATGTAATGTGGCAGATAAAATCTAGTACAAAAGTATTCAGGCTGCTTTGATACTATATGAATTGGCTGCCTCTAATGCAGGATTAATGAATAGATTAATAGATTTTTTCTTTTCTTTTTTTTAAAAAAGCCTGAAGAAACCATTAGATCATCTATCTGACCTCCTGTGTAATACAGGCCATAAAATTTCAGAGAAATTCCTGCACTGAATGGAAGAACTTGTGTTTTGGCTAACGCATACATTCCAGAAAGGCATGCAGTCCTGATTTGAAGACAAGGAGAGAGAGAGAATCCACTGTTTGTTCCAGTGGTTAAACAGCTTCACTTTTAAAAATGTGCATTTTCTTTCCAATTGGAATGTGTCTGGCTTCAATTTCCAGCCTTTGGTTCTTGTTATGCCTTTCTCTGGTAGATTAGAGTCCTTTATTATTCAGTATTTTCTCCCCATGAAGATACTTATATAATCACATCACATCTTAATCTTTTTTTTTTTTTGACACACTAAATAGATTGAGCTCTTTAAGTCTCTTACTGTAAGAAATTTCTTCCAGTCCTTGACTCATTTTGTGGCTTTTTTATGCACTCTTTTCACTATGTCAGAATGTTGACACCAGAACTGGACACCATATTTTAGTATGTCTTATCAATGCCATATGCAGTACCACCTCCCCGTATTTTCTCACTACTCCCCTGTTTATTCAGCCAAGGAGTTCATTAACCCTTTTGCTTCTGCATTGCATTAAGAGCTCATGCTGAGTTGCTTGTCCACTATGACCAAGTCCTTTTCAGAGTCACTGTTGTCCAGGATATAGTACTCCTTTCTGTATTTATGGCCTAAATTCTTTTCATATATATAATAATAATTAATATAACAATGACCTTGCATTAGGCTGTATCAAAACGCATTTTATTTGAATGAGCCAGTTTCACCAATCTAGGTCACTCTGTATCATGGCTCAATCCTCCTCATTATTTTCCACTCTACCAATCTTTGTGTCATCAGCAAATTTTGTCATCAATGATTTTACATTTACTTCCAGATCATTGATAAAAATATTGAATAGCATCGGCCCTAGTTCCAGTTCCAATCGAACTCCACTAAAAATGCCCCCATTCAATGATAATCTTGAGCTCTGTCAATTAGCCAGTTCTTAATCCATTTAACATGTTCTTTATTGATACTGTATTAATCAGATAATTGGTACTAAATCGAATGCCTTACAAAAGTCTATTGTATCTATGCAGTAACCTTCATCAACCTAATTTGTAATCTCATTAAAAATTAAATCAGGTTTGTTTGACAAGATCTATTTTCTATAAATCCATGTTGACTGGCATTAATTAATTTCCATGCTTTAATTCTATATTAGATTTTCCATTATTTTGCTTGGAATTGATATCAAATTAGCTGACCTATAATTACTCAGGTCATTCCAGTGCCAAATATTTTTTAATATCAGCACATTAGCACTCTTATAATGTTCCCAGCATTCCATGATTTATTAAAATATAACATCAGTAGGCCAGAGATCTCCTCAGTCAATTCTTTTCAGACTCTTGTTTACAAATTATCCAGGCCTGCTGATTTAAACATATTTATCCCTAGTAATTGCTATTTGATATCCTCCTTAGTTACTAATGGACTGGAAAGTAGTTAATCATTTGATGTGAATACATCATCCTGCTTCTTCCCAAATACAGACACACATATATATTTTTTTGCCTTTTCTGAATGACTATTAATAATTTTACCATCTCTATCTAGTAATGGACCTGTGCCATTGATGGGATTTCTTTTGCGCCTGAGGTATTTAAACTTTTTCTTATTTCTCTGAGCCCCACTAGCCATGGATTTTTCCACAGATGCCCGTAGCTTCAGGAAATTAACCCTGATTGGGGCTCTTTGCCTTTATTGAATGTAATGAGGTAAAGATCACTGGTCCCTAGGCAACCACAAGCTTTGAAACTATAGTAGCAGAGAGAGAGAGACACACACACACACACACACACTAATTGGGGCTGTCCTCTGTTTGCCCTTATTGAATGTAATCAGGTCAAGATCATTGCTCCCTAGGCACCACAAACTTCCAGTCCAGGGATCAGTTCATTTTTATTCATCACAAATAGACTTACCTCATGTTGGATAATGTGTTAATACCTAAGTATGATTAAGTATATCCTTACATACATTCCAGCTATCAAATACATTTGGTATTTCAATAGATGGAATGTCCCTGAGTATATGTTTACTATTTTAACACAAAAATCTAATCTCTGTTTTGCATACCTTTCTGTGACTTCCTTGATCAGATATAAATCCAATCTGCAGTTTTTTGTACATATAAGATGTACAACAACATTCACATACCACCAATAAAACCATTGTTTAAAACTAGGAAGAGGTGAGTTTCTTCTGGCCAATTTTTAATCGGAGGGATTTTTAGTTAGCTAATTAGTTATCATTTGTGGTATAAACTTTGGTTCAAATATTGCCCATCAACAAGGACAATGAACTGTAAAAGAGCTTAGTCTTCCTGTGAATGTGTGGGTCAGCTTGTGAAGAATGGCTACAAGGGCCCTAAAGAGTTGGGTAGTCTTGTCACCTGATACTAAAACATTACCTAGGACTTCTTGTAACTTTCCACTGTAAGAGAAGCAAGGTCGAACTAGGAAATAAAGGACTCCTGCCTTATGCAAATTCTATTTAAGGGTGGGGAGTGAGGTAATCCAGGTTATCAGAGCTCCCCTGGTATCCCACCCAAGATGACTGTTGGGGGGAGAAGGGGAGAAGAACTGGGCCCTGGCTGGAAGGGCATCTGGCCTGTGAAGAACATTATTAGAACCACATTTAGGTTGAGAACTCACATTTTAACCAGTTTCTTTAGTGTATTAAGTTTAGTTTGCATGCTATGTTTTATTTTCATAGTAATCTCACCTGTTCTGTCTGCTACCTCCTTGACTACTTAAAATACATCTGTTATAGTTAATAAATTGATTTCTGGTTTATAATACAACCCAGTTTGTGATTTCTAACTAGGGTGGCAAGAAATTGTACATTCCCTCTTCCACATTGAGGGAAGAGGTGAATATAATGTATCTTTGGGTCTGTACTCCAAGGAAGGTGGACCAAGTCCCTTAAGCTGAGTCTTCCCAGAGCTGATCTGCAGCTGGGTGTGACCCTGCCTGTGTGTATGTTAGAAGAGGTTTTAAGAGCTTGGCTCAGCAAGACAGGTTAAAGAGGGCCCATGCTGGCAGAATAGGTAGACTTAGTGGTATCTCAGCACATCAGGTGCCTTCCCCGGGGATCCCACCTATCATAGTTGTAACTGGAAAAATTATTAAACTTTTGTAGTAAAAGTTTTAAATTTCTATTGTGTGTGTTAAATTTTGGGAGGCTTCTAGAACTCTAAGCAGGCATTAAAAAAGTCACAAAAAATGAATAAAATAAGACAACTTAAGCTTCCGAAAGCACAGTTTTTTTTCCTCGTACAGTACGTACTGAACTTTGAACATAGTTACAAAACCCAGATCACATGGAGAATTCTTAGAAAATAAAGGTTCAATATAAAACAAAAAGCAACGTGTCATACGCTAGGAAGAGCAAATAAGAGTTTGATTATAAAACTAATATTACATTATATAGCCAACAGAGGGTTGGTATACAATTTAGCAAGTAACGTTATCGTGTTGGTGGTGGTTCTGTAAATAGTAGATATACTCCTGATTTTGCTGATGAGAATGTCAAAATTCCAGTTTACTTACTGAGAATAGGATTTGGCCCATTGTGCTTGTGCCACAATATGTCCAGTAAAATGAGGCTTTGCTAGTTACCCAGGATTTTAGTCTTGTTCTCTGCTGTGAGTTGTAAATGAGGCACAGCCAGAACCTTGGGCATCTTATTTCTAGGGGGATAAGATGCCTTTTTATCTTTGTCTTTTGCAAAATGTATTTTAGTAATTGAGTGGCCATTTTGTTGCAGTCATTTATAATTGGTTAAATTAAGGGAATTTCATATTGTATAGTCAAAGGATGGTGCTTCCTCATCTGGTCTGTTTGCAGAGCATTAGCTTATTTTTGTTTGCTTGCTTGAATTAAGAAGATTGTAATTATTTGAGTATGGGCATTTTGGGGCATTCTCGTCCATAAAGAGGGCTGAGTTCAAAGACTACAACATAGGCCCCAGGCCTCTTCTTGTAACTCTTGACTAGAAGTAACTTGTAGGCAGACAGAACTCTAGGTCTGATAGTCATCTTTATGCTCGGAGTTCCAACATCTGATGCAATATGACTCCTCACATTTATAAAGTTACCTATGTTTGTATAGGATCATAATGCATATGTTCAAGAAAACCAAATTAAGGTTGCATGAACAACATTAATTCTGGTATTTCCTAACTTTGGAGTGCTTGACTTTGTAAGCTTAACATTCATACTGGTTTTTGCATGTAATTTAAAAACAGCAGGCTGGGGGTAGAAAGTTTATACTTAAGATGTCCTAGCTCTTCTGCACAGGTTTACCTTTAACAAGAGAAATGTGTTTTGGGGACAGATTCACAACCAGTGACAAGGTAGCTTCAATGACTTAAATGGAGTTACATAGATCTGCGCCAGTGGAGAATGTGGCCCTATACCTTTTTAGGACTAGATCTTGCTTCCACTACAGTCAATGAAGCAGGGTCATTCCCTTGTTATTTAAAATGGAATTGCCCTTGAAAAATATCATGGGCTTAAATGACAGAGAAACAATATTTGTGAAGTTGAACTAATTTTGCAATCCTCCCCCCGCCCTCCCCATGAAAAGTTTCTAAAATCAACCCCATCAATTTAAAACATCAACTTTTCTTATTTAACAACATCTTAAGCATACAACCTTATATTGCTTATCAGTGTTTTTCAGTAAAAAAAGTTTGTAACTTTCAGTTTATAAAGGAGCAATGAACAGAAAATATCAACTAATTCCCTATGCTAAATATTAGAATTGTTGACTGAAAGTCTTTGAGCAGAAAATAACATTTCTAAGTAAGAGGCTGTGAAATTTTGCAGTATTATTTTCACACCTAAAGTGTTGTTTTGTTCATGCAGAGGCAGCAATGAATTGGAAAACAGAGAAAACAAAAACTTACACTTTTTTTATTTTATTTTAAGCCTTAAGCTAATTTACCACACTGAGTGATTAATGTTTTAATCAGGATTCCGAAGTTTCAGAATTAATCACTTCATCAACTGATTATAGCATATTTAAGGGAGGTAAAATTGTTACAAATAAAAATGCTTCAGTGATCATGAAATAGAACTGAGATAAATAACTTTGCAGTAAGTTTGGTTTCTAAGGGCAAAATTTTACCAATTAGTTGATTCTTATCTTTAATTACCCATTTTCTGCATTTGATCAGGGTTAGCATAGTGACTAAACTGACTATCTCAAACTATGCTCAGAGTGCAGATTGGGTTTGTGGGAGGGATTTGCAGCTGAGCACTTTAGAAACACTTGATCACTGCTTACTATATATCAAAACATCTCTCTGGGACTAGACCTGAATACGTTCTTTTTCAGCTAGCAGAGCCAGAAAAGATTATTTGGGTCATCCCATCTTCCAGGACTATCCCCTGCACCATTCCCTCTAACATATTCCCTCATCTATTCCATTGTGCAAAGAAGGTGCATCCCCACTTCTATTCCTTTTGCCTAATCACCCTCAAGACTAGAAATCTTTTCCTTAATGCCTACATTTCCTTCCCTTAGCTTCAAGCAATTGTTCCTGTCCTTCTATCTTCAGAGACAGTGAATATGTTTTCTTTTATTTACAGTGTTACCTTGAACGTAGTGATAGACTGTGATCACATTCTCCACGCAAACCGCAAGTTTTCTCTTTTCTTGACAACATAAATCCTTTTGTATTGTCTATTGAGTTTTTTTTATTTTTTCCATTTTTATTTACATACACGTTGCTTTCTAAATTGTGGGGCCCAGAATAGCACAAAGACCTATGTAGAGTAGCACTGCTACTTCCTCAAGCAATATCCCCTGAAAGTTGCCAATCTTTCCATTATAATCCTCTGTCCTCTCAATCCTACAAGTTTACTAAACATTTAACATTTGGGGTGAAATGTCCCATGCTTCATCTCTTCTGGGAGGTATTTTTTTTAAACTTGAGCAAAAATCTTTTTGGATTTTTTTTTTAATGAGGAAGAAAGGAAAATATGCATTTCTTCCTATTTTAAAAAACTATAAGTATACGGTTTTTCTGACATAGCCACTGCAAAATCAAACAAAACTCTTAAATTTGACATTTGGCGTTGGTATGAGAACTGTGGTCTAATGTTTTTAGTTGTTTTTTCCTGTGGTTTTTAGAAAGGCTTACTGAATAAGGACCTCATTGAAAGCCCCTGGAAGTCAATGAGAGTCTTTCTGCTATCACCACTAAGGTTTGGATCAGACCTCACCTACACTAAGTGTGCAGTTAAATACACACATCCTCCTTGTATGCAAGTAATATTAGACAGCAATGTGAACAGTGCTACCAGCCTCTCCAAAAGAAGCAAAGTGTGAAATTGAGGCAGTACCCCATCCCGTTCATACCAGTCAACAGAGATGGGTCACTGCAGAGGAGAGTGCATGCTGCATTCCTTCAAAGAATATGACAGTGGTCCATCTGGACTAAGCTTCCCTGCCACTACTGTATCATTGACAGTCTTCTGTGTCCAGTACACCTCTGCTTCCTTCTGCTGTGGGGCAGTGACTGTACATTTATGCTTTTTAGTCAGTACATAGCACTCATCTATCACTACAGAAAGTGGCGAGATTTCTCTGGCAGGAAAGGGAAGTTTATACTTACTAAAAAAACATATCTGAAAGAGCCTAAAGGAGTTTCCCAAAGGGCTTAAATTTCTTTTTCTTGTTTAAGATTCAAACATCCATCTCAGGGTTAAAAAAAAAATGGAATTCCAGAAAGGACACTGGAGCGGAAGCAGAGATAGCAATGCAGTGTTTGTAAAATCTGTATTTTAGTTAATGCCTCCATTGAGTTGGCAGAGGCACCCATGATTGTAAGACAAGCCACAGTGAGTGTCAGGAAGAAAAATCAGAGTTAATGGTCCACCATGAAATTTTAGTTTCAGAACAGAATTAATACTGTCAGCACAAGTAATGTGAGGCGCATGCATACCCAGTATTTCAAAAGAGATTCTCCCAATTGTGTCTCGGAAATAGAAATAATCTAAATTCATATTTTTTGCGCAAAGGCCAGGTTAGTAAACAAACAAGCAGAAAAAGGGAAAAATTTAATTAGATGAACAGATAATGGGCCAAAGGCTGGGCTGTGACCAAAGGAGTTCTTAGCATAACTCAGGAGGAAGAATACAAAGGTAGATTTTAAATTACCTTTGCAGTCCTCCAGTTTTGGGCCATCTGTGTGATGGTTCAGTCTCTTGCATTAATTAGAGCCACCTGAAGGATCAGGGATCAGATAGGTATAAGTAAGCCCCAGATATATCTTTTACTGCTTCTGCTAGTTGCCAGAAAAGGGGGTAATATAGGAGTTGCTACACTGGTTCTATGCTATTTGGGGGTTTCCTATACATATGGATTACTTCAATGACAGACGGCAGATTTTAGGGTATTTTTGTGTTGATGGAGTGGTGCAAAGTTGTCCTGATATACCGGTGAATCTGTCCTATTGTATTAAATATGAGAGAGACTGAGTTATCGTTCGTTACTTGAAAATGTATCCAAACTTCTGGAAATGTTGTGAAGTTCAGCCCAAAGTCTACATCTGAATCTTGACTTCTAGCAGGCCAGTCTCCCACCTCCACCCCCTGAAAAAGGGAGTGGGTATCTGAACACTCTCTGATTTTGGTGAGGAACAGTTCCAGATCTGGATTCACACTTAGTGGCTCAAAGCTATCGCTGCTTGAAGAGAGTGTTGATGGGGGTGTGTGGGGGTGGGGGGTAAAAATTGCTTCCATTTCAGAGTTTTGTTTGAAGTAGATGAATAATAGTTGCACGCCCCAGGGCTTATGAACCAACAAATGCAACTGAATTCAGCCTTCTGTAATTTAGGGAATATTTCCTTGGTAAGCAACAGTATTAGTCATTCATAGATTTGCATTTACATGCTGTTTATTTTAATCTCCCCACTTGTCTTTACTCCTCAGCATTCATAAAATACCCACTTTTAGTCTAGAGCTACTTTGTGGTACTCATATATAGCATACATTGGAATTTAGGCATTCATTCACTTATTTCTTCAAGATGCTCTTGACTAAATAGAAAAAGGAGAACTAAATTACTTGGTGATTGAAAAGCAGTTGCTAACCCATCAAGAAAGCTGTCAAGAGATTACACCATTATTTTCAAGGATGGAGACAGAGGATGATCTTAATCCCTTGAAAGAGCTGAACCAAATGACTGTCAAAGCAATAAACTAAATTCTGAACGGTGAATGCCTCCAATACTGTATCATTTTGGGTTGCTGCTTTTTGTTTTTATTTTGAACAAATATGTTGTTCAGTGTGAGTCTTCTGGTTCATACAGAGCAATAAGACTGGTGTGAGGTCTCTTTCTGACCTATAAATCTTTCACAGTAGACAGTCATTTGCTAATTAAAAGACTATTAATTCCAGTTGACTCCATGCCCCAATACAGGCAAAGATGAAATATTTGGGGAGTATTTTCCAAGGTCACTGAGGGGGCTTTTAAGTTGTGGTGATAAAATTCCTGTGGTTTCTGCCACCTTACCATCAAGCACTTACAAAAATGTTAGTGATCATTAGAGATGTCCTTTTCAAAAAGCCATCTTTGTGCTTTTGGGGGTTCAGTTTACACACAGAATTTGCACCCACACTTTATATGTGCAGTTAAATTGGGGATTCAGAGCTGAGTATTTGTTGCGCCAGTGCAGAAAAATGCACAGGAGTTTTCCTAGTAGAAAAAGGCTCATAAGGAATTGTTTAAGGCCATACCATTTCAGGCCATAGACTGGTCATACCCCTTAGATCAAAGCTGATATTTGGAAATGGGGATCAGTATTTTCATTAAAGATGGAATTCACCTGTGTAGCCGATGCACCACTTAAGTCCATTAACCCTCAAAATAGTCCTTGCATTGGTCTTCTGCAAAGAGATGAATTTTATCACCAATGCTGTATCTTTGTAAACAGGAAAGGAGTGAGAGATGCCCCAGAGGAAGAATGGTGGTGGGGCAAGTAGATGTTCAGCTATGTGAATCTACCAACAATTCTATGAAGGGTCCCCAGTCTGGGGATGAGGATTTCTTCCCTCACAGAGATTCCAAGCAGCCAGGATCTGGGCCAAAGTGTTTAACACTTTAAGAACTTTAAAAATGTTTAAAATGTGATTCTTAACCTGCTTAGTGTGTCTCACCTTCAGTCCTTCAATGTGTATTTCAAAACCTGCCCCTCTGCCATACTGTACTATGCAAGCTATAGGCCCCAATCAACTGTCATTGAAGTCAATGGATGAGACCCATAAGAAAGTGGTAAAAAAAAAGAAGCCTTTAATAGAAACTATGATGGAGCTGGTAGCAATGCCGTAGTTGAGGTTCTGTTATGTATAAACGGATTGACAATATTTTCCAGTTTCGCTCACTCTCATCGGTGGGACTGTGCATGAGCCAGCATAGAACATGGAATTTGCTGCTGGTATAGACCAATATGTAATCACTCTAGCCCTGGAGCAAGCAGGGGAAGAGGCATGATTCAAAGTTTGCTGGACTCTCATTGGCTCTCAGGGTAGCTTTTGGGATGGTCCAGCAGGACAGTATCTAAAGTAACAATCTAGCCCTTACTGTTTCTTTGTCTGTATTTTATTTTAAAATTAAATTGAGACTATTCTGAATACCTTTTGCAGCATGATTTTGTTTTTTGCTGGGAGGTTACTTTTCTGTTATTCCTGCAGCTAATATTTTTAACTTTTATGTCTTCACTTGGCTACTTTGTCTTCTCTTTAGATATTGTGTACCTTTGGTAACTACAGAGAGTATCTAACCCATGGATTCTCAGATAATATCTTTCTCGTCTTTCTACTTCCTCTTTTCCTCCCACCCACTCCCTTCAGGTCCAATTCAACCTCACAGTAGCATATGCACTGCTGTCTTCTCTCTCGCTTTTATCATCTCAGTGCTTTATGTCACTAGGCTTCTTAAAATTTCTTCTTCTTCTTCATGGCTGATAGTGGTGCAAAGTAAAAGTAAAAAGAGTTCAGCTGTCCTTGGGAAGAAGTTTTCTAAGAAAGCAGAAGAAGTTCTATTTAAACTTTTTAGGACACCCCTGAAGAAAGCAAACCCTTTAAATAAAGTTATCGCAAAAGTCATGACTTTTTGGATCTCTTGTAATATTCTCCTTTCTCTGAACACAGAAGTGTCCTTGAAACTAAAAGTCTTTTGTATTCCCAACTCTCTATAATGTGCATGGGTAATACCCAACATTTGCCATTGGCAGACGTGGCAAAGTGAAGATAATCTATGCTAAAGTCTTGATGCAGCAAATATATGCTTAATTTTGATCAGGTGAGCAGTACCACTGAAATCAATGCAGTTTCTACTGAAGGAAATGGAACTATTCAAATGCTTAAAATTTAATGCATGCTTAGGCGTTTGTAGGACTGGGTCTTAAAACTAATGATTTGCATCCAGGGTCGACTCCAGGCACCAGCTAAAGAAGCAGGTGCATGGGGCGGCCAATATGGAGGGGTGACACTCTGGCCGCTATTGAGGCGGCATGTCTGGGCCTGTGGCAGTAATTTGGCAGTGGGTCCCTCAGTCCCTCTGGGAGCAAAGGACCTGCTGCTGAATTGCCACCAAAGAGTGGAGCGGCGCGATTGCGCCGCTGTGGCTTCTTTTTTTCCTTTTCTTTTCTTTTTTTTTTTTTTTTCCGCTTTGGGCAGCAGAAAACCTGGATCCGACTCTGTTTGCATCACTAAAATAATAACTGATTAATGAATGTTTGTTTATTCATAACATTTTAGTGATCTCGAGGGGACTACTTCCACACTCGTGCAACAAATCTTCCATTAACTTCAGTGGGAGGATCCTTTGCACTAGGAAGTCTGAAATGAGCCATTTGTATTACTGTCTTGATCCCCCCCCCCCCCATTTTCTCAAACACCATTCTATGGCTGAAAGACCAGGGAATAAGCACAGAAGCGAAAGTAATGACTGAGATAAATCTATCTGGACACATACAGCACCATGACATCAACTGTCCTAAATTTGTAATGTTCATGTTCGAGACGTGAGATTAAAGATCTAAAATACAACTCTGGGGCCTTTAGGGATTCCAAGTCCACTGCCATGAATTTTTTACTTTCAGATTTAAATTTTAATTGTCTCTAAGTCATATCTTGTAAATAGGCTAGTTTCTGAAAATCTGCTGCTCTCTGAATAGTGGCTTTTGTATTTCAATTGAAACAAAATGAGACTGAGCTTATTACTCCTATTCTGAAAGGTCATTTTGTGAAATGACTATATTTGTGACTATATTAGAAAATAAATCATTTAAAGCCATCCTATGGATGGCTCCTGGCTTGAACGTCTTAGAACCTGCTATAAAACTATGAACAAAGCAAAGAAGCCTGGTTATTTCAAACTGGTCTAAAGCTGCCACCTTCTGGTAAGTAACTAGTACTTTTTGTTAACCAGTGTTTGCTGCATGATAGCATGTATAGGATGCATTCTATCCTTGATCACTGCTTAGAACTCTGACATATGCCAATGCTGTACATAGACAGAGGGTAATATTCATTCTTGCTCTTACTATTGGAGAATGAAAACAGTATTGATACAACAGACACACATCCAAGAAATAGGATCTCCACTGCCAGGAGCCTTTAGGTTGGATTCCTTGCTCAGTGCTCGTCAGCCTGGCATGCACACTCTCTCTTCTTGCACTACATCTTTTTCTGGTTGACTATACAATACGTCCTTCCCATTGGTTCCGGGCCACACCAGGACTTTCTGTTCCTCTGAGGGACTATGTGACATTCTCTGTGTGCTTTCAGAGTCCTCTCCCAGCTGTCACTATGCAGTTAGTGAACAATATATAAAACCCACAGGACCTTGCCTACCAATCTTAAAGCAACAGAGTGACTAACTGGCAAACCAAGGCAGACTTTTCAAAGGGTGCGTAGAATTGCCTAAATAATTTCTAACATGCAGATACAATATCAAGTACTAGTTGCTATAGGTTCAGAGCAGCAATTTGCTTTAGATAAACCTACAAAATTTCATATGGTGATCAGAAACCTGAACAAACCTAACGAGGTCATTGTTCTCCATGCCTCCTCCCAACCATACTGTTGTGTCACCTCACGGTCTCTTTCTTGGTAGTTAGCAGGAGCAGTCCCTGGAATGGTGACACAGCCACAAGGCCAATAACAGTAGAACATATATTACTGGAAAGTGGGACAGAGGCATCTCCCTGCCTGCTGATGAGTTTAGTGACTACAAAATATTTTCACTTTTCTTGAGCAGGAACCACTCTCACACCTGACCTTCCTCTTAGGATTACTTTTTGAGTCCTTCCCCTCTGGCAGGAGCCATGCTGTTCAGGAGCTATCTGTGGACATACCACATGCATAGACCCAACCAGCATCTTACCTCACTTAACAATATTCTTCTTTCCTATCCCACCTAGCAGCTTCTTTCCTTTTTCTGTCTACAAATAAAGGGGCCAGCATGCCCATTTGGGAGTGTATTAGGCTCTTGCTGGCTTGTTTATTCAAATAAATCTAGCATGTTAGTGAGCTTCCTGGAATGCATCATCCTTCACCCTAGGAAACACCTAACACCCACACTTAATCAGAAAATGACTGGCTCAGGATAAATATGATGAGTGTCCGCTATAAATTTCAAGGAAGTATTAAAATGAGATCTGTCATGAGAGTGAACAACACTGAGTTTCTATGACAAATTCAGAAAACACCGCCACCCCCCCACTGTCTTGCTGCAGGAGAGGCGGGATTCCAAAACTTCAGAACTGTCAGAATCTCAGTGGGGGCTGAGGTGCACTTGTGGGAAGATTTTCAACTGAAGAGGTTTGGCAAATATTTGGGATGGTTTATGTTTTATATGTAAGCTCATCGCTTATGTCTGGAAGGAGTGGCCATAAAGCTATGAAATGTATCAATAAAAGATCAACTACTTTCTCCTATCTCATCCACATACCATTTAATCTTTGTCTTCTGGCTTTAGGATAAGAAACATTCTGATTCTAATGGGCCCAGGATCAATGACAAGCTCCCACTGACAGCCAAGTGCAGAATTAGACCCTTCGGGTATCGCAGTGATTGCTTGTACTCCTGGTGTTGTCTGAGACACCATGCAGGAGGCAAGCCTGGCAACCCTGATTCACATCTCGTTCAGACAGATTTTACATTGGTGACTTCCCGGAGTTACTCCTGGTTTATACCAGTATAGATGAGATTGGAATTAGACCCAATGGCTCTGGAAGCTCCCACTGTCTCCACAACCACGCAACACTATCAGTGGTTTAGCTGCAATCTATCCCTATTAATGTATAGACTATAATTCAGTTAAGCTTTATGCAAAGTTATTATATAAATCAATACATTTGTAATAAGGATAATCAACCAGACTCTCATACTCACCAGTTCTCACAGACATACTATGCTGTCATTTCACAGAGTTGTGGTATAGTATACATGTGTGCATTTTGCAGCTCTTCACATATATGCCCCTTTGTTCCATTGATTTCCAAGCCTCTTTCTCTATGTTAGATGCAGGAGAAACTAATTTCAGTGCCAGTCTTTTGCTAAATATGACAGGACCCTGGAAAGTTTTGCTACAAGATTTAAGAAAAAGAAAGAAAGGAGATTATTTATAAAGCTCATCTGAAATGCACGGTATGCATAATGACACAAAAAGAAAAAATTGTCATTAGGTGCATTTTCCAGAGGCTAAAATATTTCCCCTAAAAAAGTTTAAATAACTGCTTTAAAACCACTTGCATCTTCCATAGGCGTGGAGATACAGCATATGCCTTATATGTCCTCTAGGAACAATGCTTGCATATCATGACAACCTGTTGGCATCAATGACCTAGCTATAATTCATATCCGTTATGTCTCTGGTCTTTTTCTGCAAGAAACAACTGCTCCCAACTATGTCATCCTTCCCTCCTTTTAGCAATGTGTCCCATACAGAGGGCTTGTTTGTCCACTCACTGACAGCCATATAAATGAGAAGTAACCCCATCAAAATCAGTGGAGTTATACTAGTATAAAGCTAAAATGAGAGGAGAACCAAGCCCTATATTTTTCTACCAAGGACTGAATACCATTTGCAATAAATCTCTCTATTGGGCAATTTAACTTTTTCAATGCCAGAAAAGTCTGTGGAGATGTTTTTCGGTGAAGGGAAAACTGCTGAGTGAAGGACCATCCAGAGCAAGCTCAGAAGACAGCAGTGGACAAAAGCTAAATAAAGAAGAGAATCAGTGGATGGAGAAAAACTCTGGGAATGGGAGAAGTTGTAGTGAAAGGCTTGGCAGATACACTATGAGGTTCATCAATACCTGCAGCATATAAACTTTAATTTAAACTTATGATTCTAAATTATTTTTCCAAAACTCAGCTGGTGCTGTGTTAAGTCTGTTGCAGACAAGATCCTGAAATGGTATTTCAGCATGATGCCCTATTCTCTCGCAATATCCCCATAATGCTAAGGATATTTGCTGCTCTGTCTGTATTTTCCCCATTCTTGATTACCTTAAAACTGACCATCTACAATGGCCAAGAACTACTGGACTGGAAAGGACTAACTGTGATGTTTCTTTATTGTGATTTGACCCAGCTCACTTATAAAAAAAAAAAAAAAATAGCAAATACACATGAAAGCTTGATAAGACAGACAGGATCTCAAAGCACTGGAAAGCATGCACTTCACTCTTGTCAAGATGCAGCTAAGTAGCACAACTAACTTGCATGAAGTTATTATTTTTCACAGTCACCCCACCCATTACAGAATCATTGATCTGCTGCTGGGATGATTTGTCACAGTGCATGTCTCTCTTAGCTTTAGAATCTACATAAAGAGAGGGGAAAGAAAACAGAAAAGAGGAATTTTCTTTGTGTGGTGGACAGAGCAGAATAAGTAAGAAAAGTGAATTTATCTAATTTTCATTTCTCATTGCATGTGAATCCATACTTAAAAAAAAAAAAGTGGCAGATCCAATTCACATCAATAGGAAGGAGGCTCAGGCCTATTCATATTTTCTCAAACGTTATGGCCAAATAAGGCTATTCTGAGATCAACACAGTAGGTGCAATAGGAGCTTTCACTCTCTTCAAGAGCAGGATAACCCACTGGCATGGATTTTGGCCACCTATAAAAAACAGTTTCTAGTTTATGAACCGTGCTCACAATATAAAGTTCCCTCTTGCAATATACATTAACTCACCTGGAAAATGGTATTGTAATGAAGGTAAGCAGTCCTTTTGGATTTCAGCCATATATAACAATGTGATGATGCACTTCTTTCTGCAGGTAATCAATAACATTGAAAATGGTATCTGTCAGTAAAACCTCTCAGACTGAGCCTGAGACTCCACAATACAATGCTGAGGAGATAAAGACGTATAATTCTGCTGACAGCCATTTTTCAGTTATTTGATGCATGTCAGTTTCCACTTCCCTTATCTTTATTTTGAATGATTTTCTAAAGTAGCTTGCACTGACTCTCTGCCACATCACAAATATTATTGGATATTTAATGCTGTTTCTTGCTGTCTCTGGCAGGAAGGGAAACAGGTTCAAATCAGGGATATTTGAAATGCTGCATGAGGCATATTATCAACCAGCCAGATTCCATTTTTTTTCTCCTTATTTGTTATAAAGTAACACTACGAAAAGAATAAAAAAGTAATCTCTCTAAAGCCAGTAGAATAAATGACATATCTACTGTTATGAGTAAAAACAAACACAAACAGTCCATTTATGCACAGCACCTAGCACATGGGTGCCTGAACACACTTGGCATCTCTGGGTAGGGGCAAGTTTAGATTTAGGATAAGAGGCTAAATCCCTACACAGTGGTTCCAATCTGAGTTTTGGGTTTGGACCCATGTCTGATTTGCTTTCAGTATTTTTGATTCAGAATAGCTGATTGGAAAATGATTTTCCCTGATGAAAAATGTTAACTTTTCATTAAAAAATAAAATAAAACCCAATATTTTTCAGGGTTTTTTTTTCTTTTTCAATTAAAAAATCAATTTTCTGTGAAAAGCAGACATTCTTCATGACAAATTGTTTTGTTGAAAAACTATTTGTCTACTGAAAAATAAGTTTAGATGGACAAATTTTAACCAGCCCTAAAAGTAAGCAAGTTACTTCATGGGGGTATTTAATACAGCTGATAAATTTTCTGACAGATTGTTTTTCCATTGGAAAATGGTGATTCATTGAAAGCAAAACATTTTGCAGAAACATAAAATCATAGGAATGTAGGGTTGGAAAGGACCTTCAGAGGTTATCTAATCCAGCCCCCTGGGCTGAGACAGGACCAAGTAAACCTAAACCATCCCTGACAGGTGTTTGTCTAACCTGTTCTTAAAAACCTGCAATGATGGGGATTCCACAACCTCCTTTGATAACCTATTGCAGTACTTAACAATTGTAACTTTTTGATTGAGTTAGAGTGCAAATTGCATGAGTTACTAACCATAGTTCCTTTACTCAGGCAGCTACATAAGATTATAATTAAAGATAAGATTGGTGAGCCACACATAGAAACATAAAATCTTTATTAGTAATTAGATACAAACAACTTGCATTAGAATTACAGACAAGTAAGAGGAACGAGATAAATACAGCACAATCAAACCTGTATTGCACACACTTGTAACCTTATGGAGACCATCAGAAATGAAGATGAAGACAAAATTTCCTATGAAACAGAACATCCAGCTCCCACCCAACTCTAGCAGTTAGCAGTGATGAGTGGATAGGGAAATATCAGAAAGTTTAGTGTGATCTCCAAAAGGTTCAGATTCTTCTCTGATCATTAGCAGAACTGCAGCTCCCCTAAGGTCTGCACAAGTGGATTGGAAAGTTTACAACAGCAGGCTTTCTTTCAAGGTTTCTGGTACTTACCTCTTTTTGTCAGCATCAGAAATATTAGAAGAGATGATTATATATGCTTCCATTTCATTCTGAATAGGAACCAGCGTTCAAAAGTGCATAAAATAAAGGAATGAGGGGAATTGATCAACTTTTAAAAATAGCTTACACAGGTGACAGAAAAGTGGCTGGAGGGCTGCATTCATTGGATTTGTTTATATTCTTTATTTATTTACTTCAGGGACTGGGTTTTATCCATGTGTGGGAGAGTAATGAAAGCCATTAGCAGACCAAACACATTGTACAAAGTACAACTCAAATGCATATCCAATTTTCTGTCTCAATACACATCAAATTAATTTTAATATGTTCTTTTTATTAAAGTACACATTTTCTTGGTACATATCGAGTGGAATACAGTTGGCAGTATGTCATAATAGAGAGCTAACTAATCTGCTGGTCGTGTGGATGTACAAGACAGAGCAGATGAATAATTCTTCAGTTCTTTATCTGGGTGAACCTGAATAAGAAAAATATACTACGGAATAATCAGTGACATTAATTATTACAAATGGCCTCTGAGCCTGTCCTCTTCCAAGCTACATATAGATAAGAATGTGTACAGTATTTACCCATCCTCCAATGCTTCATGGATCATATGTTCTAAGATGCTTTCTTGTATATATTGGTTTATCGTAAATCTTTCCTTTGTGTGTGGAGTGGGGCAGCTGTCCCACTCTGATAGGCAGGGGTTAAAAGCAGCCAAGCTGGGCTTATTAGGGAAGCAGCCATAGCTGTGGCCAGCTCAATCGGGGCCCAGCTGGCCCTTATAATAGAGCTGAGGGCTAGGAGCTGGAGGAGTCTCACTCTAGCCCTGGATCGGAAGGGAAGAAAAGGGTTAGCTGCCTGAGAGGAAGGTACCTGAAGTAGAGCAGTGTTGGGGAAAGGGCAAAAGGGAGCTGAGGAGTTCTAGCCTGGTAAACCCCCAGGCTATAGGCCCTGGTGAAGGCCTGCAGAGGTACTAGGGCTGCTGAGATACAGCCAGGGACAGGCAAAGGCAGCAGGTCCTAACCCCTTGCCAATGATGAGTGGCCATTAGACTTCAGTTTGCCTCAGTGAGTAGGGGCTAGATGATGATGATGATTGACAGTGGCCACTGTGGCAAGGTGGATTTAGAGGAAGGGTATACTGCTGCGGGTAGAACCCCAAGGTGAAGGGCATCAGGGTCTGGGAGGGACATGGGACCAGCATCAGGCGAGACACCAGTCTAGGGGGTTGCTCTGTATGCTGGAAAAGAGCTAATTCCCTGGATGTCCAGCAGGTGGTGCTGTGCTGGTGAGTCTCACTTCACTACCTTATGCTTTTTAATTTATAATGCCAATTCACTCCTCCTTTCTGTGATCAGTAAACATTGATAATCAATGAATAAAGCTAATAAGAGTGGTAGGGAATCAGCATTTCAATTCATAGAGCCTGCTCCTGTGAAGAATCATGAACTACTGGATTTCATTACTTATATGGAACATAGACAAGACCTTTGAAAATCAGGCCTGGTATATAGGTGTCGAAATACAGACTTAGGAGCCCAACTAACAGACCAATTTTTCCAAATTTTATCCACAATTTTTGCTTTTGTAATTTTGCATATGAACCCTCAAGTAATTTTACTCCAGTTACAATAGGCTTTTCCCATCTTGAGCAGAGATTGTGGGCCAGATCCTCCCATGGTGTTTATCAGCCTAGCATCATTGATTCTAATATGCTACTTACCACCAGCCAACGGTCTTGCACTGTGTCTTGTTCCAGATCTTTTGCAAAAAGAACATTTGACTGTCATGTCTGGAGGACAACACTGTATGTAACGTTGCTTATATATTGAACGCCTGCAGTAATCCAGAACTATGGCACCAGAGAAGGATGGAATAGGAACTTTATTTCCTTGTCTTTATTGGTGGGCATCAGAACCTCATTAGTTTTAGGAAGCATTTTATGTTTCAAGGAGATAATCAGCAATAATTACTGTACAAAGTTGATTTTAATACAGCTTTAATAAATGCCTTTGGACCCTAATGATACACCAGAAATGCAGTACATTTATAACTTGCATAGCTGCCAGTCTCTGTGGCCTATCTAGTTTTACTTATAATATCTGACCTGGGTGTGTGTGGTTTTTTTTATTGATTGAACACTTTAACCAAGGCTGCCATAAACTATAGAATCTCTTCTGGAAAAAAAATAAACATGCATAATTACTGTTGGCTTCTATTACGCTAAACTCTTCCACCCAGTAGTTGACTTGAATAGCCAGCCCAGACACTGGACAAATATGTCAGGGAGAAAGACTGGAGGAGGGCTTTGCAGAATTTGCGCTTTCTGTCTCCATGCAGTGGACAATAGGAAGTTCTGCTCAGTTACATATCCCTTGACCTGTCAATGGCAAGCCTTTCACCTACTTATGTCCCATGCCCTGTGTGCAGCCACACAGAGAGCTTTTCAGTGCAAGGGATGCAAACATGCTGAATGAACCCCACATCCAGCCTCTCCACTGCCTGTTTAGCTTTAGCATGGTTAACGAGAAGATTAAGACTTTTGTATTAGCCCTATTAGGGGCACCTGTAGTGCTGGTCACAATGGACTGTTATAGTGGTAGACAATATCTTGCTGCCCTGTATCGATTGTACTTTTCCTAAATATTGGAAAATATAAAAGTGCATTTTAGTTGTTGTGTGGTGGTATTTTGTTATGCTATAGAACAATTACTCTGGAAATCAGAGCTATACCTATTTGCATGATAATGGACCACTTTCTTCCAGGCAATGTCTAAAAACAATCAAAGAGGCTAGAGAATTTTTATGCAAAACACCTGCTTGCAGCTTTCCCTTAAATCAAATCATTTGGTGGAATCTGGGGGAACCTTTTAGTACCTTAAAATATGGTTGGAATATGACTGTCTTAAAAACTAACCTGATGCAAAGCAGAGGAGAAATACCTGTCTCATAACAAAAACAAACCATGACTGGCACCAGGAAGAAGCACCTTGTATTACTTTGTAGAGATTCCAAGGTTGATGGGTTGGGACATTCTACAGCAAGTTACTGAATTTATAAATGTCTCAGGTACAGATCAAAAGGGAGCCTGATATGTGAGGAGGGAGAAGGGGCAGGAAGGGGACATCCAAACCTTTCCTTATTAGGGTGTTATTGACCTTGAAGAGAGATGCCTTCCCCTCTTCCCCATCCCCTGCTTGGTGGCCCCACTTCTTGACTGCAGACCTATAAAGTAATAAGGGGATTTTATGTGCCCGGGCTCCTTTCCATTCCCTGCTCAGCACTGTTGCCTGATCTCGTGTCTGTGCTTGAAAAGGCAGCTCTGACCTCTGACAAACAAGAAAGCGTGCAACAAAGTTAATGTCTTCCTTTCATTGCTATTTTTAAGAATTGTTACTTCAGAGACATGCTCTGAGATGGGAGGGGATTCACAAGCTTTTATACTCTGAAATTTAAAAGAAAGCATTGAGGGGGAAACGACTACACTTTCAATACAGGAGTCCTCCCTATGAAGAATGTATCGGTTTAGTCTGCAGAATAATAAAATTATGGTAATTGATTGAGTTGGCCTTGCAGTATCATTGTGGTGACCTTTCAGATCGTTAACAGTAACTTGAAGTACGAACTCCTGCACTCTAAATATCAGTTAAATTGGAATGTTGTGTTAATGTTTATTAATTCAGCTGTGCACAGATGGCTCTTTTACAGACAAATGAAAAGTCCAAGTGTGGGGTTGTCTGGGTTTGAGTCTTATCCGGAGTGTATCTACATAAATAGTTCAAAACACATGTCATTGTAACTGTTCATCATAACAGTATTGAAGTAACATCAGATTCTATGTATAATATAATCATTCTGGATCACTTCTTTAGTTTCTACTCTGATTTTTAAAAATAGCTCATTGGTTTAATCTGTATTTCAACAGCTATGCAAATTTGGAACAATGCTTACACTGCTACTTTTATTTTATTCATTAGCTTTACTTTTCCTGTGCAGTCAGCACAGAGTTTTACCTCTATCAGGTTACATTGTTCCTAGGAAAAAGGTCATAAATGCATTTTTAATATTTTAGTCCTATGATTACCTCTGAGATTTAGATTCATACTGATATAGTAAAAAGGTTACTGGCGATGGAAAATATACATGAAGTTGTTTATCACCAAGGTAAAAGTCCTGAATTCAGTTAAATTGTTCTCACATTCAGTTCTCCAGTTAAGATTTCTTCTTCTGCTGAAGTAGATTACAAACTGTTCATTAAACTGCATAGTCTTCTATTGTCAGTTATGAGCAATTTGAGTGTAATGTTAATGTGACTCAATCTCTGCTTTTCATACCATATAAAGCAGCTGATTTCATTCAATTTAAAATATTTGAGCTCAGTGCGGTTCTTGGAGGGACCTTACACAGAAAATGTTTGTCAATGGAAGAATGCAATTGACAGCAGAAATGGATTTGGCCCCTGATTTCTAAATTTTCTGAAGATCACGGAATAACGGTCATTTTACAAACACTTTGTAGTCACCACCCTAGCTTGCAATATGCCTGGAAATGACACAGATGATGCATGCTATTGTTTTCTCTGAAATTGTAAATTCTGTGTTGTGATCATATTGTTTCTTAGATTTAAACTAACACTATGCTTCTCAACCCATTGCCATTCACATGGAGTGAAATCCTGGCTATACTGAAGTCAACAGCAAAACTGCCATTGACTTCAGTGGGGCCAGCATTTCACCCATGGAGTTTTGTGCAATCTTCTGTAATCTTTAATGACATTAAGTTACTTTGGCTAAAAGTCTCTACTTGCCATCGACTTTGTCTTCCACGTAGTAAGTTAACTAAGAGCTTATATGCTTCCCTGCCCATACACACCCATGAAGTGCTATAAGCAGAAATTAAAAATAAATAAATACCCCTTGTGTGACTCACCTTTAAACTGGTTTAGTAAATTAAGCCCTTCTAGCCCACAATGCAACTGGCGAGCTCCGGGAGCCACAATGCCTTCTGGTGCCCCTCCACACTAAGGTCCCAACTCAGCAAGGCATTTAAGCATATGCTTAAATCATTCCCTTTTTATCAAAACACTTAAGCACATGATTAACTTCAGTACCTGGAAAGATAATGGAGTAAATAATTAAGCAATCAATTTGCAAACATCTAGAAGATAATAAGGTAACATAGTAGAACATCTGAGTTACAAGCACCTTAGTAATAGAGGTTGTTGGTAGCTCTGAAATGTTCATAACCCTAAACAAAACATTATGATTGTTCTTTTAAAAGTTTACAACTGCACATTCACTTTACAACTTTGAAACTTTGCTATGCAGAAGAAAAATGCTGCTTTTGACCATCTTGATTTAAATGAAACAAGCAGAGAAACAGTTTCCTTACCTCGTCAATTTTTCTTTTTTTAAATAGTTTGTTTAACACAGTACTGTACTATATGTGCTTTTTTCCTCTGCTACCTCATTTGGAACCAGAAGCACACAATCAGGCATGTAGTTGACCGGTTTGCAACTCTAGTGTCTGAAACTCTGAGGTTCTACTGTAAGTAACAGCATGGATTTGCCAAGAACATATATCAAACCAACCTAATAGCTTTTTTGACAGAGTAACAAGCCTTGTGGCTGGGGGGAAGCAGTAGATGTGGTACATCTTAACTTTGGTAAGGCTTTTGATACTGTCTTGCATGATTGTCTCCTAAACAAATTAGGGAACTACAACCTAGATGGAGTTACTATAAGGTGGGTGCGTAACTATTCTCTGGGAACAGTTTTCCAACCAGTTATCAGTGGTTCAAAGTCAAGCTGGAAGGGCATATCAAAGAGGGTCAAGCATGTATCAGTTCTGGGTCCAGTTCTGTTCAATATGTTCATCAATGATTTAGATCAGCAGTCCCCAATGCAGTGCCCGGGGGGCTTCTAAATGCGCCCATGTCCTGGCTGGTGGTTGAGCAGCTGCTGAAATGCTGCCGAAATTCGATGACATTTTGGCGGAGATGCCTCTCGATGATATCGCTTGTCAGCAACAAGTGGCGTCATTGAGAAGCGTCACTGCCAAAATTCGGCGGCATTTCGGCGGATGCTCTACTGCCGCCACAATCCTTCGTCTGGTGCCTGCCAGAGGAAAAGGTTGGGGACTGCTGATTTAGATAATGGTATAGAAAGTATACTTATAAAGGGTGGTTAAGCGCTGGAATAAATTGTCTAGGGAAGTTGTGGAATCATTGGAGATTTTTAAGAGCAGGTTAGATAAACCCCTGTTAGGGATGGTCTAGATAATCTTAGTCTTGCCATGAGTGCAGGGGACTGGACTAGATGACCTCCTGAGGTCCCTTCCAGTCCTATGGTTCTATGACTAGGGATGGGCTGCTAAATCAGAGCCTAAAAACGAGTGCTAAATTACCAAATAACATGCTGTCAATGCCCACAAATATAGTTTTCACTATAAATTTAATTCCAAGTCAGACAAGTGAGTAGAGCTAGAGTTAAATGGAGAGTTACCTGTATTAACTGTTAAATGCACTCAAGCTTTGCTTTTGTGAAAATCATATGCTACAAACTATTTATAGTTAAGGCAGCATGTCTGTTATGGAGGACACAAAGTCATGGATTCCATGACTTTCTGTTACCTTAACTTCTGCAGCAGCCAGTGCTGGCTCAGGGCTGCCCAAGCTGGGCAACCCTTGGGCTGCCAGCAGCAGCAATTTGAGTGTGTGGGAGGAGGCTCAGGGCTGGGGACAGGGCTGTTACCGAAGGTTCTTTTAACCCAAAGCTCTCTCTGTAACTTTTACTCTGTGCAAGGTGGTGTCAGGAAACAAATCAGGGGAGAGACAGCCATCTGACCGATAGATGGCTGTCACAAATGGGACAACACGAGTGCTTTCACTTACAGCTAAACTTTACTTCGTCTCAAGTATTTACACACGTCAGCAACAGATTTAGTAAAACACCCTCAACAATTACTGAAGCTGAGTGTGGCTCTCAAGTGGCACAGTGGCAGCCCGTCTGCCAGTGGGGAACACAAGATGCATCCAGAGGGAGGGTACCACTGCCTCCAACTTTTCCCTCTTTTATTTATACATTAGTAATACAATGATATGTCACTTAAAGAAAACTTGTTAAGCAAGCAGTTTCGAAGGTCAAGCAAGAGGTTTCCTTCTGGTCATCTATTAACCAGGTGGTGGTGTCTCTCTCCCCCTCCCCAAGTGTTTGCACGCCTTGAGGCCCCTAAAATGCATGTATCAGCAGTTTCAACACAATTCTGATGAGGATGCATGGTCAAGGTGCCCTTTCTGTGGAACCCAAAGCCCCCGCACCCCCACCTTGGTTAACCTGGGGCTAATGCGTGGCCAATTTACAGCCTGCTGACATGCTTGCTTTTAGCAATAAGCAATAGTGGTTTCAGGAACTTTACGGGTATACCAAAATTTTGCCATACAGGGGTTGGGGTGTGGGGTAGTACTTACCTTTGGGCGGGGAGGGAGGTCCCTGCAGCTCCCAACAGCATATCGCTGCAGCTCCTAGGTGGAGAGGCCAGGGGTCTCTGCAAGCTGCCCATGTCTGCAGGCACTGCAACCGCAGCTTCCATTGGCTGTGGTTCCCAGCCAATGGGAGCTGCAGAGCCAGCTATCCCTCCTCCTAAGAGCTTCAGGGACATGCCGGTGGGAACTGGATAGGGAGCCTGCCAGCCCTGCCAACCATCTCCCCTCCTCCCCACAGCACCAGCAGAGTTCGAGGGCTGTGTGCTGTGCCCCCCCACACACACCCACACTGCCCCCAGATTACCCTCCCTTCCTCTCAGACCGTCTGTGGCCCCCAGGCCAAGTTTTAGTTAGGGGTGAATAGTAAAAGTCATGGACAGGTCATGGGCTGTGAATTTTAGTTTACTGCCCATGACCTGTCCATGACTTTTACTAAAAATATCTGACTAAAACGTAGCCTTATATAGAGTTGCTGTCCCAGAGATAGTCACTAGACAAGTTACTGTGAGAAATAAGCTTATTGATTTAAGCAGATAGGTTTTTCAGCATGCTTTTCATGTTGTTGAGCAAAATCTTTCACTTGAGGGAACTCTTCTTCACAAAAACAACTTGGCTTTTCCTGAGCCACCACCCCCAAAAGGCAGAAAGACAAACAGGGTAGGATTCAGAAGGAGGACTTAGGTGCTGCAATGCTCAGCCTAACTTTTAGGTGCCTGTCCCTAAGTGGAATTCACACAACCATGAGTTAGGTGCCCAAGCTCCTTATACAATGCATGGGGAGCAATAGATTCCTTTCAACAACAACAAAAAAAAAAAAGGATTCACAGAAGCCAGCATGATGAGCAGGGAAATGCCTCAAGGAGAAGGATGTAACCTAAAGCTCACCCCTCAAAGGCAGTTAAGTTCCTAGCTGTGGGAAGGAGGGAGACACCTCCCTCCATTCAGGATTCATAGCCATGCGCCATCTCCTGGAGTCTGGTACCTAAGCCAGGTCTGCCCTTTTTCAAGGAAAAAAACAAGGAGGTTGTGCCCTTGGCACCTAATAGCCCACTAATTAGAGTACTCTCCCAGGCTGTGGAAGACCAAGGTTCAAATCCCCACTCTGTCTGAGAGGAGAAAGGACATGAACTTGGGTTTCCCGCATCTAAGGAGGGTGCCCTAACAAATGGGCTATTGGGTATAAGAGGACTATCATAAGCCTCTTTCCCAAATCTGGACCTTAGCGTCCAAAATGTGGGTGCCTAGCATGAACCTCCAAGCTTAATTACCAGCTTGGATCTTATCTCGCTGCCACCAGACAGGAATTACAGCACCTGTCTCGCTCTGGTCCCCCAAACCCTTTCCTTGGAGGGACCCCAAACTCAGAGACTCTGGAGTCTCACAACCAAGGGACAGTAACCCCCTTCCTTCCTCCTCTCTCTCCCACCAGACTTCCTCTGGCTAACCTGAGAGTACTGATGCAATCTCTTTACATCACCAATACCAAGAAGCATGTCTCCCTCTATTCACAAAGAGACAACCCAAATACAAGGAAACAAAAATTATCCTATCTTTCCCCTCCCCCAACTTCTGATGCTGCAGAGCTTACCCTCCGTAGATGCTAACGCAAGAGAATTCCTTCCCTTCGTTCCTTAGCCTACCCAGAGAGAAAACTTAAAAACAAGTCTAAAGAAAGCTTATATAAAAAGGGGGAAAAAAAGACATCAAAATTATCTCTGTCATCCAGCTGACATAATATAGGTCAATTGCTAAAAGAAAAAATGAATAAACACCTTATTCAAAAGAGAGACATTTAAACATTCAGCAAGTACACACATGAAAATCAACCCAACAACATAAAAGCCTATATTGTTTTCTACCTTACTTACAATTTGGAAACAGAAGATTAGAAGATAGAAAGAACCTTCTCATAGCTGAGAGACAGACAAAAGACTCAGACCCCCAAAAAATTCCCTCCTGACTGGAAAATCCCTAGTTTCCTGATTGGTCCTCTGGTCAGGTGTTTGGTTCCCTTTGTTAACCCTTTACAGGTAAAAGAAACATTAACCCTTAGCTATCTATTTGTGACAAGGACAATATCACCTCCAGCTGGATTTTGTGCAGAGCATGATTGGATTGCTGTGCTCTAAGTCAGCCCTGAGCACAGACACCAGATCAGGTCCCTCAGGGCAAGATAAGGGGGAATGCCAGCTTTGTGAATTCAGCTGGGGCTTAGGCATTATTTAGGCACTAAGCTGCTTGGTGGTGTAGGGGCTTTTCACATGCCTACTGACAGCAACTGCCAAAAGTGGTAGTTAGGGGCCTAAGTACTCCTTTTATATTCCATCCACAGTATTCTCAAGAACATGTCCTTCAGTCGGAGATATGAAGACTGTTGCCTATATGTTTAAAGATAGGAAAATTGCCTTGTTTATTTTTAAGAATATTTGGGATCCATTTATAGCCCAGATAACAAAGTCACTGAACACTTTGACAATCTTGCCATTGCTCCACATACCCTCCCCTTAATTTCCCTGTGTTCTTTAAGGTCTATTGTATAGATTGTTGATATTCACAATAAACCACAAATCACCAAATACATAAAGGTGATACATCTACAAATGGTTCATGAGATGAATTGAATATAATATGAAGGTGCTATCAGATTCCTCTCAAACCCATTTTTAACCTTTATGGATTTGCTGACAATAGTGATGGGTGAATATCAAAGTTAGCTCCCAATAAGCAGCCAGAAGCTCCTATACTCTCCCATACATCTTGGATCTGCAAAATCAAACTCAAATTCTCAGAACAATAACTTTCTCATTAGATTTTTTTATAAATATATATATATTGTGCTTTCAGAGAGGTATGCAATGCTGTGAGAGACTAATGGGGAAGCCACAGTTTTAAAAATCAAAAAAGATCACCAATCACAAATATTCTAGAATCAAAAGCAATGTTTTTGAGAAATCATTTAATACAAATGAAAGGAAAGAGCCAAAAGATACCTTAAGGCTAAACCATGCTGTCAGTGTTCTTCATCAGAACTCCCTTTTGAGAGCAGAGTTCTGTTAAAAAATTGATGATATGATATGGTCTTTGATAAAGGAATTAGAGGTATCATAGGTTTAAGAAGCTGGTTTATCCTTGATCAATGGAAAGACATGTGATCTAGTAAGAGTCCCTGCTGTATTTTTCATGGTTTTTATAGAAGTACCACAAGTAAAAGATTTCTTGAGAAAAGGTTAAATCACAGTAGTTCTTACCAACCAATTCTTTTGTTTTTCAAGGTAAATATTTTGAGTGTAGCATTAGAAATGCAAACCGTTACATGAAACATGCACTGTGTATGGTATTTGAAACTCTTTCCCAAGAGGATTAATAATCTACTAATAGAGAGAGAGAGAGAGAGAATTAAAAAAAAAAAATCTAAACACATCCTAGAGTTGACAAGTAGCTGTGTAAGCTAATGCTATACACTGAATATTGACATCTCTCCTGGTAGAGATGGCTAAGTCATCCTTGTCAAAGAAATTTATGCATTTTTTTCTCCTTGTATAGTATATACAAACGAAGAGCATTATGTGAAATCATTCAAAATCACTTTATGCAAAGACCATCCATCCAGTGGTTGTTTGCAAGCTACTCACTTCAACTATGTCTTTGACTATTAACTATTTATAGTGTGTGAACGGTCACTAAGGCCAGGTCTACACTGCGACTTTAAATCGGTTTAATGGCCGATATACCGTTTTAACGCTGTA
>NC_133774.1:110945683-110975183 GCF_003597395.2 Chelonoidis abingdonii | reverse complement strand
CCACTGAGAGCATTATCCGCTCCTCTCCCCTTCCTGGTGGTAGACGGTACATACTCCTGTGGACAGCAGAAACGTTTACCATCTCACCTCTTTTTGTTTCACTCAGTAAATAGGGACAGAACGGATAAAACCCTGTGAAAATTTTTGAAAGCAAAATTGGGATGACTCACTTGGGACTGAGTCAATCCTGCCTTTATGGTTTAATAAAAATAGAGTCAGTCCAGACAAGAATGGATCAGTGTTTACAGCAGTGTATCACAGCACAGCTGCTCCGTGTCATATCACAGAGGGAGCCCCTGCAAGTAACGCAACCGCTTGCTTCCCCACCTACCTGGGCTACCCGCAGTGAACCCCCCCCCCCCCCCATTGTTGGCATGATGTTATGAAGAATGCAGAATAAGAATCACAGACTAGTTAGTGAGATAAAATGAGGGGGAGGCAGCCTCCATGGCTATGACAGTCCGTGCAGTTCGAATCTTTTCTTTACAAAAGAGAGAAGAAGGAAGGGTCTGATGAAGCTCAGCGCCCCAGGTGATAAGATGAAGACAGTTACCAGCCGTTCTGTACCATCCACTGTCAGAAAAAGGGAGTCATTCCCATTTTCACCCAGGAGCCCCAGGCCAGACTCAGCCAGGAGCACTCACTGGGCCGACCGTCTACCACTGGGGAGGGCAGAGAGCGATACTGCTCTTCACCGCAGCAGCCTCGCGTCTGCCAGCAGCATTCAGTACACGAGGGTGACATTTACAGTACTCAAGGATTATGTATTTTACTTTTCTTTCACGCGGTCCGGGGGGGGGGGGAAGAGACTGACGAGTTGTTCTGTGAACACACAAGACACCGTGTATTAAGCTACAGACATTGGGCGCTCAGCCAAGAATGCAAATAGTTTTCAGAGGACTGCTGTGGAGGACTGGTTAGCTGTGTCCTCATTACCCCCTCCCTCCCTCCATGAGCATCCGTTTGATGTCTCTGGCTTCCCGTTACGGTTGTCACACAACCACTGTGTATCCTGGAGTTTATTTTTTCAAATGCTTTGCATTCCTGTTCTTTAACGGAGCTCTGATAAAACAGATTGTCTCACCATACAGCGATCAGATCTATATCTCCGTAAGGTTCAATGCAGGAGCTACTTTTGCATTTGAACTGCATCGCCACCGTGCTGATCAGAGCTGGACACGTGAAAGCAGGAAATGTCATTCTAAAGGTCTCGGGCTTTTCCTGTTTACCGGCACTCCGCATCCGATTGTCGGATTGCAGGACCAGACGGTCAGTGGTGCACTGTGGGATACCTCTAGGAGGCCAATAATGTCGATTTCCGTCCACACAAACCCTAATCGGAGTTATCGCTATCGAATTTAGCGCTACTCCTCTCGTCTGGAGGAGTTCCAAAAATCGATTAAGGACCGTTTAACTCGATATTAATGACGACGTCGTGTGAACGGATGGTAGCTTTGGACCATGGACGCAAACAATCGATTTCGTGATCCCACTGTGGACGCGCTAAACCGATTTTATTAGATCTGTTTTGTAATATCGGTTTAAGCTAATTCGAAATAATCGTGCAGTGTAGACGTACCCTAAGTCACATGGCACAATTTCATCTCCCTCATTTAATGATTTAATTTTTTTTGTAAACAAAAGGCACGAAATCAAAGAGATGTGGATGTGAAGAAGACAGAGTCTGCAATGAGTTCCACACAGTCAGGCCGACGTGCCTATAGTAAGCCTCACTGAAGTCAATGGGGCTCCATCAGGGGTGTAGCAATCTGCTTTGTTTGGAGCTCATTGGAAAGTTAGGGCCCCAGTGGATCTTACTGACACAGATCTCCATATCATCCCACATTCCCATCTGGCAGACACATTTGCAAACAAAAGAATCATTCACACTGATGCTTGTGAAAAATAAATAAGTTCGTTTGGGCAGGGACTGCCTTTATATTCTGTGTTTGTATAGTTCTTAGTACAAGGGGGTCTTGGTCCATGACTACGGCCCCTTGGTTCTACCACAATACATGTAATAATAGCAATTAATAAAGAATAAGAGTTGTGAATTAGGCTGGTTGAAACACTGCAGTCAAAATTGTTTTTGGTGCTGTGACTATTAGGGAAATCTGGCTGTACAGCTTATGAATTCTGTGAGCGATTCAAAATTCTCTGAATGGATCTATATCAGACTGTAACCTACATTTTGAGTGTAAGGCTGATCTTTACCTTCCTATTTTTTTTTTGACAGCCATCTTGAACTAGAATTCTATAGAAATGCTGGCACGGGGCTAGCAATAGAGTTGTTAGTCTTTGATCAGCCATCCAAATTACAAAGAGGTGGCTGCTGCCCAGGGAAAACCAGCTTTCCAAATCTTAAATCAGAGGGAAGCCTGCCTTGGCAATGAAGTCACCTTGGAGGGGTTTCTGGTCACCTCCTGTGGCTGATGAGAGAATTACCTGACAGAGGAGACTGAAAGGTTATTGAAGGAGAGGAGCTGAGCTATTTGGGGCCATTTTTCTCCAAGCTCAAAAGGAGGGAGAGTCAACCCATCTTGCAGAGGGTATCCTGCTTAGTTTCCTGCACACAAGTGGTTCCCCCAAGGGAAGAGTGATCTAGTGAGTGGCATGCATTTAGAATATTTGCTGTTTTCCAAAATGATCTGTACTCCCTTTTGCTTTATCAGCTATAGTAATGGTATGCAAACTCTGGGTAACATGTATATGTTTGATGTTTTACGCTTATTACGGGCAATCTGAGAGTAAAATGGTAACTCAGAAAACTTTGGGTGCAGTTTCATGAGAGGATGTGTTTAAATTTCAGGGTGTCTGGTGGGTCAGCAATGTGCCTAGGGGCTAGGCAACTAGACAGTGGGTTTCAGCACTTGGGATGGGTGATACTTAGGTACCATGACACTGGGGTAGTGTCTGGCCTGGGCTCTGGTCAGGCTCCATAAGCTTAAAACACCCAGGGACCCAGCCACTTGATTGTCTTACAGCAGTCTAGTGAGTGGCCACAAGGGGTTTCAATTAAATGAATTTTTTCATAGAAAGTGCTTTCTGCAAAAAAACTTTTTACTGAAAAAATCAAAAATTTGGGGGTTTTTTTCTGGAAATGTTTTGATTTGGCATTTGCTGATTTTTAATTTAATTTTCTCAATTTTCCACAGGGGAAAAAATAATTGTGCTACTAGCACCACCAAAAGGCTAGACTGGGCACTCTTGCTCCTACTGAGTAGCACTACACTCCGCAAATTGACCGTCTGACTTCTGTATGTCTACTTGTGGAATGAGGTTATATGCAACATAAGCAAGGGAGCAGAATTTAGTCCTAAGTGAATTAGTTGTTTGTATCTGACCAAATACTTGTGACTGTTATTCATAGCATCCATCCAGGTCAATCTGTAGCCATGTCATTGAACCAGAAATAGGATGCTGAACACTATGTACAGATTAGAGCAAGGGTGGGCAAACTTTTTGGCCCGAGGGCCACATTGGGGTTGCAAAACTGTATGGAGGGCTCAGTAGGGAAAGCTGTGCCTCACCAAGCAGCCCAGCCTCTGCCCCCTATGCACTCCCTCCCACTTCCTGACCCCCACCCCTAACTACCACTTGGGGCCCCACCCCCTATCCAACCCCCCTACTCCCAGTCCCCTGACTGCCCCACCCCATCCATACCCCTGCCCCCTGACAGGCCTCGGGGGAACCCCTACTTATCCAAGTCCCCCATTCCCCATCTCCTGACACCTATCCACACCCCCATCCCTGACAGGCCCCCCAGGACTCCCACACTTATCCAACTCCCCCGTTCCCCATTCCCTTCTGCCCCTCAGAACCTTCGCCCCGTCCAACCACTCCTTGACTGCCCCCCGGGACTCACCGCCCCTTATCCAACCCTCAGGCCCTCTTACGATGCCGCTCAGAGCAGCATGTCTGGCAACTGCACCACCTGGACAGAGCTAGGCATGCTGCTGCTCTGCTCTGCAGGAGTGTGCCACTCTGCCGATCAGAGCACTGCCCGCGTGGCTGTGAGGGAGAGGGGACAGCAGGGGAGAGGCCGGGGGCTAGCCTCCGTGGCTGGGATCTCAAGGGCTGGGCAGGACGCTCCTGAGGGCTGGATGTGGCCTGCAGGCCGTAGTTTGCCCACCTCTGATGTAGACCATTCCTGACAGATGTTTGTCTAACCTGATCTTAAAAATATCCAGTGATGGAGATTCCATAACCTCTCTAGGTTCTTAACCACCCTGACAGGAAGTTTTTCCTAATGTCCAACCTAAACTGCCCTTGCTGCAGTTGAAACCCACTGCCTCTTGTCCTGTCCTCAGAGCTTAAATACAATAATCTTTCTCCCTCCTCCCTGTAACAACCTTTTAGGTACTTGAAAACTATTATGTCCCCTCTCAGTCTTCTCTTTTCCAGACTAACCAACCCCAGTTTTTTTCAATCTTCCCTCATAGGTCATGTTTTCTAGACCTTTAATCATTTTTGTTGTTCTGTGGACTTTCTCCAGTTTTTCCACATATTTACTGAAATGTAGTTCCCAGAACTGGACACAATACTTCAGCTGAGGCCTAATCAGAGCAGAGTAGAGTGGAAGAATTACTTCTCGTCTGTCTTACAACACTCCTGCTACACGGAGTCGAGTACCTGAAAAATCTATTTCAGAGAAGTAAGAGTTGACTGTGGACTTGAAGCTGATACATGAAAGTTTGCTTTAAGACTGTAGGTCAATAGTAATAAATAAATAGGCAATTTGTATGCTACAAGGTATCAGTACAGTAATTGCTGAGACTTTTGGAGGAGGGGATAGCTGTGACCTGTTGGACCGTATTTGGCCAGCAGAGGGAGCTTGCAGGGAGCACCATCAGTGACAGTCAAAGCTTTTATAAGATCTGAATAGGGCCTTGAGTGATTATGTATGTCAGCTTTCATAGATCCACAGCATCTTAGTTTCTTTCCCATTAATAGACCTCTCACTATTTTCTTCATTCTAGTCACTAATGAATTTAGTCATTATTATAATAGTGCATTTTCTGCAAAAGAAAATCTTTAACACATCACTTTTTACTGTATTGGGGCTGAAGATGTTGAATTAATAGTGACAGCTGATTTAGGAGGAAGGAAACTATGGGAAAGAGGCTGCTGGAAACTAAACTGATAGGAGCCTCCTAAAATCTTTATCAGGCAGAGTGGTGGGTAAGACACACAAGAAAAGAGTTGTGGTTTGTGCAAAAAACTGTTTGCTTTTTCCTAGACGATAAGAAGTCCAATTTTGGCCAAAAAAGATCATAGATCTAATAGTGTAAGGCAAAGGTTCTTCTTGCAACAGTAAATTAAACTGTTCTATATTTACAGTGCTTTGGAGGAGTTTGATTACTTGTACTACAGTAAGCAATGTTACTGGGATATCTGATAAACTTAGATAATTAGGCTGAGTGCAACATGTAGATGGCAATGTAAGTTTGCAAAGTGATTGACTCACATGAAACTAAGCAGGAGGGCTAATTAAAGGCTTCATGGGACTTTCATCCATTTGTGAAATAGAAGTTTGGCAAGAAATGTTCAGCTATTGAGAAACAGTTGTACAAGACTGTTTTGTAATTCTGGGCCCTATTCTGCCTTTAAATACGAACTAACAGCTACCATTATTTCAGTGGGAGTTATAGGTGTATTTGAAGCAAAAATGGAGTCTAGTCACTTCTAAATGTTTTCACTGTTTTTTATATTTAAATGTCTATTGGTTTTAAAACAGTGATAGAAAACAATACACCCATGTAATGTAAACTCTGGGCAAGCCATAAACAAATTAACACTATTCAAAAATGCTGGCCTGATGTACGCTGTCTCCCCACAGCACCTCTCTGCCAATTTCGTGTACCTCTCACTTGCCAATCTGTCTTTCCATGGGATACAAGATAGACTTTTGTGTCATGAGAAATTGTTCAGTTTTTTCGTTCATCTCATAAATAAGAGATGTAAATGAAACAATTCTACCCTGTCAATTTAGTAGATTTATAAAAGTGAGATACTAAAGCAATTTCACTGGCTAAGGATCCATCTTTTTTCAAAACAAAGGTAACTGCAGTCCTTTTTTTTAAACTTGTAGTCCCATATATATATATATATATATATATATATATATATATTTTTTTTTTTTAAAGTAGTAAATTTTTGCTCTACTGGTAGCTTATTTCATACCATTTCTGGACATTTAAAAAACCGTGCCAAAAATATTTGAAGTGAAGATATTGTAAAATGTGTCCAATAACCACCATGATAGCTGAACTGCTATTTTAGGTTTGTTTTATTTGCATTCCTTTCGGAACCCCAAGTGGGAGATCTTGAGTTCCAATAGGACAGTATAATTTGGTGGATTGCAGGGCACTGCAAATTTCTGTGAAGTCAAATGGCATTAATAAGTCTGTCAAACAGAAAATAGATTTTCATTTATTCTCTCCTAATATTGCTCTCACACACAACGCATTGGTGTTGGAGACTAACAACCTGAGTCAGTAAGTTACTTAAGCATGTGCCTAACTTCAAGCATGTGAGCAGTCCCATTGACTACAACTTCAGGAACGTGAACATTGCTCCTTTAAGAGATGGGATGTTCAAATACCCTTCAGGAGTACAAAGCAAGGGACAGAAGTAATTGACTTGCTGAATTGAATCGTTAGTAAGAGTGGAACAAAGTTGAAAGAGCTGCAGCTGGATAAAGACAGGGATAGTAAAGTTCACAAAGAGACAAGGGCAGACAGCTTCGGAATATTTTTGAGCTCCAGATCATACAAACTCAGGATAAAGATTAGAGGCCCAGCACACAATGCTTGGGATAAATTCAAGACTTTCTTGTTTACACAGACTTTTAATTCCTCCTTGCTCCTGTCCCCTAGTTGGCTCTGTAAGGGTATGTCTGCACTACAGGATTATTCCGATTTTACATAAACCGGTTTTGTAAAACAGATTGTATAAAGTCAAGTGCACGTGGCCACACAAAGCACAATAATTTGGTGGTGTGTTTCTGTGTACCGAGGCTTGCGTCAATTTTTGGAGCGTTGCACTGTGGGTAGCTGTCTCATAGTTCCCGCAGTCTCCCCTACCCATTGGAATTCTGGGTTGACATCCCAATGCATGATGGTGCAAAAACAGTGTCGCAGGTGATTCTGGGTAAATGTTGTCACTCATTCCTTCCTCTGTGAAAGCAACGGCAGACAATCATTTCATGCCCTTTTTCCCTGGATTGCCCTGGCAGACGCCATAGCATGACCACCATGGAGCCTGTTTTGCCTTTTGTCACTATCACTGTATGTGTACTGGATGCCGCTGACAGAGGCGGTACTGCAGTGCTACACAGCAGCATTCATTTGCCTTTGTAAGGTAGCAGAGATGGTTACCAGTCGTTCTGTACCGTCTGCTGTGCCATTGTAAATTGGCGATAAGATGACGGTTATCAGTTGTTCTGTACCATCTGCTGCTGTCATGGGTACTCCTGGCTAGCCTTCGCTGAGGTCGGCTGGGGACGCAAAGACAAAAATGGGAATGACTCCCCGGGTCATTCCCTCTGTAGCAGGGTGGACCCCTACTCCTGTCCTGAAGGGGTTAAAACACAGCCCTGGGAAGGGGCTGTGGCTGGAGAAAGCAGCCTTTAGGCTGGGCTGATTGAGGAAGTGGCTGAAGCTGGGGCCACGCCCCAAACTGAGCAACGGGTCCTCATAAGAAGGCCAGAGGAGGTAGAAGCAGTCAGTCTTTCACTAGCTGTAGAGGGAGATGGGCCTGGCTGCCGGGAGCTAGAGACAAAGTTCCTGAGGGGAGCAGGGCTGAGGACAGGCTGAGGAGCGGGGGAACTCTGGCCTAGAAAGCCCCAGGCTGAGGCCTAGCATAAAGCTAAAAGGTACTGGGCAGCCCAGGGGTAGGCTAGGGCAGCAGGTCCAAACCCCATTGCCTCTGATGAGTGGCTGATGCTGCAGCCTGCCCCAGTAAATGGGGGTGAGATGGAGACAGGGCAGTAGCCATATACTGAGGCAAAGTGAGGATAGAGCATGGGGGTCCCCCGGGAATATTGGTAGCCTCAGGAGAGGCGCGCGGGTGACTGGTTGGCGTGCGCAACTCCCATAAAGGGCCCGGGTCCAGGGGGACATGGGGCCAGAGACAGGGTAGATCAGCGGCCGCAGCGGGCGACTCCGAGAGCTGGAACCGAAGCTAAATTCCAGAAGTACCAGCAGAGGCGTGCAGGTGTGAGTCCGCACGTCTACTCCCTCCTTTGTTTTTTCTAAAAAGAGGTCAGTCCTGCCTAGAAATTGGGGCAAGCATGTACTAGAGACCGTGGTATCAGAGAGCACAGCTGCTCCATGTCAGGATCCCACAGAATGATGAGCTGCATTGCCATTCACTGGGGGTGCCCCTGTAACAACCCTACCCGTTGCTTCCCTCCTCCTCCAACCTTCTGGGCTACCGTTGCAGTGTCCCCATTTGTGTGATGAAGTAATAAAGAATGCAGGAATAAAACATTGAGTTTTTAGTGAGATTAAATGAGGGAGAGGCAGCCTCCATTGCTATGATAGTCCAGGCAGTACAGATCTTTTCTTTAGACATGAAAATGGGGGGGCTGAATGGAACTCAGCCCCCGTTGGTGTGTGATGAGGACGGTTACCAGCCATTCTGCACCATCTGCGGGAATGACCAGGAGTCATTCCTATGTTTCCAGGTGCCCCCAGCCGCCTTCACCTGGGGACGCCAGGGCTCTCACGGTTGATGATGAGGATGGCTATCAGTCCTTTTGTACTGTACTGTTCGCATAGGGATGCGGGGGGAGAGGATGCTGCTTTCAGTGCCGCAGCACCGCAATATCTACTAGCAGCATGCAGTAGAATATGGGGACATTGAAAAAAGTCAAGAAACGATTTTTTTCCCTTTTCTTTCACTGGAGGGGAGAAGATAAATTGACGAGATATATCCTGAAACCACCGAACAATGTGTTTGACTCTACAGGCATTGGGAGCTCAGCCAAGACTGCAAATACTTTTTGAAGGCTGTGGGGACTGTGGGGATGCTGGAGTCCTCAGTACCCCCTCCCTTCCTCCATGAGCGTCCATTTGATTCTTTGGTTTTCCATTACGCTTGTCAACAGCACTGTTCTGTGGACTCTGTATCATAGCCTGGAGATTTTTTTCAAATGCTTTGGCATTTCGCTTCTATAATGGAGCTCTGATAGAACAGATTTGTCTCCTCATACAGCGATCAGATCCAGTATCTCTTGTACAGTCCATGCTGGAGCTCTTTTTGGATTTGGACTGCATCGCCACCCGTGCTGATCGACTCCATGCTGGGCAAACAGGAAATGCAATTCAAAGTTTGCGGGGCTTTTCTCTGTCTACCTGGCCAGTGGATCCGAGTTCAGATCGCTTTCCAGAGTGGTCACAATGGTGCACTGTGGGATACTGCCCGGAGGCCAATACCATCGATTTGCGGCCACCATACCCTAATCCGACATGGCAATACAATTTCAGCGCTATTCCTCTCATCAGGGAGGAGTACAGAAACTTGGTTTTAAGAGCTCTTTATATCGATATAAAGGGCCTCGTTGTGTGGACGGTGCAGGGTTTTAATCGGTTTAACGCTGCTAAATTTGGTTTAAACGCGTAGTGTAGATCAGGCCTAAACATTCACAACTAATACCACACTCGGGAAGGAACACACTATGCAAACCCTCTCTGAAGACAAAATTAAGACAATTTCCTTGTGAGCTCTTTTTTCTGGTGCTCATCAGTATAATATCTGAGTGCTACACATATTTATTAATTTGTCTTCACAACGTCTTTGTGAAATGAAGGGCTGGCACCATCATTTTATAGATAGGAGCTGAGGCACACAATAATGAGGTCAGAAGCTTCCACTAATTTTGGATGCCCAATTTGAGACAACTAGAACTTGATGTTTTAGTGTATTTAACATTAGGTAGTACTTTATATGTTTAAAGCACAGCTCCAAGTGACTTCAGTTGCAGCTGTGAGGTATTCAACAGTTGTGCACATCAGACTCCATCGTCTCAAGTTGAGTACCTAAAAATGAGGAATACACAATTAGTGACCGCCTGTGAAGAGTTTGGTTTAGGTGACTTGCCCAGCATCACCCAGGAACTCTTGTAGCAGAGGCAGGGATAGAATCCAATTTTCCATAACAACTTTCAATTACCTATACCATAAGACCATTCTTTCTGTTCCTGCCATTCTCACTTTCACTGACTAAACACCTTCCAACTTTTGCAACATATGAGGCAGGGTCCTCCTATGAACAACAGCTTCCTTTACTACACAGCCCTGATTTATCTCTAGAGCACTGAATGAGGCAAGAGTCCTGGGGACAAAATAGCATGAGGTCATGTCATTAAAGACTATCATATGCATATACACAAGAGAGCTGAATTATGGGTGCACAGGCAACCTTAATTATGGCATTTCCTAACTTTTGAGTGCTTGACTTGGCAACCTTAACTGTTATTTATTTGTATTTTTTCTGTGAGTAATTTCCCAGATCTTTAAAAGAAACAAATTGAAGAAACATATATCAGTATAGCATGATATTTAATCTCCATGTGGTTCATTACCAGGGTTGGAACCTTTAGGTCCACTGCACAAACTCTCTGCTGCCTGAGGTAATAGAGTAACCGATAGCAATAGTAGGTTGTCATCCTCTTTGTGAACATCACTAGTAGAGGATGAAACATACTTTGTCAGTGGGTTTCACGGGTATTTTCTGACAACAGAGAAATGGTGAGATTCAAGAATCCTGAATCCTATTCCAAGTTCTGGAGGGGGAGTATGCTCTAGTGGACACACTTTTCTGCTCACCCCCACCTTTTTTTTTTTGCCCTGTCCCTTCCATCTTGACCTTGTCCCAGTCTCCATTCATCAGGATTCTGATCCCAGTACCCCACATTCCAGCCCCAACTCCTTTTTCTGAGTCTCCTTGCCAAGCTAGTCACAGTTCTACCCTCCTAACCCTTTGTCTGAATTGTCTCCTCCACCCAAATTGCTAAGTCCTAGTCTCCCTTCCCAAGGACTTCATTCAGTCTTAGTCCTCCACCTAAGCCACCCCATTCCTAGCTCCTTGGCAGATCTCTCTTTCTATCCTATTTTCCCCTCTCACTGGTTCCTAGGCCTGGGCTCATTATCCAAATAATTTATCTCCCCTCATCCCCAGCTTCTCATCTGGTCTTGGTCTACCCAGTTGTATAAATACAGTTATGTGCCTCTAAGAATTGTCAGATCAAAAGGCAATATCTGCTACGAGTCTTTATAGTCCACTTCTCTACTGTCCATGCATGGCATTAGTTATGTGTTTCAATAACTTTCTTTGATTTCAGCTCTGTGGCTCTCTAATTCAGAGGTCGGCAAACTACAGCCTGCAGGCCACATCTGGCCTATGGCTCTTGAGATCCCGGCCAGGCAGGCTAGCCCCTAACCCCTCCCCTGCAGCCATGCTGGCAGCGATCTGGCCAGTGGAGCAGCGTGCTCCTGCAGAGCAGAGTGGCAGCATGTCTGGCTCTGTCCAGGTGGCACGGTTCCCAGACATGCTGCTCTGAGCCGCATCGTAAGAGGGCCGGGGGGTTGGATAAGGGGTGGGGGATCCCAGGGGACAGGAAGGGTTTTATGAAGGGTGGGGGGTGGTTGGATGGGGTGGAGGTTCTGGGGGGCAGTTAGGGGACAGGGAGTGGGGTGAGTTGGGTAGGGAGTGAGGTCCGGGGAGGCAGTTGGGGTGGGGAGTCACAGGAGGAGGTGGTTAGGGGACAAGGAGCAGGGGGCTTGGATGGGTTGGAGTTCTGAGGGGGACAGTTAGGGGGAAGGAAGTGGGAGGGGGTGCATGGGGATGGGGGCGAGACTGTTTAGTGAGACACAGCCTTCCCTACCCAGCCCTTCATACAGTTTTGCAACCTCAATGTGGCCCTCGGGCTAAAGAGTTTGCCCACCCCTGCTCTAATTTGTACATAGTGTTCAGCATCCTATTTCTCCCTGAACATCAACATGCAAAAGCAAATGTATAGCAAACAAGAACTTTTAAATAGCAATCACAAACAATTTATATGGCTGAGTTATATTTTAAATTCACACGTGTAATTTAATTGATGCAAGACTGTAAAGTAGACTGCCAGATACAAAGCAACAGATACACTAGGGAACTGAGACGGGGATGAGAGATTTGCATGAATATAAATTACAAAAAGGACAAGTATCATGGTGGGTGAAGATGATTTGTTACACTGGAAATGCAGTAATAGGTGGATTTGAATGTCACTGTAATTGAAAGAATGTCCAAAATCACTATCTGTTCATGAACAGTAGATAGCCTGAGGGACCTAAAAAGAACGTGCAGTGAACTTGCATTTGTACAGTGAAATTTTTGAAACTTGCACTGATTTTGTTGAGAAATAAGCGCTATGAATAAGATACCAAAACCCCTGTACTTCCTGGAGCCCTTGCCTATAACAGGTCTTGAAACCTTTATAACTTAGTGATTTGTTTGGAAATTTTTTTGTGCTGATTTTGATAGTTAACCAAACTCCATTACCTGCCTCACAGGAATATTGTAAGGTTTAATTAGTTCATGTGTGTAAACTGCCTATGTGAAATGAAAGCATTATTGTCAAACTTTTTAGAAGTTTGTGTTCTAGGAGCTGTACAGAATCTTTACCAGGGAGCTCTCCCATTGTTAATGGTGAAGCCAAGATGGATTTTACAACAGATGTACACATCTACCTGGGAACATATAAATAAATAAATAAACAAACTGTAATTCAATACTGTGCTGAAATACACTGGATTTACAAAAACTAATATTCACTTAGAAACTCCTTCAATACCTGTGGAGACCTCTAATGATGAGAAATTGCAGGCTATTCTTTTAGTGAACCCATGGGATTTTTTTTATTAAGTAATTTAGAACTGCTATATAGACATTTTATAACATTATGGATTTTTAATTTGAAAATGTAAGTTGTAATCTTTTACAACTAGTTAGCTGTACGGGTGATTTATCATCCTTGTTTTAAATACAACTACCATGTTAATTTGGAAAAAGAAATGCAATTCCTGGCTTATGTGGGATTTTACAGTTGAAGAGAAGTAGTGTACAGTGAATTTCTTTTGTCAGTTTAAGTCCAAATTTTTGCTTTGCTATAAGCCTCGTGTACAGGGTAAGTGCATTATTGCACTGACTCAGAAGCAGCCCAGGAAGCAGAGTTGACTCTGAGTCTCAATGTGGTCCCTCGCCTACTCTGAGGGGAGATATATCCTGCAGCATTCCTCTACCTGGTTCAACCTACATCCCATTCTCTCTTTCTCCTCCTACCTCCCCGTAGCCTGTTCAGAAGGGGACATTGTGTGATTGTAGCTTTAGTTTTCCCTACTATGCTGCTAACCACAATGACTCATACCTCTTCCTTTCTCTACCCATAACACTCACTAAATATTTAGAGTAGATTTTTTTGACCCCACTAGTGCAAAACATCTGGAAAGCATCTTAAGTGTTTAGATGGGGATTGCCCCAGTGTATGGACATTGACAGATGGTGCAGGGCCAACACTATGGGTTGTATAGGAGCCACTTCTAAAGAACAGGTAGCCTGGGAAATGGGCATGGATAGCTGATACATATGGCTGATCCCTAGCAGTTGAAACTGCCCCTTGGGGCTGGGCATCAGGCAGTAAGGTAGAGTAGTGTTTCAAGCACAACAGGAGGGGGTTGCTGAAATATTTTTAAGGGAAGTTTTGTGCTGGAAAATGCTGATTTGATAGAATTAAAACAGATATAGTTATTCTTACAAATACTTTGTGTAGACCAGCCTTTGGAGTAGAGATGAAAATTTGTGCTGAAGATAGTGAATAATCCATCACACGAAGCTACCACCAGGATAAATCAGAAGTAATTCCACTGAAGGCCCCTGTGAGGCCAAGTGCAGGGCCTTCCCTTTCTCCACACCTTGTTTCTGGACCTTGTGCACAATATTCCTTAAAGTTAATGGGACCCATTGATTTCACGCTCTACTCCCAGACAGTGTAAGCTGTCAAAAAATGAGAGAGAATTTTCAGATATTGTATTCACATATCACTTGGCTGTTCATTTGCTAAGGGTTTACAAATGCTTCATCAATTAATAAGCCTCTATCTAGTTTAAAAAATGGCATGGGATGGAGAGGAGAGAGAACAAATCTAAAAAAGTAGGCATTGAGATGGGAATTAAATAATTCATACTTCACTGACTGCACAGTCTAAGAAAGTTAATCTTTAAAGGAAAGTTATACTAAAGACAGTTGAATTAAAGTTATCCAGTTGCTCCCAAGGGCAACAAACCTATTCTTTCCCTGATGCATACAATATGTTGAGGATGTTAGATTGTTTGCAATGGAGAAAGAAGAGACAATATTCTCTAAGAGAACAGGATGAAATGATGCAAGCTTGCCCAACCTGGTAAGATTAAGTGAAATTCAGCTTCAGCCCTGTGCAGAGGACCAGCTGAAGGCCTAGATGCCACTAATGTGCCACATAAGCCCTCAAAATAGTGGCACATAAGCCTTATGCTGGGCTTTTTCACAAGGGTGAATTTTATGCATAATGAATAAAGATCTCAGTTCAGGTCGCATGGTCAGTCTCTCAGTTCTGCCTTGCCTACACTAGACGTTTTTAGGGAAACCTTCCACTGTTGCATTGCCATAGGTACCTCTCCAATGGTGGGTGCACTAGTGCAGACAGCACTCAAATGGGTCTCTGATGTTTTCATTGTGGTGTCTTCTAGACCTGCTCTGAGGCTGTATCTTTACTGTCAAAAAGGGTGTGTTTTTTTTACAGTTGACACTCTAGCCACAGCAAGGATTTATGTATCTCAATTAGCTATCTTGAGGTAAAAGCTACAATACCTTGTCTACATTAGGATTTTACAGCAAGATGGCAAAAAGCCTTGTCTTCTCTAGAATTTTACCTTGTTAATTGATTTACCTAATAAATGAAGAACACGCTTCTTTTTAGTGAAGAAAAGGTCACCAAAGCCTTGAGGGAAATGTCACCCTATGTAGTTCCATTCATCCTAGGTTTTTAAGAGTATCAGTCAGTGTGGTAACTACGACATGACAGTACCCAGGATCTGCAGGCTATAAAAGTGAACTGCAGAGAATAGACCTATTGAGACCCCTACTGCAGCATACTGATCAGTCATGTTGTGTACAAGTTTTGCCATGGATTTTCTGTTTTTAACTTTTTCATCCACATCCTCTAGCAATTACCATGTTAACATAGTGATTAACCTTAATCACATCTTTATGGGTATCGCTTCCTTCATCTTCTCCCTTTCCTTAGACGTTTATATGTACTTTTCTTACAGCAGGTGAAGATTTGTATGATCACCTAAGAGTAGATTTCTTTTCCAACTTGCCTAATTTTGAATAAATTATTGGGAAATGATAATAAAAAGTGGCATTATAGCACATAACTATGTTTCAGTAAAACAAAAATCTTCTGGTAGAAGAGAAATGAATTATAATATTTCAAGCAAAAAAGAGAAACTCAATTTCAATTAATAACTTTCTTGGTGAGTATTCATAGCATTCCAACAATTTACAATACTTAACATGTATATAGTAACTTATATCTTCATGCCCCCTTACCCATCTAGTAGACCCTCCAGCTCTCTTCCCCGCAAATGCAGATTTTCATTTTCAGCACAAAAACCTGAAGCACATTGAAAATAGGGCCCCTGCTTATAGTATGCTAAGGAACTGAGCTCTGATCTCACAGAACTCAAGATATCCATAGAAGAAGAACACTTACAGCTGATCAAGATAGTAGACTTGTGGGTAGTAGACTAGAGAGGCAGATAGGGACCACATGAAGTCCCACTCCTGTGCACCTCAGTGTCAGTGAGGTTTTCATCCTCATTTCAAGGGCACATAGCAGTCTGCCAAAAAAAAAAAAAAGTGTGGTCCCAGAGAAAAATGATCCCTCCATCGTTAAAGGGCAGTTACTTCTAAAGGCCATAAAACAAGGTATAAAAAAATCACAGTTAAATTAACATTACGCATACCAAGACTCTTCACAAGTTTATTGAATTCCTTCTTGTTTAACCAGAAACAGAATTGAGAATATTCATGACTATATAGATTACATTAATAGAAAAAGTTAAAGAAAAATAAAGCAAGATAGCTATGACAATAATAAAGTTAAACCTATAAATTTAACATGAAATATTTCAAGTTTGTATCAAGTAGTGATAATCAGATCTTGTTAATTCATTTCACAAATTCTTATCCCAAAACAGTGATTATAGCAAAATGTATTCTTCTTGAACAGAAGAACATTAACTACCAGTACTAACATGATGAATCTTTTAATATAGGGCATTATTCAATAATCAACTGGCTGAAGTATTTTCTTCAGTTATTACACTTTAAAAAGTTTGGTAGCGTTTAAGCCTTAAGGGATCCCTAAGCTCTCTGTGGTCTGCAGAGATGCTAAACTCTTGAAGGTCCCTAGGAATACATTAATTATGCATGGCCCTCTTCATCCCAGTTTGGAATTAGACTAGCAAAAGATGAGGTACCAGCTGAGCCTTAGTTCCCTATCGAGCTTAAAATAAAAGAGAAACCTCACCGCTTTCAAACAACAATCCTAAATTAACTGTCACACCAATTAAATTGCACTGCACAGGCAACCTCAAATTTGCCTACTAATTTGCATCTAATAATGTACACATACAAAAAACACCACATTCAACAATTGATAATTAATCTACCTATTTTCATATTATACCTTAAACGATTAAAAAATACTGCACTTCTACACCAACAACATTGAGAGCTAACATTCGACAGAAATGCCTACATAAAACTTCCATAGCATCATCCCTGAGCCTTCATCTAAATTATTCAATATAAAAAACCACAAACACAAATATCACCTAGCTCAATTGCACAACTATCAAAAATACTCTAACAAAATGGATGCAAAGTTAAAATTGAATGTGTGGTTTAGTTTGGTTGGTGTGACCATAAAGGCAGAGTAGGTTCTTGAAAGGTGAGAAGTAAGGGCATACCAAACTGCTAGTTTCCAGGAACTTTTGCTTTTTGTTTGCTTGCTTTTAAAATGTTTGATTAACCTACTTTTTTAAAAGTTCCTATCAAGAGTAAGTGTAAACAAACCTTTCAACCTCAAACTTCCTTTCAAGAAAATGTTTTTTTAGCAGGCTACAAATTCATGCCTTCTCTTCAGTAACAATTTTGCACTCCCAGTAGAAAATAATTATCACAAATATCAAGTTAGGATTGTGCTGCACTGTATTTAGGGCCTTTGCATTATGGATTCAAATCTATTCCACAGTACCTAATGAGAAACTCATTAATAAAAACAAAAGTACATATTACCTACTTGGGTGACTTAACACAAGTCACATAGGCAGGAACACATTTTCTGTTTTAGGTAATCATAAACCAGGTAGTCATAGAGCTAAAGAAACATTTAAAATATTTTGTAACTTATCAAGATCAAATTACATTTTGATGCAAGTTCTCCAGTTCTGTTGATACTCTCTAACTGGCCATCATCTCAAGATAGGTAGAAGCTTAATTCAGTTCCTTGAGACATAGCTATAGCACTTTCAGGTATCAAAAGTGGTTCTTATGGGCTGAGAAAGGAGAAGAGTTAATAACACGCCTTCTGGTCACAGGTTTTTCAGATGGCCTCTTCAGAGTGCCACCATGAATCTCCATTCTTTTACACAATAGCCAAATGGTTCTTCAACTTGTAACACCTTAATGTAGCTAACAGACACAAGTGAAAATTGCTTCTTGTAAACATAAAGCCAAATCCCCAAGCAATGACATCAAAATGACTATGAAGGAATAAGATTACACTTCATAAATGAAAACAAAAAGATATGTCCCGCTTTTCTGTCAGAACATATGATGCACAAAACATGCTTTATAGGTTGATTACTAAAGGATTTTTTCTTGAGATGCCCATTCATGCATCTTTTCTAAGAGGACATATCCGTGTTCTTATGAGACAAGAAGTAGTTATACAAACCTTGAAAGGTCATGGCAGGAAACAGCTGTTCTGTCATCAGTGTTATAGTTAATCATGAAATGGCTTTTAATATGCTACAAGTAACTGAGCTTCAGCTTTTTTAAAATAGACTTTTAACATTAATCAATAGTTGACAGATGCTAGACACTTGGTTTAATTCATCCTTCTAATACTCTTAGATGCCATGTTCCTGGACAAGGGGTAAACCTGAAGAGAAGAAAATTATTATTTTAATACAATGTTTATTAAAGAATATAAGGAATGTTTAAGATTTTGTAAAACTATATTAATACATTATATTTAGTTCATCCATTTTATTCATTGTGAGAGTACTGTATGATTCATTTTCAAAGTACACCACATACAAGGCTGGATAATACCGTTTTTACTGTACCAACCGGAATGCTCCATTATCTGACATTTCTAATCTTCATAGAAAGTACAGTTTATAGTCTAATTGGCACGGGACTGGCAGGCTCCCTGCGTGGCTCCCCAGAAACAGCGACATGTCCCTGCTGCTCCTAGGCAGAGGAACAGCCACAAGGGGTTCAGAGTGTGGGAGGGAGTACAGGGTATGGGTTCTGGGAGGGAGTTTGGGTGTGGGAGGGTTCTCAGGGCAGGGAGTTGGGGCACTGGATCAAGATGGAGCTCACTTCAGGTGGCTCCCCCCAAGCAGTGACCTGTCCCTGCTGCTCCTAGGCAGAGTCACGGTGGGCAGCTGTGCGTGCTGTTTCCGCCCATAGATGCCACCCTCACAGTTCCCATTCGCTGCAGTTCCTGGCCAATGGGAGCTGCAGAGCCAGCACTTGGGGTGGGGCAGGTACATAGTCACTGATGAGACTTGGACCCTACTAACAGGGTACTCATTCTGACCAGCTGGCTAAAGTAGCATCTTGGCAAGAGACAAAAGGGCGAAAACTCAAACCCTAGTACCACGGAAGTCACACTGGTCAAGATAGCAAAAGTCTCAATAGATGCCCTAAACAGAGAGGCTCTGGACATGCACACTAATTACAGATTTGTATTGTTGATTAGACAGCCAACAGAGACCTGAATGCTCATTACAGGGAGGTCAGACAGCTCAGGGTTCCAAAGAGCTCAATGTCCCCCATAAGTGGCAGGAATGTGACTTGCACCTTAATTAGAGGGTAGTCACTCTTGCTAGTCAGCTACAAGAGCATAACATCAAGAGGCCAAAAGAACTGACCCTGAATCCTCATTACAGAGTGGTCACACTGCTCAAAGAGACCAGTAGCCCCAATGGAAGCAAGAGGAATGCCATTCCACCCTAATTACAGGGAATCTCTCTGACGAGTTGAAGAAAAGGGCAGTATTCCAAGAGCCAAAGGGAAGAGACTTCAACCCAATTTACAGGGTGGTCATGCTGATCATGGTACCAAACTGGCCCCATGCCCTCGTTACCAGGAGAGACGTGACCTGCACCCTCTTTACGGGGTTGTCACACCAGCTAGACTGCCAACAGACCATCATGCCAAAAGGGGAAAGACTTGAACCCAAACTGCAGGGAGGTCACAGTATCAATGGCACTAAGCTAGAGTTCTAAATCCCTTCTAAAGGAGAGGGATTGCACCTGCACCGGAATTACAGGGCGTCTATTCAGATTAGCCAGCTACAAGGGCCCAATGCTATGAATTACAGGGAGGCGACACAGCTCGAGGTACAAAAGGCCCCAATCTGTCCCATACAAGAGAGAGAGGCTTTTGACATGAATCCTCGTTACGAGGTTGCCCACCCTGACTAGACTGCCAACAGGGCATAATGCCAAGAGGGCAGAGACCTTACCCTGAATTACAGGGAGGTCACATTGCTCAGGGTTTCAAAGGGCTCAATATCCCACAAAAGCTGCAGGACAGTGACTTGCACTATAATTACAGGGTAGTCACTTTCACTGGCCAGTAGAAGGAGCGTAATGGCCAGAGCTAAAAGACCACAACCTTAACCCTGGTTACAGGGAGATCACACTGCTTAAGATATTAAAAGTTTCAATATCCCCACAGAGTACAGCTATGTGACCCAAGCCCTAATTACAGGGTGCTCACTCTGTTCAGAGTCCCATTCCTTCTCCTCCATCTTCAGTGACTTGTTTTTCTCTGATGTGCTCCCTATTTCTTCAGTGCTTCCTCCTTCTTGTCCATTTGTTTTGGGAGTTCCTGGAGCAGAGAGAGAGAGTGTGTGTGAGTTAAGGGAGCCTTAAGACATAACTGAGCTAACTTCATATCCCTCACACAAACTGAGAATAAACCAGAGAACCAAAATTGTCTGAAAACCCAGGAAATACAACCTGGAACTCACTCCAAGACAGTTCTCACCTCACTACCTTACCCATAGCTACCCCCAACCTCAGCTAAAGTGTCCCAACCCAAGCCCCACCTCAGCCAGATCCCCATCTCTCTTCCACTCTCTAGCCTAAGCACTTCCTGCGTCAGCCATAGCCCTGTCTCCCTCTCACTTCCTGCCTCAGCATGATCTGGATCTCTATCTCATTCTCCATCTCAGCCACCTTCCCTCACCTGCTGACTCAGCCTTTCCAACTGTCTTAGCTGGCTCTCTGTCATCCCTGCTTCTGTGCTTCCTCCCTCACCCTGAATGCCTATCTCTCACCCCCTCAACTCAGCACTTCCCACCTTAGCCTGAACCCTTGTCTCCCACCACCTGCCTCTGTGCTTCCGTCCTCAACCTGAGCTGGCCTCAGCCTAAGCCTGCTAAATCTCTTACCCCAAATCTCAGCCCCCTTCTCTCACCCTCACTCTCAACCTCAGTGTTTCCCTCCTCAGTCTGAGCCTGTAACTCTCCCCACACCTTCATGCTTACCTCAGGAGCCTGAATCTTCTTCTCTCTCATCCCTCCCTCAGCTCTTCCCACCTCCACCTGGGCCAGGTACTCCTTTCACACACCCCACCTGAGCCCCCTTATCCCAACCCCATCTCAGTGCTTCCAGCCTCTGCCTGAGCCTCCCATCTCTCACCCCCTGTCACAGTGCATCCTGCCTCAGCCTGAGCCAAGTATCTCTCTCACCCCCCACCTCGACTGCCATCTCTCATCCCCTGCCTCAGAGCTTCCTCCTTCAACCTGAACACCCATCTCTCAACCCCGGCCTCCAAACTTCCTGCCAGATCCCCCCATCTCAGCACTTCCTGCCTCAGCTCGAGCCCCCCCAGTCTCTCCTCCCCACCTCACCACAATCTGAGCCCAGTATCCCTCCAAGCCTTTCCACAGTCCCCTTCTCCGACACCCCACCTCAGCATGTCCCACCTCAACCTAAGCCACCTTTTCCTCACCCACCCACCACAGCCTGAGCCAGGAATCTCTCTCATCCCCCGCCTCAGCCGCTATCTCTCATCCCCTGCCTCAGAGCTTCCCACTCTCAGCTACTGCCACCTGCCTTTGAGACCCACCCCCAGCTCCTTCATGTTTCTACTTCCTTCTAAGCCCTGCCCTTGGCTCGTGCCTTTTCCATGTCCCCCTTTAAACCACTCCCCTGGCTCGTGCCTGCTCCATGCCTCCCTCTAAGCCCTGCCCCTGACTTATGCCTGTTCAGTGTATCCCTCTAATTAAGAGAGACAAGGCCATTGAAGAGAAACTAAATGAATTAAGGAATACAAGACTATTGCAGAAAAGCTATCTGAATTCTTTGTAGCAATCATCACTGCGGAGGATGGGAGGGCGATTCCTACCCCGAGCCACTTTTTTTTTTAAGGCAACAAATCTTAGGAACTGTCCCAGACTGATATGTCAATAAAGACGGTTTTGGAACAAACTGATAAATTAAGAGGTAATAAGTACCACAACCAGAAGGTATTTGGCCAAAAGTTCAGAAGGAAATCAAATATGAAATTACAAAACTGCTAGCTGTGTTATGTGACCTATTGATTAAATCAGCTTCTGTACCAAATAACTGATGGTTAGCTAACATGACATCAATTTTTTTAAAAATGAATTGAATTAAATGGCCAGTTATTGCAAATTGGATAATCCATTTTTAAAGTGGATTACATTCATTTTGGAATGAGTTAATGCGGAATAAGTGGTGTGGATGTATCTGTATTTTGCAATGACTTGGTAGTAATCCAACCACTATCCCATGCTACATTGCATCACATCAAGACTGACCTATTTATCTACCCATTGGTCCTCTAGTGTTCTGAGGTCATCTTGACTGGATGTTTCCTCCTCATTTTAAGCTGTCCTGCAGCCAGGATCTCTCCCATTTATTACTGTAAATTTCTGGAGTTGCGTATGTCAGCAGTATATCACTGTTGTAGCAGTCATGCCTTGTGCATCCAAATGGAACCATGTAGAAGTCAGACTTCAAACCATCTGGGGAGAGACATTGTTGCAGGCATGCCTTAACATCAGCCATTGTGATAAGCAAATGGCTGAGAGGGGTCACTCCAGGTACTCTGCTCAATACCACAGCAAAGGCAAGGAGCTCTATCAGCCTTGTAGAAAAGCAAAGAGGGCAAATAAAACCTCTGATAGCATTCCAACTACCTGTCCCTATTTCAAGAAGTTGGACAGGATTCTTCCTCAGAGACCAACACCAAACCCTGTTTCATTGTGAATGTCCATATACCATCTGGGCCTGTTTTGTTTTTTTCTATTATATTTTTTTAATGTATCGGTTTGCTCCAGCATCTCTTCTTTTGACCCCCCTTCACTCCTTGAAAGTACCTCATCTTCGTTACAAGAAAAGAGTAGATTTTGAGTAGGAATCTCCTCAGTATCAGCAATGTCCTCTTCCTTAATTGCACCATTTTACTTACTTTCTCTCTCTCTCTCTCTCTCTCACACACACACAGAGTTCATTTTGCTGGTAAATGAATTTAGTTTTAATTATTTAGGACCGGTTAATACATTATAAAATACATGTTCTAAAATTAGTGTAGTCTTGGTAAAATAGAAAACCTCACTACAGCAGTCTTACTGTTGATTTTTTTTTCTTTGGAGAACTGTGGAGAGACTGCGGGTATGAAATGAAAAGTGAACAAATTAGTGAACTGTGAATAAATCACTTTGTTCTGTGATGGAAGTTTACATAATATTAGTAAGATAACCCTATTTTAAAAGTACAGATTTTGGTGTGGGAGCATGTTAAAGAGCTTCATTTTTACCAAAGGCTGTCAAATACATCACATTCAGGTTAATGAGTAAGTCAAAATCATTATTGTCAGATGCCTGCAGTCTGGTGATTTTTCCACACATGATTAATAAAAATATAACTTATTTCAATTATTATTACAGTTATACCTATTCCCTGCCCTAGATGAATTATACAATTTAAAACAAATATTTTCATATCAACTAAACCTCAAATAAAAAAAGACTCCTAAAAAGTTATTCTCTATTCCCAGATATAGTCTGCTGACAAGTTATCATAAGACTCTAAGTCCTGGGATTTTTCCGGTAGGCAAAGAAATTAGTTGACCATAGTGTTGCTTCTGCATGTGCCAGACATGGAGCCCATACCCCAGAAATATTGTCAGCTGTAGGCTATCTTTGGGTTTATTTTTTTAAATTTTTTCCACACTCAGAAACAGGATGTTCAAAGGTTTAAGCTAATGACATTCACATCATATGAGCCAAACACAATATTGCTTTCATCCACTTACAACTCATGACTTTCTTTTATGTAGTGTATTTGTATTGCTGTATATCACTTGATCATTAACCAACAAAATCAGATCTTCAGTACAATCATGAGAGACCTTCTATTGTGCTTAATGCTCTACCAGCATCCAATTGTTAAAAATTCCTATGTCTTTTCCTTTCCCCCATAATTAATTGACGAGCTTGTTAATTATTTTTCCTGTTCCATTGAAAATGCATTAGCCATGAATAAGGCTTCCTAAAGTGAAAAAAACATTTTTTTTTTTAAAAAGACAAAAACCTATGTACCCTTAGTGTTAGAGACATTCATCAGTACATTTTCTGTTCAGCACACAGGAATTATTTGGATAAATTTCATTGTTTTAATTAGATTTTTACACATGCAGTATAGTATATAGAAAACAAATAATAAATCTTTGCACTTTTGGGGCCTGATTTTCAGAGTTGTTATGCACCTCTGACTAGAGTTGCTCAGAAACTTTTTAGCGAAATGTGTTTTTATTGTGACATGCTGTTTCACCAAAGCTGAAATGTTTTGCAGAAATACATCTGTTTGAACAAAGTTTTTGACAAAGAAGGTTTCTTGGATCCAGGTGCTCTTTGGTAACTTCTGTCCACGCAGAGAAAGAGAGAGATCCAAATCAAAAGCCTGACCTTCTTGGTCTGAAAACTGATGTTTTGACACATTTGCGTTTTTCATGTCAAAGTTTTTTTTTTCATTCCACTGAGAAAAAAAAAATTAAAATTTGAAATATCCAAAGGCATTGTAAATAGAATTGGTTTCTCTTTGTAAGCCATATCTTCTTTTCCAGACCACAAATCGTTCTCATAGCTCTTCTCATAAACTTTTCCCATTTTTTTAACATCCTTTTAAAAATATAGACACCAGAACTGGACATAGTAGTCCATTTATGGTCTCACCAGTATCATATACAGAGATATCACCTCTCTACTCCTGTTTGATATTCTTTTGTAATATTCAAATATCATGTTAGCCTTTCTTACCACAGTATCACACTGGGTGCTCTTGTTGAATTGGTTATCTTTAATGACCCTGAAGTCCTCTTCAGACTGACAGCTTTCCAGAATACAGATCCCCTGTCCTGTAAGTGTGACCCACATTCTTTATTCCTAGATGTTGACTCTCTACATTTGGCTATACTAAAACATACATTGGCTGATTGCTCCCAGATTATCAAATGAACCAGTTTGCTCTGTATCAAAGACCTGCTCTTTTTGTTGATTACGACTTCGCCAATCTTTGTGCCATCTTTGTTATCAGAAATTATTTTATATTTTCTTTCAAATCATTTATGAACATGTTGGATAGCATTGGGCCTACAACTAATCCAGCAAAACTCCATTAAAAGTACACTTACTAACTGATAATTCCTCATAATGGCTGCATGTTGAGATCTATCCTTTACGATATCCACACACCCATCACTTTTGGAAAAATTTCAAATCTAGATTTGAACTTTATAGCTGGCCCCTATCTCTACATTGTATTGACCCAAAACTCCAGATCAAAATACCTCACACTTTTGGTGTAGATCAGATCCAAGGTCTGAGACTCAAGCTCTTCTTTAGTTTTGGGTGGGGTGGAGGGAGGAGAGAGAGAGTGAACAGCGCATAACAAATCTATTGGGGAGGGGCAACATTGTAGCAAGACTCCATCCTGAGTTTGTTATTTTAACAGCAGTGATTAACCCTTATGATCATATCAGAAGTGCATGATATGGATTTTCCTTTGCTCCTCAGAGCTCAGTGGGGCTTCAGTGCACAGTTCCTCCTGATTGCTACACAATGAAGTAGTGTATGGGACTCCTGCAGCCAGTGTAATTTTTGAGATTATATATAATTTTCCTTTCAAATATATAACATCACATATTTCATTTGAAAAGAAACACTTCTTAAACATTCCTTATACAATGAAAGCACAATCTATCTTTTCTATTCAGCAGGTATAGTACCTGACATTTTTTCCACTTAAGTCATGGTAAATGTACATTAAAGAAATCTGATGGCTTCTACCACTTAACTTTCACCTCTCCTGTCCATGTCTATCTGGTTGGAAAAGGTCTGTGAACTTAGCTTTCATATGATGAAGCCCATATTGTTTTTATTATTTATATTACAGTATAAATTCCCTCAGTGTAGAAACAGCAGATGATTGCTTCAGGCTGTCCTCTGATGACACCTCCGCCAACCCCTGATTAAGGAGTGTGATGGGGTAGGACTGAAGTAGGTAGTGGCTATTAGACGTGCCGTATAGCCTCTCACTTGTAAATAGGGCTAGCAAGAAAATCTTCTGTCAAAACTATTTTTCAACAGAAAATAGTTTTTGAGTAATTATTTTTTGCACCCCCAAAAAAATAAATAAATAAAAAATCTGCCTTCCATAGAAAACTTTGATATTTTGATTGCTCACATGCTCAGTTTATTATTTGTTCCTTGGCTGAAAACTGATTTCTTGATCAAAACTGAATATCTTTTTTTAACCAAAAACTGAAACATTTCTATTTGAAAATGTCTCAGGGAAGTTGAAGTAAGGTGTGCCTCATGTCCCCATTCTCTTTGTAGGTAAGTTCCTCTATGACAGTGGTTCCCAAACTTTTCAGCATCATGCCCCCCCACCTCTCCTTTACCATCATCCAGCCCCCCCGATCCTTGTCCCTGACCACTATCCTCAATGCCCACTCCCTATCCAACCCGCCCGCCCCTTGTCTCCTGATAGCTCCAACCCCTATCCACACACCTCACCCCCTGACAGGACCCCCGGTACTCCCACACCTATCCAACCTCCCCTGCTCCCTGTCTCCTGACCGCCCCATCCAACTGCTCCCTGTCCCCTGACTGCACCCCGGGACCTCCTCCCCCCACTCCCTTACCAGGCTCCTCAGAGCAGCAGGACTGGCTTATTGGAAAGCCTGGGAGATGGGTGGGCACAAGCTGTGCTGTCTACATGGCTGCAGGGGAGAGGGGACAGGAGAGAAAGGGCTGGGGGCTAGCCTCCCCAGCTGGGAGCTTAAGGGCTGGGCAGCCTCATGTCCCCCTTGGAATTTCTTTGCACATCCCCCCAGTTTGGGAACCAATGCTCTATGATCTCCTATGATGCATCATGGCCATTGACTCCCGTGATGCACTTCAGTTTTTCAGTAACGGGAGGCCATGGTGCATTATGGGAGTTGTAGTACAGCTAGGAAGACCAGTCCCAGAAAGCAGAATGGAGGCATGAGACACTTGTAACAGGGTCCTCTGCTCACCGCTCTTCCATGCCAATAAAGCACAGAGAGGCTTCTCTTGTTTCAGCACCCCTGGCTTTATTTACACAAGTTCCCACCACCAGTAATACTATTTACAGAGCTTGCAGGCCTGACAATCTCCTCTCCTACACAGAATCTGCCCTCAGCCTGGAGACTGACATTCCCCTGGCCATTGCCCTCTCTTCTGGCTGCCAGCCAGCCTCTATAGCCCTTGAACCCTCAGACCTTAAGGTGCAGCCAGTTCCAAAGGTCAGGCACCAGACTTCTCCCCAGTCCCACTCTATTTCCTCTGATTGGGGCTGGCTGAGCAGGGGGTAATTAAGTGCCTTTGCACCAGCACCCTGCTACACACTCAAACTATAAATTATATTTCTGCTGTGAAGGTTTTCAATTTCTTGTTGGAATTTTCCATATGAAAAATAACTTCAACCAGCTGTACCATATATTTGATGTATTATTTATTATATTAACTAATAATACAAATAAAGCAAAAACAGTTTACAGCTGCGACTCAACATAGACATAATAGCTTTTCTGGTTTCTAGAAGGTATCTTAGGAGTTGAATAGAGATATGAAGGGGTTGATAGTCTTACAGATGTGCTCAAGGAGGGAGGTCAGTACATGTATAAGGGTAATACATGTGTAAGGATATGTCTTCAATGCAACTGTGAAAGTGCTTCCCAGCACAGATAGACAAACCGGTGCTAGTTCTGCTCAAGTTAGCAAGCTAGAAATAGCTATGTAGTTGTGGCAGCTTGAGCTACCTGCCTGAGTCTGTACTAAGGTGGCTAGCCCAAGCCACTTCCCATGCTGCTATAGCTACGCTGCTATTTTTACTGTGTTAGCTTGAGCAGAGTGAACACATCTGTCTACCTGTGGTGGGAAGTGCACTTACAGCTGTTGTGGCGATGTACCACAAGAGGCACCACAGAAGCAGGTGGAGAGAGGTGTGTGTGAGAAGCACGTGTAAATACAATGCATCTTCAATATCCTTTCCCTTCCATTAGAGCTAATTAAGTCCTCATATACTACTGGTCCACCATCAGTAAACAGACTATTAATCATATTTGTCCAAATCCTGAAGCCTTTATTCAATTTCTTGCTGGAGGTAAAAACTTCCCTTAAGTCAATGTGGATAATGTACTGTACTCTATGAGGACTTCAGTATATGGCCCATACATTACCAAAGTTTTGAACTGAAAGTGAAAATCTTTTCTTCCTATTTGGTCTTTTGTGTTTACATTTTACTTTGCTTTTTAATTAGGGACCTGTTTCATTAAAGAATATTGTACAGCACTGAAGCCAAAATAAATATGTTGTTTGGCATCTCAGTGAGACTGTGACTGACCTATATTATTCTGTGCCACAAAATTGCCTAGAGGGATATAAATGGCTCTCAAGCACAGGACATGAAGCCATGCTGAAATTGTAAAATGACTACTGAGAACAGTAAAAGGATGAGACTCTTTCTAAATAAATTCAGAATATGAGGAGCCAGAGGGTGATCCTACACTGGTCGGTAATCTGAATGTTTTAGACATTTGGAAAATGCCATACAAAACACATATCATCAGATGGTCTGTATTGAATTACACATGCTACACATTAAGTCAGATAGAGATTTGAGCTCAAAATATGCTGGGAAATTTCATTGCTTTTACATTTTTTTAAGGTGGCTGCAAGAAATCGGCGTCTTCAGTCAGGAAAACATCCGTAGTCAGGAAGGACACTTAAGTTTGTGAGGTAATATTTTCTAAGGGACAGGTGTAGTTTTATTATTTCAGTGGGAGTTATGCACCTAAATATCTTCCACAAATTTAATCCTAAGTGATTTAGAAGCATAAATCCAATTTTTAAGAGTGATATCACTGCTTAGGTGCCTAAATTTCATTAAAATTCAGTTGTAAACAATTTGCCCATTTCTAAAGGCTATGAAATTCTCATGCTAAAATCCTTCCTACAGTACAGTACACCTGTATATGAGCGAAGTATTGACTCCTGGGACTAGACTCTTATCTAGTGTAAAACTGCATAACTTCATTGAATTAATGGATTTATACTGTTTTACTTCATCTGAGGATCAGAAATTAAACCTTAAATTAAATCTTTTCTTCTGGTATTCTTAACAAGAAATCCATCTTTTTGCTTCTGGGAGAAATGATGTGCTTGAGTAGGATGATCAATGTTTCCTGCCGAACTCATGATCTTGCTGCACTGACAAATCTTCTGTAGTAAGATCACAGTATTGATGTTAATCCACCACATTGGCCAAATTTTTGCTTCAGCAGAATAATATATATATTATTGATGTTGAATATATCTCTCTGTGTGTATATGTGTGTGTATGTGTGTATATATATATATATATCAGCGACTGGATAGCGTAGTGGTTAAGAGCGCCGCCCTTTGATACGGGAGACCGCCCTTTGATACGAGAGACCGGGGTTCAAATCCCGGTTGGTACCCAACTTTCCAGTAGGGGTCCTTGGGCAAAAGACCCCCTAACGCTTCAGCTGCCTACCTCAAATATGAGAGTGACACGAACTAGGAGAGTCA
>NC_133774.1:110889497-110942463 GCF_003597395.2 Chelonoidis abingdonii | reverse complement strand
TTTTTTTTTTTTTTTTTTATATATAATGGCAGCTCTTTGAAAACCAAACATTTTTAATTGATCAGTATTGCCTATTTCTGTTTCTCTTTTAATGTTGCATTAAAAATTGTACACTGGAACTTTTAAGTAAAATCTTTTTTTCTTGTTTCTGTGAAGAATTAGTATATTTATAAACTGATTGTAGCATTCACATGTTTGACATCTTATAAACAAAATATTTCCAGACTGCATTCTAAACACAGACCAGAGAAGCCACCATTCCAAATGAGATCCAGATCTGAGTCTTTCCAGTTTGGGAGTATTTATATCCATTACTTCGGTTCAGGCTTATCTCTGTTTTTAAAATAGAGGCTACTCTCTAGCCTCTCTATGCAATACATATTTATTAGACCATTACCTTCAGCATCTCTGAAAACCAGACCATCAGAGTCCTTTAGGGAAAATAAAATTGCATGCTTTACAGATTGAAATGCCAATTAAAGCAGTCTGAAATAATAAGCAGCCTGGCTCAGAATCAATGTTTTCAGTTTTCCAGTTATGAAATTATATTAGTAGCTGCTGCTTAGTTTAATAAACTCACTTATGAAAATGATGTGATCTTGTAATAAGAAATGCAATAATGATTTTGATTTCAAGCACCTTTGTCATCAAAAAATGTGTGGCTCTATTTGATTGCATTTATTTTCAGTGTCAAAAGAATATTTCACATTTTTTCCTGTTTTCTGTACTGTATGTAAACTCCTCCATGAGATAAACTCATGACTGGTGTCACAGCCTGCCCTTAGTTATTTTAATACCTACAGGAATTCTGATCTCCTAATCTACCCATCACATGACTAGAAAGAACTCAAACATCTGATTTTTACAGTGAATACATCTCACTTGCTGACAGTGATCACTACATAAGAGAAAATGATGGTAATATTCAAACAGAGGGCCAGGAGTGCAGGGTGGGGAAAGAGCAGTTTGAATTCTAAAGCTGTCTTAAATACTTAAGAAAGAAGAGTCCTGAAATATTTACAGAAAAAAAAACAAATCTCCCTTTGTTTTTTCTAAATCAAGCTAAAGTACTACATATTCTTAAGTCTGTAAAGAAAAAAAAGATAAGATTTATTAGTTATTTTAGATTATAAAATTATATCATTACTATTTTATAGTATTCTAATTTATATAGATTTTGTACAGTGTATGTAGAGAATAAACAGACATTTTCCTGGTTTGATTGTTGAGAAAGCCAAGTCTAATTAAAAATAATGAGGAGTCTTTGTGACACCTTAGAAACTAACAAATTTATGTGGGCATAAGCTTTTGTGGGCTAAAACCCACTTCATCAGATGTATGGAGTGGAAAATACAGTAGGAATGTATAAATACACAGCACATGAAAAGATGAGAGTTGCCTTACCAAGTGGGGGGGGTCAGTGCTAACGAGCCAGTTCAGTTAAGTTGGAAGTGGCCTGTTCTCAACAGTTGACAAGAAGGAGTGAATACCACTACAAAAATGTTTTTCCCTCCCTTGGTATTCACCCCTTCTTGTCAGCTGTTGAGAATAGGCAAGAGGAATGTGACATTGATCTTGCCATGCTTAGTAGCTATGACATGAAATTGCTTGTGGCATTCAAGGAGGTGTTGATCACAGTGGAATGCCGCTTTTGGACTCAGGAAACAAGCACTGAGTGGTGGGATCATGCACAGCTGGGATGATGACCAGTGGCTGCCGAACTTTTGGATGAGGAAACCCACATTCATGGGACTGTGTGATGAGCTCGCTCCAACCCTGCGGCGCTAATGGGAGCTGCCGTGCTGCTGGAGAAACGCGTAGCAATTGCACTGTGGAAGCTGGATACTCCAGACTGCTACCGATTGATCAATAACCAGTTTGGAGTGGGAAAGACGACTCTTGTACTCCTGTTGACAGAAGCTTACAGGGCCGTCAATCACATCCTACTCCAAAAGATCATGACTCTGGGCAATGTGCATGACATTGTGGATGGCTTTGCACAAATGGGCTTCCCTAATTTCGGAGAGGTGATAGATGATATGCATATTCCAGTTCTAGCACCAGACCACCTAGCCACTGAGTACATTAATTGGAAGGGGTATTTCTCTATGGTTCTCCAGGCGTTTGTGGATCACCATGGGCGTTTTATGGACATTAGCGCAGGCTTGTCCAGAAAGGTGCATGACTCATGCATCTTTCAGAACGCTGGCCTGTTCAGGAAGCTGCAAGCAGGGACATTCTTCCTGGACCAGAAGATTACCGTAGGGGAAAATGCCCATTGTGATCCTGGGAGACCCTACCTACTCCTTAATACCATGGCTTATGAAACCATACATGGGGCACCTTGACAGCAGGAAGGAGTGGTTCAACAACAGGCTGAGCAAGTGCAGAATGATTGAGTGTGCTTTTGGCTATTTAAAGGCACTCTGGCACTGCCTATATGGAAAGCTGAACCTGGCTAATGACAATATTCTTATGCTTATAGCTGTTGTGCTGTACTCTCCATAATATTTGTGAAGGGAAGAGTGAAAGCTTTATTCAGAGCTGGACCACAGAGGCTCAGTGCCTGGAGGCTATGTTTGAACAGCCAGTGACCAGGGGTATTAGAGAGGTACAGTGCGGGGCCATAAGGATCAGGGATGCCTTGAGGCAGCAATTTGAAGCTGAAAGCCACTAATATTTGCTGCTATGTTCAGGAGTGCAGGGCTTATAATGCTAGAAGGTGATTGTGATTGGTGCAGACGATGCACTGTGAAGGTTTAAGAATATTGCCTGTTGCTTTGCAGGATTCCATTTGCTTTCAATTAATAGAATAAAGATTGCTTTCAAACTAACACAATTCTTTTATTAAAAAAAAACACAAACAAAAAATACACGTCAGCACTGAGGGGGATGGAGGAAGGGAAGGTCCCAGGAGGAGATACGGTCCCGGGACAGTTAAAGATTTGTGTATGTCCAGAGATCATATCCAACCTTCTCCTTTGTAGTACAGTGCAGCAGGTACTGTACTTCAGAAGGCTAAACTGCAGAGGGACGGGTGTTGAGTGCAGTAGGTAGTGGGATTCTGCAGTGCTGGACTGTGATGGGGGAGGAGTGGAATGCCGTGGGTACAGACTGGAGCCAGGAGATTGATAAGAGTGTGTTGGTGGTGTCTGGGGAGTATATGGGAAAGAGTTTTGTGACAACAGCTGCATGGGAGAGTGTGAACGGAGCTGCTCGGTTTGCAGAGCTAATATTGCCTGGAGCGTGTCTGCTTGGTGCTCCATAACATTTAAGAGATGCTCTGTGGCTTCATTCTGGCATGTCACATTCTCCTCTCAGTGCCTCTTCTTGATGTCTCACCACTCCTTCAATTCCTGTTTTTCAGCCACGGAATGCATCATCACCTCACACGGAAAGTCCTCCTCAGTTCTTCATGGTCGTTTTCTAATTCTGCACAGCCGTTCAGCTGGTAATAACAAAGAGGGAAGCTGGGCTCCCAAGGTCATTCTGTGAAGCCAAAACTCAACATTGTACAGAAGCAGTCTTGTTTGCAACACACAACACTGATTCAGTGATTTAAAACACAGCCACTATTCACATACCTGTCACTAACTGGCTGAGCAAGCACACATGAGCCACAGGACCCCAAAATGGTGAGTAACCGCAGGGGCAGAGGACATCAGTGTTTCCGGACCCTACTGTACATCGGGCACATGACTCTTGGGGAGAGCCAGCACTATAGGGGGACCTGATGATCATTCCTGTCTCCACATTTACCACAGGCTGTGTTCATCATGGAAGATATCTCGCTGCTGAGGGTGAGCAGGGAATCAAGGGAGGGTCTTCTCCAAGACTGCATCTTCTGCCCTGGCCCTTATGCAGCTCGCCTGTGTGCAGCAATGGCATATTTCCCCTCACCTCCCCCCAGCCCTTCTCTTCTCCCCAGGAGGGCAGAGTAGCATGGGAAAGTTACCCTTAAAAGGGCAAGAAACAAAACAGCTCTGCCAAAGAACCTGCAGCAGCAGATTGCCCAATATCTCCATGAGAGTTTCCTAGAGATCTGAGGCAGATTCCTGTGAAGTGAAGGAGTCAGTCAACACCCTGTTCTGTCACTAAGACTAGGCATGTGGTGGATGCACTTCATACAGACACAAGCCTGCTTTCTGCAACCCTCCTGCTCCCAACAACTTGCTTCAGCGATTTCCCAAAATCAAATCCATTTACCAGGGACCTCCTCTCCTGTTCTGCGCTTTGCCAAGATCCAACAGATGAGACTGGCTGGCCTCCTCTGCGGTAAAAAAGAACTCCTGGCTGCATGCATGTCTGACCTCCAAGTCATCCTCTGCCTCTGGGTCCCCCTCCTCCTCCACATCCTCATTCAAGATTCCCTCCTCCTGGCTTGGTCCAGTCTCGACTGGCATGAGAGTCACCAAAGTATCCACAGTGGCCTTTGCAGTGGAGTTGGGGTCACCACCGCATAGCATGTCTAGCTCTTTGTAGAACTGGCAGTTCATAGGCACAGCACCAGAGCGGCAGTTTGCATCCTGCACCTTGTGATAGATATGCTGCAGCTCCTTCACTTTGACCCTGCACTGCAATGTGTCCCCGGTCAGGGCCTTTTCTGTCATACATCGTGAAATCTGTCCGTAGGTATCATAATTCCTATGGCTGGAACACAGTTGGGACTAGACAGCCTTCTTTCCCCAAATGCTGATGAGATCCAGCAGCTCGGCATTGCTTCAAGTGGGGGATCGCCTGGTGCACGGAGCATGCATGGCTACCTGGAAAGATGCACTGAGACCACTGCATGCATCACCAAGCAAACAGGAAAGGGACTTTCAAAATTCGAAAGGAATTTATGGGATGGCAGATGATGGTAGAGTAGAGACAGGGCAGTAGAGTTCAAACTGATGATCAGAGAGGCAAGAACAGGCATTGTGGGACACCTCTCGGAGGCCAATCACAGTGCTGTAATCGACTAGGGTGTCTACACTGGCACTACGGCACTGTAACCCCAGTGCAGAAAGCTGTACGCCTCTCGTCTGGGGTGCTTTTTTTACATCACTGTAACTGAACAGTTTCTGTGCTCAAAGTGCCTTGGCAGTGTGTGCACCTCAAGAGTTACAATGCAGAAAGCTGCTTTACTGCTCAAAAATGTGCCAGTGTAGACAAGGCCCAAGTTTTAATGTCCCTGCCTGAGGAGTTAGACACGTTGAAAAGACAGTCTTAAATTATTTGTAAATGATATAATAAATCCATTGAAATTATCTCATTTTTGTTTCTGCCTTACGTTAATACTATGCACTGAAGTCAATGAATGTTTTGTTTGCATTAGAATTATGAGATAAGGCCCAAAAGGTCACCCCTTTTCACTTGGATCCTTTGTAATAGTTAATATGTTGTATATGACTTAGAACAAAACTAAGAATTGTCCAAAGGAATTTGCTTCTTGGTTGAATTGCAGACATTTTTTTTAATAGTCAAATAATGAACAACAGGGTCTATTAGATGGGGCTAGACAGGAGTCATAGAATCATAGAATATCAGGATTGGAAAGGACCTCAAGGGGTCATCTAGTCCAACCCCCTGCTCAAATCAGGACTAATTCCCAACTAAATCATCCCAGCCAGGGCTTTGGCAAGCCTGACCTTAAAAACCTCTAAGGAAGGAGATTCCACCATCTTCCTACGTAACCCATTCCAGTGCTTCACCACCCTCCTAGTGAAAAAGTTTTTCCTAATATCCAACCTAAACCTCCCCCACTACAACATGAGACCATTACTCATTGTTCTGTCATCTGCTACCACTGAGAACTGTCTAGATCCATCCTCTTTGGAACCTCCTTTCAGGTAACTGAAAGCAGCTATCAAATCCCCTCTCATTCTTCTTTTCTGCAGACTAAACAATCCCAGTTCCCTCAGCCTTTCCTCATAAGTCATGTGCTCCAGCCCCCCAATCATTTTTGTTGCCTTCTGCTGGACTATTTCCAATTTTTCCACATCCTTCTTGTGGTGTGGGGCCCAAAACTGGACACAGTACTCCAGATGAGGCCTCACTAATGTCGAATAGAGGGGAATGATCACATCCCTCGATCTGCTGGCAATGCCCCTACGTTACAGCCCAAAATGATGTTAGCCTTCTTGGCAACAAGGGCACACTGTAAACTCAGATCCAGCTTCTCATCCACTGTAACCCTTAGGTCCTTCTCTGCAGAACTGCTGCCAGCCATTCGGTCCCTAGTCTGTAGCAGTGCGTGGGATTCTTCCATCCTAAGAGCAGGACTCTGCACTTGTCCTTGTTGAACCTCATTGATTTCTTTTGACCCAATCCTCTAATTTGTCTAGGTCTCTGTGTATCCTATCCCTACCCTTCAGTGTATCTATCACTCCTCCCAGTTTAGTGTCATCTGCAATCTTGCTGAGGGTGCAGTCCATGCCATCCTTCAGATCATTAATGAAGATATTGAACAAAACTCGCCCCAGGACCGACACTTGAGGCACTCTGCTTGATACTGGCTGCCAACTAGACATGGAGCCATTGATCACAACCCGCTGAGCCCGACAATCTAGCCAGCTTTCTATCCACTTTATAGTCCATTCATCTAGCCCATTCTACTTTAACTTGCCAGCAAGAATACTGTGGAAGACCATATCAAAAGCTTTGCTAAAGTCAAGGAATAACATGTCCACTGCTTTTCCCTCATCCACAGAGCCAGTTATCTCATCATAGAAGGCAATTAGGTTAGTCAGGTGTGACTTGCCCTTGGTGAATCCATGCTGACTGTTTCTGATCACTTTCCTCTCCTCTAAGTGTGTCAAAGTTCCTTCCCCACTCTGAACTTTAGGGTACAGATGTGGGGACCTGCATGGACACTTCTGAGCTTAATTACTAGCTTAGATCTGATATCACTGCCACCATCCAGAATTTTCAGAGTCTGGATCACTCCCTTTCCCCCCAAAACCTTCCCCTCCCTGGGTAGCCTTGAGAGACTCCTTCACCAATTCCCTGGTGAGTCCAGATCCAATCCCTTGGATCTTAAAACAAGGAGAAATTAACCATCTCCCCCTTTCTCCACCAATCCCTGATGAGTCCAGATCCAATCCCCTTGAATCTAAAAACAAGAAAAATCCAATAAGATATTAGAAAAAGCTTTTAATTAAAGAAAAGAAAGATAAAAAGAAAACCCTCTGAGAAGAGATTAGCCATACCAGCGGTCTCACAGACAACAGATTCAAAACACAGAGGATGTTCCCTCTGGCACAAATTTAGTTACACACAAGAAAATACCACAATTGATTCTACCTCTATTGCATTAAGACAGTTACAAAGAAATATAAACATAAACCTATTATTCCTTTCTAAAACTTACTACTCTGATAAGAAGCTGGTTCCTTGATCTTTTTCACTCCAGCTGAAACTGAAAACTCCTAAACAAAAGGGACAAACTTCCCTCCTTCCTTTTGAAACATCTTGTTCCCCCATTGGTTCCTCGGTCAGGTGTTCGCTAGGCTAGGTGAACTTTTGTACCCTTTACAGGTAAAAGAGGGCATTTAACCCTTAACCAATCTGGTTTATGACAAAGTGCTTCAAAACTGATTCCTTGAGACCTGCTCCATGATTTTTCCAGGACTGAGCGTGAGCTGACTGGGCCTGAGTTCCCCAGATCCTCCTTCTTTCCCTTTTTTAAAAGATGGGCACTACAGTAGCCTTTTCCCAGTCATCCGGCACCTCCCCCAATCACCATGAGTTTTCAAAGAATAATGGCCAATTGGGCTCTGCAATCACATCCCCAACTCCTTTAGCACCCTTGGATGCAGCACATCTGGCCCATGGACTTGTGCTCATCCAGCTTTTCTAAATAGTCCTGAACACTTCTTTCTCCACAGAGGACTGTCACCTTCTCCCCATACTGTGCTGCCCAGTGCAGAAGTTTGGGAGCTGACATTGTTTGTGAAGACAGAGCCAAAAAAAGCTTGAGTAACATAGTTTTTTTCACATCCTCTGTCACTAGGTTGCCTCCCTCATTCATAAGGGGCCCACACTTTCCTTGACCACTTCTTGTTGTTAACATACCTGAAAAAACCCTTCTTGTTACTCTTAACTTCTCTTGCTAGCTGCAACTCCAAGTGTGATTTGGCCTTCCTGATTTCACTCTTGCATGACTGAGCAATATTTTATACTCCTCCCTGATCAAAATTGTCCAATCTTCCATTCTTGTAAGCTATTTTTTGTTTAAGATCAGCAAGGATTTCACTTGTTAGCCAAGCTTTTGCCTATCACATTTACTATTCTTTCTGACACATCAGCGGTGGTTTGTTCCTGCAACCTCAGGAAGGATCTCTTAAAATACAGCCAGATTTCTTGGACTCATTTCCCTTCATGTTATTCTCCCAGGGGATCCTGCTCATCAGTCGCCCTGAGGGAGTCAAAGTCTGCTTTTCTGAAGTCCAGGGTCTGTTATTTTGCTATTCTCCTTTCTTCCTTGTGTCAGGATCCGAACTTGGCCATCTCATTGGTCACTGCCTCCCAGTTGCCATCCACTTTTCTTCCCCTACTAATTTTCCTGTTTGTGAGCAGCGCGTCAAGAAGAGCTTCTGCCTCTAGTGCATTTCCTCCAACACTTGAACAGTAATGTTACACATACACTTTCCAAAAACTTCCTGGATTGTCTGTGCACCGCTGTATTGCTCTCCCAGCAGATATCAAGGTGATTGAAGTCTCCCATGAGAACCAGGGCCTGTGATCTAGTAACTTCTTTTAGTTGCCAGAAGAAAGCCTTGGCCACCTCATCACCCTGGTCTGGTGGTCTATAGTAGACTCCCACCATGACATCACCCTTCTTGCTCACACTTCTTAACTTAATCCAGAGACTCGGGTTTTTCTGCAGTTTCATATTGGAACTCTGAGCAGTCATACTGCTCTCTTACATACAATGCAACTCCCCCACCTTTTCTGCCCTGCCTGTCCTTCCTGAACAGTTTATATACATCCATGACAGTACTCCAGTCATGTGAGTTATCCCACCAAGTCTCTGTTATTCCAATCACATCATAGTTCCTTGACTGTGCCAGGACTTCCAGTTCTCCTGGCCTGTTTCCCAGGCTTCTTGCATTTGTGTATAGGCACTTAAGATAACTCACTGATCATCCTGCTTTCTCAGTATGAGGCAGGAGTCCTCCCCTCTTGCACTCTTCTGCTCGGGCGTCTTCCTGGTTTCCCACTTCCCCACTTACCTCAGGGCTTTGGTCTCCTTCCCCTGGTTAACCTAGTTTAAAGCCCTCCTCACTAGGTTAGCCAGCCTGCTTGTGAAGATGCTCTTCCCTCTCTTCGTTAGGTGAAGCCCGTCTCTGCCTGGCACTCCTCCTTCTTGGAACACCATCCCAGGGTCAAAAAATCCAAAGCCTTCTCTCCGACACCACCTGCATAGCCATTCATTGACTTCCACAATTCGACAGTCTCTACCCGGGCCTTTTCCTTCCACAGGGAGGATGGACGAGAACACCACTTGCACCTCAGACTCCTTTATACTTCTTCCCAGAGTCACATAGTCTATAGTGATCCGCTCAAGGTTATTTCTGGCAGTATCATGGGTGTCCACATGGAGAAGCAGAAGGGGGTAGCGATCCGAGGGCTTAATGAGTCTTGGCAGTCTCTCCGTCACATCGTGAATCCTAGCTCCTGGCAAGCAGCACACTTCTCGGTTTTCCCAGTTGGGACGGCAGATAGATGACTCAGTTCACCTGAGAAGGGATCCCCCAACCACCACCACCCGCCACCTTCTCCTCCATCCCTAGGACAGTGCATCTCATACCTTCCAATCGGTGCAGTCTCCTTTTGTTCCCTTCCCTCAGATGTATCATCTAGTCCACTCTCTGCATTAGTACCTGTGGAGAGAACATGAAAACAGTTGCTCACCTGTATCTGCACTGCTGGTACATGGACTCTCCTATTTCTTCTTCTGGAGGTCACATGCTGCCAATTTTCTTCATCGTCCTTTTGTCCCTGCTGTGCAGCCTGCTCTGATTCTTCAGAATGTTGTGCACGTAAAAGCATATCCTGACATCTGTCCAAGAAATCTTCATTTTCTCTTATGTAATGTAGGGTTGATACTTGTTTCTCAAGACCTTGAAGCTTCTCTTCCAATATGGAGACCAGCTTGCAATTCGTACAGACAAAGTCACTTCTGTCCTGTGGAAGAAAGACAAACATGGCACATCCTATGCAAGTCACAAGTGCTGATCACTCACCATCCATATCAACTTCCTTCTAAGAGCTTCCTCAGCTGTTGCAGCAACTACTCAGAGGAGCCTCCAAGTTGAATGCCTCAGTGGGCTGTCCCCAGGCAAACTCCCTCTGTTAGCCTCTCCATTGTTCACTGCTCAGCTGGTTCACAGCTGACTGCCTTTTTATAACAGATCTACTCAAGGCCCACCTGGAACAAAGCACTCCCAATTCACACTTTTCAAACAATCAAGCACGCAAACTGTCCCCGAACTGTCCCCGCAACAGACACACAGATACTCACCAACACAGCACCCCTAATGCTGGAGTCAGGAGATCTGGTTCCTATTCTTCGCTCTGGTACTCACCAGCTATGTGAACTCAAACAAGTCAGTTAATTCTCTGTCTCTCTCACTTTCCTCCTCTGTGAAATGTGTGATTCCCTCTCAAGAGCAAGAAGAAAAAAAGGGAGAACAGTAAAACACCTGAGGACATAGATGCTTTTAGCAACATGCATAGAAGGCTGACAGATTTAGGGTATGTTTATGCTTGAGTTGGAGGTATAATTTCCAGTTTGGATAGATGTACGTGCACTAGCTTGGATGGAGCTAGTGTGCTAAAGATAGCAATTCAGTTGTGGTGGTGTGGGTGGCAAGACAGGCTAGCCCATCATGCTGCTATGGCTACACTATTTTTAATGTGCTAGCTCAGTCAAAGTTAGTGCATGTACATCTACATGATCTGGAAATTACATGTAAAGCTTTGGTGTAGATGTACCCTGTGGCTCTTTCAGACTAAATATAGAAACAAGTGCTAGTGTTGGGACTGGTAAAGGACAGCTCCCATATGTTTTACCTCTCTAAACTGATTGCCGAGATCCTACTGGTGTTTTGGTTGTACTGTTTCTATCTGTGTTTCTTTAGAAGGTCAGATGTGGCTACTATGTGTCCATGTAAAACATGCCTGGAGCCTTGCAGAGGTCCTTCTGCTAATCCCATCAATGATGTTGTTTCAGCAAACAGTTAAGGTTAATGAAACAATTTTTGCTGTTTTATCACTTGTGGACTAAAAATCTAGACCAGATGTTCAACAGTTACACATAAGCTGAGCACCCACCCTATAGGCCTTAAAAGCTGCTCGCCTCGCAGCAGATTTGCATTGGCTTCACTGCATTTAGGGAATTCTATAGTCATAGAAGTTAAGGAGAACTTTCTCCTGTGTGAATATCAGGCAAAAGACAACTGATATTGCTGTCACTTTTGTACTTACAGTAATGCATTTCTTTCTCTAAGTACTGTATTTTGCCATGACAGCCATTAATTAGATGGTCATGCAAGATCAGGGTTTTTATTTTGTGCTTTAAAAGAAACTGACTGGGTGAAAATTTGAAAGCTTGAATAAATGATTTATTTACAGCTTGTTTTACCAGTCTGTCCTTCTCAATGAGAGCTTTCATTTGTTGTTTCTTTGACCCCTTGAAAAAGTGGCAAGATTACACAGACATTTTGGTAAAATGTGTTGTTTATTTTGCCTTTTAAAAAAAAAAGTTAAACAACATTTAACTTCGTTACACTTTCCAAGTCAATAATTCCTGTACAGGATAAGACTTTATCGCAGAACAAACAAGGACTGACATAGAAGTCCATAAGAGACACAAATCTAGTTTTCTGTTCTCTTTCTTTCAAATCCACAATGTATAAGATTTAAGTGAGCTCCTATTCAAATCACAATCTCCAAAAGTTATCATAAAGGCTTCAAGTGAACAGTGATGATTATATGGAATCTTAGAGGCTGATTGTGTCATGCCAATAAGTCTTTCAGGATATGACAACTATTTGACAACCATGCTTTTCATGGTATTTGGAAGCAATCTGTGACTTTTGAGAAGAGACCAATATTCACGGCCTTCGGAGGACAATATTTGTAGTGAAGTCAAAATGCATTGTCACAATTTGCCAAAAAGTGAGACCACCCTAGTATTTGGCTGCATCTTATCAGACTTTCTAGAATACACAGTAGGCACAGCTAAATGTATTCTGCCTGATCTTTTTCATGTACTTAAACCTTCAGCTGGTTTAAGATTTCCTGTGAAAATGATGATTGTTGCTGTTCAAAAATGATTCATTGTGTTGCCATCATTAACTATCTGCAAAATGAAGATGAGTTAAAACTTTATTTAAAAATATATATTTTGTTTTTAAAGATGACCAAAGCAGTATAGTAAACATACATAGTCAGTAACTGGAAAATTCAGTAAGTGGAAGAATTGAAATATATATACTTACATTGTTTGATTTAATACCTTTAGTTTTAAATATGATACTAAGATATTACCAGTTTTATAAGGGAAACAGATTATTATTTGTTTGTAGATTTGTTAGAATATTACTAATGTATGAGTTGAAGATATGGATACACTCCAGATGTCATTTGGGAGGTAATTTCCATGGGTGGGCTTCAAAGTTTTAAACACAGTGCCTAAGCTCAACATGATGAAAGACTTGTGAAATTTTCAAGAGTTGCTGAGCACAACAATTCCCGCTGATTTCAGTTAGCGTTTGAAACACTGTGCCTTTATAAGAATGAATAGCTAAATAGCAACGCCTCAAAAGAAATTGGGACAGCTGATTTCAGTAGTGCAGGATGAAACCCAAAAGGCACTAATACACACACACCCCTATATAAAAATTCCGGCCTTTTGATATATGCCTTGTTGTGGGTGGAGTGGAAAGAAGTTTGCCCTAGGACACTGTAGGTTAAAGTAAGGCACATTGTGATCTGTGATGCACCTTCTACAGTTCCAGATAGGAGTTGTCTGTACTCCCGATTGTTCCACCCCATATGTGCAGGGTCCTGTGTCCATGTGAATTTGCTACTTTGGGACCAATGAGCACGTAGTGAGTTAGCCAAGCCCTTCCTCTCAGCACTCCAGAAAGTGTGAGAAGTCCATGCTGCCCTGCTGTCTTTGCCGCTTCCTGGAGAAGTGCCATTCGCCTTCTCTTCCCTGCCATACATGCACGTAACAAAGAGCCAGATTTACTATAAGTCAGGGCCTCCCAGAGGGGGAGCAAATGGGGCAATTTGCCCCAGGCCTGGGATCCACAGGGGCCCCTACAAGAATATAATATTCTATAGTTTTGCGACTCTTTTTTATGGAAGGGGCCCCTGAAATTTATTTGCCCCAGGCCCCTTGAATCTTCTGGGCGGCCCTGCTATAAGTGTGTCTAGTTGATCTATGGCAGCTTTTTCTTTCTTTATCATGTGCTACAAATGAAGTCATATTCCATCAACAGTCACTTACAGTTGAAATTCGTGACTCCAGGCACGTTGTCTGAAGCTTTCTGTCAGTTCATAAGAAAAGTTCCCTTTTTATGCTATGGACGCTCTAGCTAATGTTTGTGCTTATGTAAGTTAAGTATTTGTGTAAAACACTACTCTCTCGCAATGTGCAAATACCATCCAGAGGCAATGGTGACATCTGTTGTTTTGGAGCCATTTCAAACTTCTAGACAAGTGCCACTTAATTTACACCTATCTGCTACATTCTTCTAGGTCTCACTCAGGCAGTAACACAGCACTTGGTGAAAGTAATAAACTCGTTTAAGTGATTGCAGTCTTTATCTGTGGAGAATGTGAACTCTTTAACCAAAGTTCCTGCATTTAACCTTGCAGAAGTTGTCCTGGGAACAATGTTATCTCTAGATCAGGGGTGGCAACCTTTCAGAAGTGGTATGCCGAGTCTTTCTTTATTCCCGAATTAAGATTTCGCAGCAGAAGGTCCTTTCTATAAGTCTATAATATTAACTAAACTATGTTGTATGTAAAGTAAATAAAGCTTTTACAATGTTAAGAAACTTATTTAAATTAAATTAAAATGCAGAGTCCCCCGGACTGGTGCCAGGACCCAGACAGTGTGAGTGCAGTGAAAATCAGCTCGCGTTATGCCTTCGGCAGCGTGCCATAGGTTGCCGACCCCTGCTCTAGATCGTACTCAACCTCATGACACACAATTTGAATGTTGAAAATAATATTCTTCAAAAACAAGAGAAACTTGGGCAATTATTTACTGACAAGACATCCAATATTATACAAATTTAAAAACAAGAGACCCAAACTCAATGGAAGAATGTTATCAGACACGGATATAAGATTAACTGAAAATTCTTGTTTTGTACTGTTATAATGCACCCTTTCCAGTTGAATTCTGGTAGTTCATACTGTAAATAAGCAAAATCAGTTATAAATAGCTATTGTTTAAAAACTGAAGTCTATTAATTTAGTATCTCTTCTACTGAAGTATACAAAAGTAAACATTTTTATCTTTTTCTTAGTTTTTATTATTTAAGGAGGCTATTCTGCCCACTGAAGTTAACACGAGTTTGTCATTCCCTTCAGTGGGAGCAGAATTAGGCCCTTTATGAGATCAGAGTTTAAAATCAGTTTGATGGGAATGCCAACAATCAATGCTACTGTAGTCTGGAAGGAGATTCATTGAATACGGAAGTGATTGACCAGTGCTAGTAAATTTACCCTGGGCTAGATTCAGATCCTTTATTTATGTTGAATAGTACCAATATCTAAGGGTACGTCTACAGCTGCACGATTATTTCGAATTAGCTTAAACCGATATTACACTTAACACAACTAATAAAATGGTTTAAGCGCGTCCACGTGGGATCCCGAAATCGATTGTTTCGTCCAGGTCCAAAGCTACCAGATTTCAGGGAGCGGTGCACTGTGGTAAGGCTGTGCCTCAGCTATCCCATAGTCCCACTTCCGTGTTGGAGCACAGTGCCCTATGGGGCAGAAAACACTGCCCGGGTGTTGCTGGGTACGCCCCACCCTCCCTTTGGAAGGCAGAGACACCCTTGGCGCCTTTTCGCGGAGCTGCTAGCAAACGCCATAAGCATCAGCAATCTTTCCCTTTTTTGTTCAACGTGGGGTGGGGGCAAATAAACTGAGGAGCTGTTGCCCTGAACCACGCCAGACCTGTGTTGAACCTTACAACAGGAGAGCTCAGCCAAGAATGCAATAATTTTCAGAGACTGCGTGGACTGTGGGATAGCTGGAGTCTCTCATAACCCCATCTCTCCCTTCATGGCGTCCATTTGCAGTCTCTGGCTCCCGTTCGCTGTCACACAGCGCTGTGTATCCTGGAGTTTCTTTATTCAACGCTTGGCATTTCGTGTTCATGTAACGGAAGTTGCATACAACAGATTTGTTCTCCCCATAGCAGCGATCGAACCTAGTATTCCCTCGGTCTATGCTGGAGCCTTTTTCGATATTCAAACTGCATTGCCAGCCGGCGATCAGAGCTCCACGCTGGGCAAGCAGGAAAATGTAATTCAAAGTTCGCGGGCGTTTCTGTTTTACCTGCCGCTGCATCCGAGTCAGATTGCTGCCAAGCGGATCATGCTGCCTCGGATGCCGCACCGGAGGCCAATAATGCGATTTCCGTCCAGTGAACCCTAATCGCGTTATCAGCTATCGAATTTAGCGCTACTCCTCTCGTGTGGGAGGAGTTCGCGAAATCCCGTTAAGGACCGTTTAACTCGATATTAATGACGACGTCGTGTGAACGGATACAGCGTTAAATCGGTATATCGGCCATTAAACCGATTTAAAGTCGCAGTGTAGACCTGGCCTAAGTAGTCCCACTGAAGCCTTACGGAGCGAGGAGCTACTCAGCCTAAATGAGAATACCAACCCAAGGAGAGAAGGAAACATGGCACAATATAAAAACGTTTAAAAAAAAATCCACAGTAGAAAGTGAGCAAAAGCATTGCGGACAGGAGAGCAATTTTGTTCTTAAACTTGGGACTGGTATTTCTGATTCTGTGTGGTAGCACTGAGAGGTGGAGTTCTTTATTTAGACTTTCCCCCCACAGTAAGGGGGAAAAACAATGATGATGTATAACAACACATAACAAAGTTGGAAATTATTGAAATTTCTGGAAAAGAAGCTATTTTTATATATTACTTTTTTTCAGCAGAATAAATGAACCTGTTGTTTAAAACAGAACAACTCAAAAGATTAACCTAGATTTTAATAACCCAGATCTTCATAAGGTGTAAAGCATCATAGCTCCAGTGGGAACTCTATCTCTTATTGAAGTCAATGGATCTTTGCCAATTTACATTATCTGAGACTGGTCCCGTCACTTTCAAATTAAAGCAAATTAGATATTTTATGGATCAAGATAGTGGAAATTGCATCCACCAATTTAGTAGGAAGTAGGTTTGCCAAAAGCATGGGGTTTGGATGTGTGCACTATGGAGAAATGAGACTTTTATAACCCAGTTGTGAGTACACAGCTTTGTGTTTGAGGTATTTAACGTTGATAAGGTCTGAAACATCATGTATCAACACCATTGTGTGTGCTGAACTGAATAACTGGTTTCTGACAATGACTTTTCCATGTGTTATATTTTCAAAGCAGGGAACAGAGTTTTAGTTTTGTAATCCTTATTAATGTTGGTGTTTTTATTTCTATGCCATTTCATCGCTTGTTATAACTACTTGGAGTGTTTCTGCATTCACAGGGTCTGCTAATGAGACTCCAGTGTTTACACGAGCTGTCCGTGTTTCAAGAGCAATCTCTGCAGCAGTCTTTCTAGTCCTAAAGATTGTTGTTTTAACTATGTATTGCTTAGTATGTGCTAGAAAAAGAAAAATGAAGTAAGCTATATATTTTGTATACACTTTCTATATATGGATGCACATTTTACAGTTCTGTATTTCTTATTCACTGCCTTGGTTTGAAAAACCAAAGTACCAAATAAAGTGAACAAGAAATGCCAAAGAAGTTAAAAATATACAGCAGTGTAAAGTAAATAGGGATACATATGTATAATTCAGACCCAGCCCACTAGAATTAGTGAAGACTAAAAAGATGATCTGCCTACAGGGGCAAACTACTCAGCACAAGTGGAGCTAATAAAGATCCATTTCCTGATGATAACCTTAAATGAGCCTTTAGGCTACAGCTTCACAGCAACAAAAAAGACATGGGAATATAGCCTTACAATCATATGCCTTTTCATGTATTCTGGGATGGATGTTCTCATATTCTAACTGAATAGCTATGTAAATTACATCTCCGTTCAGACTGTATAGATTATTAACTTATTTCCAAGAATTGAAGCTTGTGCAAAGGCATCTGGGAGGCAGGGATTTTCAAAGGAATTAGGAGCCAAGAATCCACTGAAAGTCAAAGGGAATTGGACACCCAACTCCCCTAGGACCCTTTGAAAATCCTAGCTTCAATTCCCAAATTCTAGACATATCAAGCTTATGTCACTCAGCAGTGACATTATATGATGGAATTTTACACTCTGTAGCTGCATCCTGATTCTTCAAGAAATGACTGTTTATGAGTGGATGGCACTGGCATGGTGCTGTATGTTAGCACAGGTACATGTTGCTGACAAGAAGAACAGCAGCAAGTTTTAGGCTGGTACAGGGGGATGATCCTGAAGCTGAGAGAGAAAGAGGTTGGGATGGAAGAGCTTCTGAAGAGACACAACCAAGTTAACAAGGGGCTCCAACAGAGTCACTGTCTCCTGATGTGGTCTTTCAAGGGGTCTCTGCTTCTCCTGACTGTCCCTACTTTGTTTGTTCTCAGGTCAGTTCCTAGACCTTCACTTCCAATTCAATCTATCAGCTGTTCAATGTTAGGGCTTGCTGTCTTCTTGGATGCAGAATTGTAGCCATGTTGGTCCCAGACATTAAAAAGACAAGATGCATGAAGTAATATCATGGAGCCTGACTGGTGCAGGGCTGTCACTGCTTTGCTGTCGGAGGTCTTTCTAACCCCTCTTCCATCTCTGTACGCTCTCCTGTAGAGCAGGTCTTGTTTTCTTTATCGGTTGCAGCAGTGGGTGCCTGGCTCTATGATTGGCAGCTCTGGCATATGTATGGGTGTTATCAAGCTGCTTGCTTGTAAACAGGAGAGGCTTTTCTGCCTCCTCTGTCTATCTCAGTATTGGGGTTTTAGACCCCTTTACAGTCTCTTAATGATCTAATTTATATTGGTTTTATATACCATGGGCCAAATCTTCAACTGATGTAAATTGATATAGGTCCACTGATTTCAATGGACATAGGGTGAGGATCTGGTCCTGGAACTCTTATTTCAGCTGTCACTCTTAACTATGATGTTAGTGAGATGAGAATCAGGCCCTGTTTAGGGAAGGAGGGAGCCTGAGGTCCCAGGTCTACAGGAGTGAAAGGTTGGATAAAGATTCAGAATGGGCAGTTAAACACACACCCAATATGATAGTTCTCTGAAGATGCCCATGCAGTGTGCAAGGCGGTCAAAAAAGCAAACAAGATGTTAGGAATCATTAAAAAGGGGATAGAGAATAAGACTGAGAATATATTATTGCCCTTATATAAATCCATGGTACGCCCACATCTCGAATACTGTGTACAGATGTGGTCTCCTCACCTCAAAAAAGATATTCTAGCACTAGAAAAGGTTCAGAAAAGGGCAACTAAAATGATTAGGGGTTTGGAGAGGGTCCCATATGAGGAAAGATTAAAGAGGCTAGGCCTCTTCAGCTTGGAAAAGAGGAGACTAAGGGGGGATATGATAGAGGTATATAAAATCATGAGTGATGTTGAGAAAGTGGATAAGGAAAAGTTATTTACTTATTCCTGTAATACAAGAACTAGGGATCACCAAATGAAATTAATAGGTGGCAGGTTTAAAACAAATAAAAGGAAGTTCTTCTTCACACGGCAAACAGTCAACTTGTGGAACTCCTTAGCTGAGGAGTTTGTGAAGACTGGGACTATAACAATATTTAAAAGGGAACTGGATAAATTCATGGTGGCTAAGTCCATAAATGGCTATTAGCCAGGAAAGGTTAAGAATGGTGTCCCTAACCTCTGTTCATCAGAGGATGGAGATGGATGGCAGGAGAGAGATCACTTGATCATTGCCTGTTAGGTTCACTCCCTCTGGGGCACCTGGCATTGGCCACTGTCAGTAGACAGATACTGGGCTAGATGGACCTTTGGTCTGACCCGGTTCAGCTGTTCTTATGTTCTTATGATTTGGAAGCAAAAAGAAGAGTTTCTGGAGTCTTTCAGAGATAGAAAGTGGAGAAACAACCTGGGTTCAAAAGAAAGGTCTTATGATCTTGAAGAACAAGGAGAAAGACTTTAGAATATGAAGATAGAGTACTGAAAATACAAGCAGAAGGAGGAATGAGGTCAAAAGAAGCAGAAAAGGAAACATGGAAGTAAAGTGAAGCAGAAGCAGCACTCAAGCTTCACATCAGGGAAGAAGCGCCAATTTTTATAAAATCAAACAACAACAACAAAATCACAGGATCCAGAACCTCAGTGACAAACATATTTCCCTAATGGCATAGAAGCATGTGACAGGAGATTATATAATTATGCTGTCAAGAAGTGGCATCAATGAATACAAGCCATTGTGTTACATGCAAAAAACTCCTGTGTTGTGAATAGCCAGAGGTGTCAATTTTTTTTCTTGGTTTCCACAGTTCATGTGACATGCCTTCAAAAGTACCTAATGAAAAAAGTGGAAACTGAGAGAATAAGGGAGTGTTATGAGCTTTTAAAATATTGGGGGTATCAAGATGGGAGCCTGAAACATATTTGTAAATGCATATGACACATTAAAGTCAGTTGAAAACCTCTTATGGCTGTCACTGGCTTGTCTGTGCCTAAAATCCCTGTATCAGCATTTCAGAAAACTGTGTGCTCCTTTTGAAACTCACAAGCAATGCTGTTTCTGGAAATGGCCTTTCATTGCTTCAGGAACAGATGGGTCATTAATCATGGTAAGCTTTGGTAATAGAGATTATCATATTATTCTGAAGTTTGGTTCTTTTCACAAACACCCAGTTTTTCCATCCTGCAGTATACAAATTTAATTTGAAAAAATAGGTTTGATTCTTGGGGACACAGCCTTGCTCATGATATTTCGTCACTTTCAGTTCCAGGCCTGGCAAGAAAGCAGATAAACAAAAATTAAAAAAAAAAAATAATATGCAGAATCAACTACTTGTTTCTAAACCAAAAAGGTACTGGGGAAAGTACTGAATGGCACACTTGCTACCACCCTCCCCTCTCCAGACATCTAAGACATAGTTAGTTCAGCCTTCCTGAGAATATTACACAGCTTCCTGAAAGTAAAGTTCCTTGGCCTCCAGTAATACATATTGTACTTTCAGTACTGAAGGAACCATTTCAAGTTATTTACATCCAAATATTTGACCAAAACTAAAGTTGTTACAATCAGAGACCTTATTCTAGGTTAATGTTTTTTAAACTTCGTACAGTCACCAAGATTTCCTTTAAAATACTTTAAAAAGAAATATAAAAAGCATAAAAAGAAAAAAGGCCCCAAATTTCCCAAGCTTCCCACCAGATGCCCCAAGCCAGAAACTCTATATCCCAAAGAATGAGCAGCACTAAGTCTGAAGGCACCATAGCTGGTGGTTTGGGAGGCTGCGTCACAGCCATACAGGAGCAACAGGCATGCAACCAGAAGGTTTCTATGCTGATCTGGACTGGCATAAACCAGGGCTGCCCTCTTACCAGCAAAACCCTTACATAGGGTGACAAGGCAACACCAATGCCATGTACTTTTTTCCTGGGGTGAATTGCCATGTAACCACAGGAGGAAGTCACACCATTCCACCTCTTCCTCCTCCTCTCTTATTTAATGCAGTAGTAGCCTCTGAATCAGCCTAGGATGCTCACGCTCCCAGAGACTTACCCATGGGCTTCTGGTTAATGAAGACAATGATAAAAAATTATGTCCAGAGTTTGAACATGAGTGACACTTTGTGTGTTAACTTTATGAGGAAAAATTTGATTAATGTCTTCATTAAGGACCACACATAAAACTCCAGCTGAACAACTTGGATCACCTCCTCTACCCCTTTTTTCCATCTATTGCAACTGAGAGCAGCGAAGACAGCGAAACAGGAGAAACAATCAATGATGAACCCAATGACAATATGCTTGTAAAAGAGGAGGATCAATTTAATCAGTGAGTCAGCTACTTTTGAATTGAGGCCCAAAGTCCATATGTGAAAATACATGCACAAGTGCGTGCCCCAAGTGTATTCCTACATTTGAATGATGTTACCCTTGAATCATGTTACAATGGCTTATTCTTTCAGGCTGTTGAGCACCAACATCTCCCTTCGTCTTCCATTTGATTTCACCCTGTTCTCTTGACCACCTATTTAAGTCAATGGACACTGTGCACTGTGACAAGTGGGACACCAATGACTGCATATACAAATGACTAGTTAGACATCTAGATAGTCATTTGTGCCCACTACCATGTGATTTGAATGAGGAAGTGCAATAGCTACCTGGACAGATGGCCATTCAGCTGTTGTGCACAAACGTATACATGTGTACAAGCCATGGGCTAGTTCAATCATGAATTAATTGACTTTAAGTAGGAATTAGCAGGAAATATTATGGCCCGTGTTATGAAGGAGGTTAGACCAGCTGATCAAAGTGGTACTTTTGGCCTTAAAGCCTTATTACCTGGGCTTCTCTTTAGCAAAATGAAGTGTCCTAGTACGTGTCTTTCTACCACAGAATGGTTAGGGATGGATTTTTCCAAAGTGCTGAGCACCCACAGCTTCCACTGACTTCAGCTGAAGTTCTGGGTACTCCATGTGAGCAGTAGGCCAAGCGGGCAGGTTTTATGGGTCATACTACTTTGTCTAACCCCCTAGATGAGCCTTACTACCATATTGAAGCACAGGATTCCATCCTTCTGCTCTGGAGGGATAGTTCATAGGTTCATTAGGAACAGACTTTTTATTCTGGCTTTGCTTGCGTGATCAGACTGAAACATCCCCAAAGTGCTACCAGAAAAATCTTACAAGCTAGCTATGCAGGAACTTCATTGATGAATTTATAGATTTTCCTTGTTAGCCCTTTGTGTGCATATTTTTCCTTGCTTGCTTTGTTTACACGTTCCAAGTTCTTTCTGTAAATATTTAGGCTTCAAACTACTATGAGACTGGCAACTTTTTTTTAAAAAAAGACTGAATTCTTCAATCTTTAGACAGGCAAAACTTCCCTTTAAATCAATGGAGAAAAGGACTGATCTGTTTTATAAATTTTAGTGATATTTTCTAAAGATCTACATCCAAATTTTCTCAAACTTCATAATGGTAATAGCATATTGTTCTAGGATCCTCTCTATTGTCTTGGCTCTTACAGAGAGTGGGAAAGCTGTGAAATTTGGATCTAGGTATTGACCTGAACTTCGCCAAAAGTTTCAGGTGGATGTGGTATTCTAATTTGGAAGAATAAGACAAAAAAGGAGATAGAGTGTATGTTTAAGGCCTTAACTAATATAAATCATAATAGCACCAATTGTTTCACTGGAGCTACCTTAATTTACACCAACTGAGGATTTGACTCCTGGTTTTCAAACCTTGAGAGGCTCAAGACTGTGTGCCACAAGCATAAACCAGTTAACACAGTTGCACTTTCAAATCAAGTATTCATGATCCCAAATTGCCAATTAAACATCTCACTGGCCCTCTGTGTATGCGAATCCTCAAATTACATATGTGGATAGTAACTATATTCTATAAAGTATCACAACATTCTAGGCACTGTGTCAACAGCAAGACTGATAACTTCTTATGAAAGTTAGGCATATGCAATCTTATTTTAGCATGGCCTTATGCTTCTCAGGGTTTAAAAATAAAACTTTCAGTAAATTAGGGTAGTTGTCAAAGGGTAACATTGTCAAAAGCACTTCTACAATTTAGGAGTCCAAGTGATTTAGGCACTTAGCAAATACCCTATGACAAGGTCATAGACAGCTGACAATTGACTAGATAATTGATAAAATGTATCTGGAACATCAGCTTTCATTATTATCCAAACACAAATAGGACTAGATGTATTTTCATAACATCCTTCAGGAGGTCAGGCAAAAGGCAGCTGATAAGGCATGTGCTGCTGCATCAAGTAAACTGTGTGTGTTCTGGGTGTGCCACACAATGCAGCTCTGCTACAATCTTTGGATCAGGTCCACAGGGGTGGGGATTTGGGAGCATGAAATGGACATAAATCCACTGACCAAAATCCACATGTCAGAGTTCATGGGTCTTAACTGGGTCATATGACTCATAGGTTGTAAGGCCCATTGGGATTATCCACACTTACCTAGAAGTTGTAGGAACAATAATTTCAGTAAATGAGCTCTCATCTTGAGACTTGCATATGCACAGGAGGGAAAGCGGGATAGGGAAGCAATTTCTGCTATATACCAGGTATACCTCCTTTGAAATGTTTCCCAGAAAATGTTACCTGTTATCCTGATACCATTTGCCACTTTTCCTGTCAGAACTTCCCCTCTTCCTGACAACAGGGATGGGTAAGGAGGGGATTCAGGAGAGAGGAGGTGACTGACTAAAGTTAGTTTTGATCAATGGGAATTTTGCCTGAGAATGACTGAGTAAATATTATAGAAGGGTCTCAGGATACGTCCCATGCTGGCAGGAGTGATCTTGAAGCAACTTTAACATATAGCTCATTTTCAGCAGTTGAGATACATTGTGACTGATTGCTCAAAATTCCATAAAATTGAGCTATGAGCGTTTTCTATCCATCAACAGTCAGAGACATGCTAGCTTGAGTTATGGGTCACTTCCTGCAACTTGACTGAAGCTAACCTGAGGATAAGACCATGGTGCTGCATTGAGTGGCAATGGTTGGATTTCACAGGGAGCGGAATATTACCCTAGAAAAAGTAGCTCTGTCTTCCTTACAATGGGACCATGGTGGCTCAGCAGGTTAATGATTAGCTGAAGATGGACTATTTGCTTGTGTGAAATTACAGCCTTTTGCTGTGTAAGTAATGTCTATGTCCTTTGTTGTGGCCTGCCCTTTAAAATGTCATTTTTAACATTTAAAGGAATACCGTTAAACATAAGCTTTCTCCATTTTCTTTGTCTAAAGAATAGTCTGTTTTCAAAGAACCATCCTTAAAAATAAAAGCCTCTACTGTTGCTCTGTTTTGATTTCAATTACTTGCCTCTGACCTTTGCTAAAACATGTAAAATCACAAGGAGATCAGCATGAAAGAAATCATATGCTGTTGAAATACTTAAAGCCTGGGGAAACTCATTGAAGTAGAAATGGATTAGAACGAGAGAGCGAGACAGGCCAAGCCAAGATCTGTTGGCAGAGCTAGGATTAACAAGCAGACAGAAACAGTTTAGTTCGGGGTAGGAGCAACTGCAGAACACACTGAGACAAAACAGAAGCTCAGCAAAGAGGTGCTCAGAGAGACAGCAAAAAGGTACAGGCGGAGAGGCTGTGGGTTTGGTAGCTTAACTGCAGAGTTTTCAGTGAAGCAGACAGTAAGAGCAGGGAAATACTAAATGCAGAACAAGAGAGGTAGATCAGTTTAATTCAGAAAAGGTGGAGGTAAGGCAAAGACCACTAGAAATGCCTGGATTGAAGGTGCTAGTCCCTAACATTATTTGGTGATAGTTAAAGAATATCTGTCTGGAAGAAGTGCAAAGAGAATTAGGGTTTGGGAAGCACTTTCAAGTCTGTGAGTGGAGGATCTGAGACTGAGGGGATAGTGTAGAGTTTTGTATCACTTTATCTCTTCCCTCTCTCTCTTTCACAAGACAGAAGAGAACAGAGTGTGCTGGCAGCTGGCTTCTTCTTGCCACCTCTCCTGGATTATTATTATGCAGTACTCCATGCTGCTGAGCTTCTTCTCACCACTGCTCCTTACCCTACTCAGCCAAGCAAGAGCTCAGTTTCCTCGCCAATGTGCTACGGTTGATGCCTTGAGAAGTGGCGAGTGTTGTCCAGATTTGTCTCCAGTGTTCGGGCCTGGTACTGATCGCTGTGGTTCATCTTCAGGAAGGGGTCAGTGTGTACCAGTGATAGCAGACTCACGGCCCCATGGCCCACAGTACATGCATGACGGCCAAGATGACCGTGAGCAGTGGCCCTTACGCTTCTTCAATCAAACCTGCAGCTGCAATGGTAACTTCTCCGGTTATGACTGTGGGTCCTGTCGACCTGGCTGGAGTGGAGCTGCCTGTAACCAGCAGATCCTCACAGGTAAGGGCATCAAAAATAGAGAAGAGACTCTGCTGGTCACCAGTGCTAAATATAAAGTGTATTTGGCTTCCTAATGCCTTTAAATAGTAAACTATCCCTGACACCCAGTTCAGAAATCTATATTGCAACAGGACTGTTAAGCTGGGCTGTCAATTGAGCCAATAATGCCTTGGATTTTCAGAAGTGCTGAACACCCATGAATCCCAATGGAAGAAGCAGGTGCTCAGCACTTCTGAAAATCAGGCCCTAAATATACTGATAGTCAGTAACAGTCAGTTTGAAATGCATAGCTGAGTGAGAATGGAGAGAGAATTCAGTAACATTTTCTCTTATATAACTTTCTAAACTGTGTAAATACTTCTAAGGTTTAAAAATCATTTAGTCATTGGATTTTTTTTTTAAGGTTAAATTGCTGGATTCTCTAAAAATATATATGTGTGAGTGACCATAAACAAGAGTTTCTATCTAGACACCATGAATGACTCTATCTAGAGCGGGTGAGATGTGATAGATCTGTAACATAAGTAAGCAGTGACTATTGCAAAAAAATCAACTGTCTTTATTTTCACCATAAAAGTAATATTAAATACTCTGTACGCTCCAAAACAAAGGTTAAAAATAAGGATTACAAACTGAAAATCTTTACAATTAAATTCCTGAAAGCAAGCTTAACTGAAGGACAAGAGACCCAAAAATCGTATTCAAACTTTACGCCTGAACAGGCAACCTGAAAGCAAAAGTTAACGCTCATTAATCAGGGCTTGCTGAAGACAATGGAGTTACATCAACTTATACCAGCTGATCTGGCTTTAGCCGTTTACCAACTACTGAAAGTGACAAGAAACAGAAAAAGCAACTTTTAACAGGCCAACACAGACCTCATGAAATAAACATAAGTCTATAGAATTGTAAAATTAACTGCTATAAATCAGTTTAAAAACGGTTATTAATTATAGTTTGCACATCCGTAATTGATACCACAAATATTTTTAAACTATGAGTTGATACAATAATATATTTTGAATTATATATTTTTGTTGGCTCCAAAATATCTATTATAGTTTGTTGGATCAAACATTTTGAAATACAAATAATGTAGTGCATGTAACTAAATACAGTACCATGTCTAAACATTTCTAAAGAGTATCTTTGTGTTAGTGTGTATGTGTGATATTTATATATATTAGTATGTGTGAGTGTTTAGGGTTTCAGTTAAACTCACAAGAATCAAAAGCACACTTCCCTGGATATGAAGTTACTGGGAGAAGTCCGCTGAAGACTAAGAGAAAACTCTCATTGACTTCAGTGGAGGCAGGATTTCATCCACTGTGTCCACAACTGACTGTGTATAGAAATGTAGTTGTTTTAGAATTCAGGATAGTTGTGATCACTAAAATGGGTGTCTGTTTCTGGAAATTAGAGGAACTTTTATCTGTGACTCAAGAGGTAACTTGACCTCTTTCCACCAGTAAATGGTGAAATTCTTCTCAACAGAGATATAATCCAGGTTTTTGCTTCTCAAGCTCCTGCATTCTGCAGCAGAGATTCAACCAAAGAGATGGGCTTTTAAAAATGTTATAATACAATATAAGGAGGCAAAACTTTATAATGTTAAGGCTGGTATATAGCACTCTCTTCTTTATGTTAAAGTGATACCATGAAAAATTATGTGTACTGGATTTACCTTTGAAGTGTGTCTGACAAAGAACTCACCCTTAAATATCTAGCTCCTATCAACTCTAAAAACAAACAAACAATAATAATAATAATTAATAAAAAGTAAGTGTATGATAACTCTTCCAAAAGCTAACTCAATCCTTTTTCTATCATATGCATTCATCCTAGTCATGGGCCAGATTCTCCTGCCTTTTCTCATAATGAGTAGCACCTTACCTCCAGAGTGAGCCCAATTAAAACAACCAGGCTGCTTGAGGAAAAAGGTATTACTTATAATGAGTAAGGACAATAGAATCTGACCTTGTGAAATGAGATGTGGGTATTCACTACCTTTATAACTGACTTCTGTTTAATCTTTAAAGTTAGGAGGAACCTTCTGGACCTGAGTGTGAAGGAAAAGAATGATTTTGTCAATGCCTTACACCAAGCCAAGGCTACAATACATCCTGATATTGTCATAGCCACCAGGAGACATGAGGAGATATTGGGACCTGATGGCAACACACCTCAGTTTGAAAATGTGTCAATTTATAACTACTTTGTGTGGTCCCATTACTACTCTGTCAGAAAAACTTTCCTTGGTGCAGGGCAGCAAAGTTTTGGAGGAGTGGATTTCTCTCATGAAGGACCAGCATTTCTCACTTGGCATAGGTATCATCTACTGCAGCTGGAGAGAGACATGCAGGTGAAGTTTGCCTTAAGATTGGAATTGCTTTTGTTCATGTTCCATGCTGTCCAGTTAAAGAGCTGACTGACTTCCCCCATATTCCAATGCAGAGAGATACATTGCGGATCTTTCTAGATGATTTCCATTACTCAATTTCAATTCCAGTATTATCAGACGTATTAACATCATTTGATGGGTTTTAGGTTGCTAGGAACGTATAAAAAGTGGAAACATTATTTCAAATATAGCAGTCTAAAAACCATAACATTTGTCTCAAAACTTCCTTTAATAAAACAGCAGTATTCTCTGTACATTTCCTTTTAAATTCTGTAATTTATGCAATAAAGGCAATTGTTAATGATGCTTCTAAATCGTTGGGGCTGATAGTCGAAAGCAGGAATAATTCCAACAAAATCAATGGATTTGCAGTGTGAGATCAGAATCAAATCCTAGGCATGTGATTAGCTCAAACATCTAGAGAAAAGAGCAAATCAGGAGATCCTATTATATAAATCAATGGTTCTCCATCTTCCTCATTCTGTGGACCACATCATAAGAGAAAGAAAGATCTGTTTATGGACAATTGCTTGTCCCAGTGACTCAGTTCCCCGCTGCTTAATTCTCAAAATGTTTCAATGTGAGGAGGAAAATCCATGGTTCACTGTTTGTCCATGGAATAGAATATGAGCACCATAGATATACAGAATCACATTAAGAACATAAGGAATATGTAGATGTCTCACTCCCCAGTTCTCTTCACTCTTTTAATTTATGATTGCCTGCCTTATTAAAATTCCTGAGTGAAAGAATACACATATGGGGAAGACATAATTTCTTAAAATCCAAGGCGGGAAATAATCAAATTGAGTTTTCTGTGAGCAGTACACTTGGCAGTATGTGCTTTATATTTTGTGCTTGATTTCTAGCAAAATATTTGGTTGATTAGCTGAGGTAATTCTGTCTTGTTTAGTTAATTGCAGATCTCTGAAGCCCTCACATAGTGTTCTTGGGTTCATCAGAATGGGAAGACAGGAGGAAATAGACTGAAAGCTTCAACATTGCTTATGTACATTCCAATCCCCAAATCCTATGTGTTATGTATCAGTAAGACGGATTTATAGTACATGTGATAAATTAAATATCTTAATTTAAGGAGAGAGAAATGTTGCCAAAATAGACAGGTTTTTGAAGTAATTTAACTATCAATCCACAAGCTAAGCATTAATGACTAACTTGGAGATTATTACTAGTCAGGTAATGACTGTCTAGTGGCAATTCCTACCTGAAGTGGAATAGAACATCTCATCAGTAAAGACCCCATATTTTTAAAAAATAAAGGGAAAGGGAAAGAAAGAATAAATTAAGATAAATTAAGCTCCCTGAAAGGCTGAACCCACTTTGAAACCAGAAATTCCCCTGAAGTCAATAAGATTCCTGCATATGGAATCTTTGAAAAATCCTAGCCCTTACTGGGTTTATAAACTAATCTAGTATAGGTTAGTAAAGTAGGTCATTAGTGAAGTTAATTTGATGGTAATTGTATCCTAGTGAATTTCACAATTGCCCATCTCTAATCAGAATGGAACTGAATCGCAAACATTTAAAATGCAAACCTCTTATTGTCTTTCCCACTACTCTTTAGTCCTGTAGTTCACTGAAGGCAATTTGCTTATATGTTTGCTTTGCTTGTCAAAAGCCAGTGCTATCAAGTTTGATTAGCCTTAAGTATATTTAATATTAAAATAGAATTGTTAGGAAAAATAGGACTGCAGTAATGTCTTATGGTTCTTATGGCTGTTTTCTAAAATACTTCAGGAAAGCATCAGGTTGCGGATGAAATTAGATAACATATGCAGTGCTATTAATGAGAAAATTCAGTGGCTTAGTGCAACAATTTGACTATGAGTGCTATCAAAGGCCCAAATATAATAAACTGAGAAATTAAGAGGAAATATTTTTCTTTATTCTCTTTCAGTTATGGTAATCCTAGGGGTTACCTGTAACAACAGCAGGTAAACATTTTTTGGACACAAGTGGGGCGGGGGGGTTGGCTTGTTTTTTTTTAAGTTGATCAAACGTAGCACTTTGATTTTTCTAATGGGGACATGTAGGATGGGATTCTCCAAAGCATCTATCATTGGTGCCAGTGCTCTTAACTCATGTTGGAAATTCCCTCTCATTATGACTATTACATTGTTCCAGTGAAGGCCCATATTAACATAGTGTTCCCATGGTTAGGATATGCTACAGGATCCCTCTTTTGCACTTCCCTATTGGAATTTTGCTACTGGTGGAAACACCTGCGATATTTGCACAGATGACTTGATGGGTGCTCGAAGCAATTTTGATGTCTCTCTTATAAGTCAGAACTCCATCTTCTCCCAGTGGCGTGTGCTCTGTGAAAACCTAGAAGACTATGATACCTTGGGAACCATTTGTAACAGTAAGTTTGTCTGCTGCCAGATTTTTTTTTGAGCAAACAATCCTATAATAGTAAACAATCACAATCCTTTGCTTTTCAAATGCACTTTCCATCAGAGGATTGCAGAGTGTTTTGCAAACATTAATAAATTAAGTCTCTCAACACCCCTATGAAGTAGGAAAGGAATTGTCTCCCAGTTTCACAGGCAAGCAAACTGAGGCACAGGGGGTTAAGCAGTTGCTCTGGAAACTTGTTCAGACCAGGGGAAACAGAAGAATTCATTCTGAATCTAGTCCTCTTACTCCCTTTCTTATGTGTTAGCCACAAGTATATCATTCCTGGAAGAACAACTAATACCGTTATATACATTTTGTTACCTTTGGCACCTGAATGTGGTAGTGTTCACCTAGTTATTCCTTAGCTTTGGATATCTTCCAACTCACACAGACAACCATGCTCATAACACCTACATTTAAAGGGAAGAACACATAATACTGTACCCCAGGATGGGTAGTGTGTAGCAGGGACTCCTCAGATCTCTTTTTCTTAATACAGGAGCCTCTACTGCCTGACATTTTAAAAAAAAGGACATTTGCTTAGCCAAGACTGTAGCCTGCTCATCAACTTCTCTCTGTGGCCCAGCCACTATTCGAGGGAGACAGAGCACCATGCTGAGTGGTTTACAAGCACACTGAGCAAGATCATTGACTCCTGGCCCAGCCCCTTTGTTCAAAGGAATCACAAATCTACTCTATTAGGCTGCTGAAGATTCCCAACCACCTGCTCCCAGACCTGATGAAGTAAGGGGGATTTCAGGAGCAGGAAGGGAGTGTGAATGGAATGTGTTACACTCCAACTATCTGCAGCCCTAAAGAGCGATTGCAGCGTGTATAGGTGAGAGCAACACTGAATGCTCTAACATACACCTGCCCTCGACCTCCCACAAGACCAGGGGGCACATCGATGGCTTTGAATAATCTTTGCCCTCTCCCCAAATTGGATCCTGAATCAAGTCAAATTTGGCCCATCCCAAGGATCTGGCCCACTGTCCTGTCAGAATGTTGCTTCATGCTTTATCATGCCTTTCTTTCTTCTCCCAACCCCTCAGGCACAGAAGGTGGTCCAATTCGAAGGAATCCTGCTGGAAATGTTGCCAGGCCAATGGTTCAGCGTCTCCCAGAACCACAGGATGTTGCTCTTTGTTTAGAAGTTGATTTGTTTGACACTCCTCCTTTCTATTCCAATTCAACAGACAGTTTCCGTAATACAGTAGAAGGCAAGTACCAAAACTAAAAGTGCCTGGAACCAACACAAAAGGAGTGAGGGGACTAGCCCATCACACTCACCAGTTTTCCCTGCAGTGGTGAATAGAAGTATTGGCTCTGGGATGGGACATTGCCATTTAAATTGTTTTACTTTTGTTAGCTTAGTGGAGTGAATAACTGTCACAAATTTATGGCTGATCCCTGAAGAATACCAGACTCTGTCTGGCACCCATATGTATGTATGTGCAAGGGAGCCTCACCTTTCCTTTGAGCCCCTGCACAGCTACAAAGAGAGTTCTTGCACTCGGAAGACACAAAAGCTTTGTGGAGCCAGTGCTGCTGATGATGCTGGCTGTTGTGATAAAATTAGTCAATCAGTGGGAGGATCCAGGATCATGACCTTTCCCCCTGATTGTAATAGCCAGTAGAGTTAGCCAGGCCAAGGAAGAAAATGGACACTGCTCCCTCTTCAAGGTTGACACAGTTGCTACACTTCTTGGAAAACCCAGGTGGCATTTTGCCCCAGAAAACTCCCAGAGTTCCCAGTGGGACTGAGTGGAAATCAGGGTAGAGTGAGACCTGAGTAAGTACCAGGGTTGTCAAACAACTAAAAAAATTAATCGCAATTAACCACATGATTAAAAAAATTAATTGTAGTTAATCACACGATTAATCACACTGTTAAACAATAATAAAATACCATTTATTTAAATATTTTTGGATGTTTTCTACATTGCAAATACAAAATATTCAATTACAACACAGAACACAGTGTACAGTGCTCACTTTATATTTTTGATTACAAATATTTCTGCTATAAAAAACAAAAGAAATAGTATTTTTCAATTCACCTCATACAAGTACTGTAATACCATCTCTATCATGAAAGTTGAACTTACAAATGTAGAATATGAACAAAAGAATAACTGCATTAAGAAATAAAACAATGTAAAACTTTAGAGCCTACAAGTCCACTCAGTCCTACTTCTTGTTCAGTCAGTCGCTCAGACCAATGCCTGTTCTCACTTTCAGGTGATCTTGTAAATAAGAAGCAGGCACCAGTATCTCCTGCAAATGTAAATAAATTTGTTTGTCTTAGCGATTGGCTGAACAAGAAGTAGGACTGAGTGGATTTATAGATGCTAAAGTTTTGCATTGTTTTGTTTTTGAGTTCAGTTATGTAACAAAAAAAATCTACATTTGTAAGTTGCACTTTCACAATAAAGGGATTGCATTAGAGTACTTGTAAGAGGTGAACTGAAAAATACTATTTCTTTTGTTCATCATTTTACAATGCAAATATTTTTAGTAAAAATAATATAAAGTGAGCACTGTACACTTTGTATTCTGTGTTGTAATTGAATTCAATATATTTTAAAATGTAGAAAAGCATCCAAAATATTTAATAAATTTAAATTGGTATTCTATTGTTTAACAGTGCGATTAAAACTGTGATTAATTTTTTTAATCGTGATTAATTTTTTGAGTTAATCGTGTGAGTTAATTGCAATTAATCGACAGCCCTAGTAGGGACTTCAGAAATTGAACCTTGATTAAAATTATCTTAACACCTTGGATAGATGGAAGTGGCCTGTACATTTCTTACATAAATCATAGGTTGGTAGATACAGAGGGCCAGATCCTTGGCCCTGGCTCCAGTCACTTGTACTGTCTCAGAGCTGGAAAACTGCCCTAATGGGGCAACCAAGGATTCCCCATTGAGTGGCATAAAGTTGGTGTAGCTGGCTCTATACTACCCACTCTCACTCTTCACCCCTGCCTTCAGGATGTGTGTGAGGCCACAAAGGGCCAGGAGCCTATAGTCTGTTCTAAATTATTTTGGGAGTCGATTTGGCCCCCTATTGGCCAGGACTGGAGGGAGATGGAAAAGTAGCTTAAAGCCCCATTTCCCTCCCTACACTCATTGGAGTGCTGAGTGTAAACTTGGGGTAGCCAAAGAGCTGGCCCTGAGTATAGGTCTGCTGCTACTGGCTTGCAATTGTGAAAAGATGGCCCTTCTCACCTGTGGAATAATGAGGCAGTGTTGGCATCCATGGTTGCATCTGCTCAGTACATTTACTCTGGTAGCTGAGTCAGCAAAGCTATGGAAGAAATCTTTTAGTGTAGAATCTTTTAATATTGAATAAAATTACTATTACTGTAGAACATCAAGGCCTTAGTCATAGACCAGAACCCCAGTGTGCTTGGTGCTGTACAGACACAGAAAGTGATGCTAGGATAAAATGGATGCTGATGCACAGGATAAACAAGTCAACAGATCAGTCATTAGAGCCCTGCACAGATACAAAATTTGTATCCGCATCCAATCTGCAAACATGGTCTTCAGATATCTGCATACACACATGCCCCTGTGTTTGTGGATATCTGTGGATATAAAATGGAATCCACAGATTTGCAGAGCTCTATCAATTGTTACCCCAACTGGGCCATATAAACCAGACTCTATCTTAACTCTACAAATCAAATTCAGAGTGAAATTTTCAGTCAGAAGTACCTAAATTGCATATACAAAAATGTACATCTGAAAATTGGACCATGTGCTTTAGTCTCTGCTCAGCTTAACTCCTCTTCTTTGTAAAACTCCAGAGAATTAATTCCAGACCAGGCTAGTAACCATGATAGGTTACCAAACAGTTAACTTCCAAATAATGGGCCAGATCCTCATCTGGGGTGAATCGTTTTAGCTCCGTTAACTCCAGTGAAGCTATGCCATTTTACAATGGCTGAGGATCTGGCTCACTGTGTTTATCTTGAAGAATACATCACTGGAATCTGGGTGAACATGTGAAGTGATTGAGAGCTATGGATGCTCAGCATCTCTGGAAAAACTGGCCACTACTATCTAGTACCTAATGAATTTGGAGACCTATTTTTATACACCCAAGTCTGAAAAATTTGCCCTAGGTTTATAAATTGGAGGAATTTTCATGATGATTTAAACCCTCTGACACCACATTTTTCAGGTGTTAAGTGCTAATGATGCTAGAAGAATTCTTAGACGACTACTCCCGAAGGTGGTTTTCCAAAGTCAGTGTGTTGGCAGTCAGTGTGTAAAAGATATGTGGAAAGCTGAAGTAACAGCTGGCTCATTAAGAAACATGGTAGCATCATCACACTTGTGTCAGCAGATAGTGGCTGCATTGATAGTTTCAATTATGTCCAGAGCCATTTAGAGCTGAAAACTATTGCTTCAGTGGTATGCTAGAAAATGATTTATTGTTGCCACTGTTGTGCTAGATCCCACTTTGCTCGCATGACATGCAGAGGCGAGCTCATTCCACACTCACAGCATTATTTTGCAAAGATTATTTTGGTCTGAAAATGACATACTTTCAGGGTGTAGCAGCCACATATTTAAAATATCAATAGGTAGAGAAGGAGCAAATCAACTATATAAAACCAGGCAACAGAAAAAATAGCATCCAGCCTAGATTGCTGCTTATGAACAAGTTTTTCACTAGGATTTGCACTGCATTCCTCTTTATTTGTATACACAGGCTACAGCGATCCTTCAGGGAAGTATGATCCAGCAGTTCGGAGTCTTCATAATTTGGCTCATCTGTTTTTGAATGGAACAGGGGGACAAACGTATTTATCTCCAAACGACCCTATTTTTGTCTTCTTGCACACGTTTACTGACGCTGTTTTTGATGAATGGCTGAGGAGACATAATCCTGGTGAGATGCATTAGCTTGTTATTTTATGAGTTTATCAAAAGTTTCTACCCATTCAGAATAGCTCAGCTGGACCTTGGTGGACAATGTGTACCCTCTGTAGTTAGGATGTGAAGGTGGAATAAATGTCAATTGCTTTCAACAACATTGGGATCTTTTTAGTAAAAGCTGCTCATTAAGGAGGGAATCCTACCCCACATTGAGCCTCCACCCTTTATGTGTGTGGAGGAATGTGGCTGGGGTAGGTCAGGCAAGAAACTTTTTCAAATACGTCGTATCTCAGAGAATGCAGGCAGATGAATCATGGAATCTACTGAAGCTTCAGGGTTCCACAATCATTCTGTGGCCTGGAACAAAGAATTTCTTCTTGTCTGCCCAAAGAATACCTCAGTGCACAGCCCAGCTATTCATTTTGAGTAACATTGTGATCTGTTGTTTCATGGATGTTCAAGAAAGACATGCAAAGACAACCCACTCACCCTTCATGACTCACGCAAGGGCCGATTTACAATTGCTGTGCCTACTCCCTTCAGGAGCAAATGAGCCAGAAAGGGGTAGGAACAAAGTAGGCAAGACTGGGGCCAGTGCACCAGGAGACAAATCTGTGCCACTCTAATGGACAATGTAGAGTGCATTCACCCCCCATCTACACAAAATAGGAGATTGTGCTTCACTTGGGTCAATGCAGCCCTCCATTACTCCTTACACAGGGATCCATTGCAACCATACAACAGAGCCCTTTTTGTGCTGCTTCCCAAGAAGTGAGAGATAATTTTCCATATACGTTTTGAGGGAAGCTATTCTACATCTTGATGGTACAGAGTGGTTACAAAATTTACCCCAAGATCTTGTAACATTTCACATGACAAAAAAAAGAACTGCTCCATCTATAAAAACTGACTCCAACTGACCCTTTTAAAACTTGACTAGGTAGATCACACACTGCTATCCTAATGCAGCAGGTGACAAATTCAAGGCCCCAGACACTTAAATTACAGTAACATTCAATGTTCAGAGTCACATCAAATGGCATAACAGAACTGTTCATTACTGTAGTAAAAGGTCTAGATCATGGCCCCTATATGCTCATATCTCTTCTTGTACATGGGAAGAGATCGATCACTAGTTCCGTAAACATAGGCCTACGCTTTCAGAAGAGATTAGTGATTTGGGATACCAACTTGAGACATTTTAAAGGGTCTGATTTTAAAGCCAGAGCTGAGCAGCCACTTTCTGAAAAATCAGACCGTGTCTAAAGTTGGGACCCAAAATCACTAGTTACTTCTGAAAATGCATATTTGAATAATACTTTGTTTCATGCAGTTCTTCAGTCTCTTCAAATGTAATTTTTTGATCTCTGGTGCCACTGTGAAATAAAGGAAGGATGCCTTAAATATTTTGTCCTCTCTGCCTGTTTTTAGACAAGTGTTCTCAGAATGCCCTGAATAGAATTTGAATCGCTTTCATTTTTATTTATTTATTAAAATGAAACCTTGTTTTCCAATTTAGATATTTCAATATACCCACTGGAGAATGCCCCTATTGGACATAACCGGCAGTATAACATGGTGCCATTCTGGCCCCCAGTTACCAATAATGAGATGTTTGTTACTGCTCCAGAAAACCTGGGCTACAGTTATGACGTTCAATGGCCAAGTAAGCAGTTAAAAGCTTCACTTTACTCTCATTGTGTCATCCTCTCTTCATTTCGTGTGTGTATGTGGGTCATTTAGCAAAGCTGATTTCAAATTTCAGAAATTTTAACTTGACACCATATCAAAAGGTTGTTTACCTGTCCAAAGTTGGCTTTTAAAAGATTCGTATTTGGACTATTGTACCATACTGTTATACCATGTGCATGCAATTAATTATAAATAGAGATGGGCCTGAACCAAAGATCTAAATTTGGACATCCCTAAGCTTTTAGGAAGTTCTGATCTAGAGCCATACTTTAGCCCTGATCCACACACAAGTAAACCTTTATGCCTGTGTGGAATTCCAGTAAGGTCAGTTGATTCTGCATGGACTCATGGGTCTGCCTACATAAATCAGATTGCAAAAAAAATGTCTTTGTAGCTTGAGCCCATCTTAAGTCTATAATGAAAGACACTGAAGTGGACCTGACCCTAAGCATTTTGTTAAATAATGATGGATATTGAGATTTGATCTAATCTTCAGCTGTATCTCTTGAGGCTTAACTTTTTTCTCTCTCTCTCTGTCTTCCTGCTTCCTTTCCACTAGGCCGGCGTCTACAGGTCACAGAGATCATAACTATTGCAATAGTGACTGCATTGATTCTGGTTGCAATTATTTTTGCTGGTGCTACATGTATTGTGCACGCTAGGAAAAACAAGGATGAACTGCATCAGCCTCTTCTCACTGACCAGTATGAGCGATATTCAGATGATTATGATAGCATACCAACCCCAAGCCAGTCTGTGGTTTGAAGAGATGGGTTTTTTTTACCTGCATCTAACAGAATCTGTTTCTTCTGCTGTATATTATAAATGCCAATAACTGATCTGCCCTAAAATAAAGCACAAAAAGTGTCAATTATATTGATATATTTGCTTCAACTTCAATCTCCTCTTTCATCACACTCCAGGACCAGTATATCACCTCTGAAATATCAAGTGCTTATCTTGATAGACTCTCACTAATTTCCCAACCCTCACCTTATAGCTTCCGTTATCCATATTCCTGAATAAGTGTAGTGATTTTCTAAATTGTCCAGTACCAGTAACTGGGAGTAACAACTTGCCTTTCCTGTATTCTGTGTAGAAACCTTTTCATAGGTGTACCTGAATGAACGTAGGGCCTGAGTCTGCCATTCTTAGTCATACTGAATACTAACTTACTCCACAAGTCAATCCCCTTAGCTGACTGGAGTGAGGCAGTGTGGTCCAATGGATATGGCCCTGAACTAGGACTTAGGAGACCTGATATCTCTTCCCAGCTCTACCACTGACATGTTGAGTAACCTTAGGCATGATGCTTCACTTAAAAAAAAATCGTAGCTTGGTATTATTAGGAGGAGGAGTAAGGGTAGCAGAATTAGGTCCTAAAAATAGAATTGCTTTTGTCATTAAGGGAGAGATTTTCAAACGCAGAAGGAGAGCTTCGGTGCCTAACTCCCATTTGTGCCTTTGAAACTCTCCCTTTAACTTTAGGCATTAAAATCATGTCTGTTATCTTAATGGCTAATTCTTATATATGCTAATGGATTTTAACATTTGAATTCTCCCCTGCTAAATTTATGGAAGGAATGAAAATCAGTTTTGGTTAACAGTGGTTTGAGTTAACTCTAGAGTGCCTAAATAATTATGTTGTTCTCTGAGCTTTAATTAGAGCTGGTCAAAAATTTTCCAACAATTTTTTTTTATTTGAAAATGTAGTTTTGTTAAAATCAGTGGGAAAATGACTTTTTTTTTTTTACTACTTTTATGATTGTTCCAAAGTGACACTTTGAAAGAAAATATTTTCATTCGAACTCAAATGTTTAGCTTCAGGATGCCAATTTGAAACTAAATGTTTCTTTTCAAACTGACACTTTGACTTAAAATCTTATTATAATGTTGTTTAAGTAAAAATGTCAATTCAAAACAAAAATTTTGGGTTTATGTGTACAGTTCATTTTGACATTTCTTTTTGAAAATGTTGGGAGGAATCAGTTATAAAATGGCCAGAAAATCCCCTCTACTGTGCAGGATGGAGGAGAGTAAAGTAGCAGAACTCCAGCTAACATGAATCTCAGGGTATGGCTACACTTGAAATTTCAAAGCGAAGTGTGAGTGTGGTCGGAGCGCCAGCGCTGGGAGAGAGCTCTCCCAGCGCTGCATGTAAACCACATCCTCTACGGGTGTAGCGTGCAGCGCTGGGAGCCGCACTCCCAGCGCTGCCGCCCTGATTACACTGAGGGCTTGGCTACATTGGCACTTTACAGCGCTGCAACTTTCGCGCTTGGGTGTGAAAAAACACCCCCCTGAGCGCTGCAAGATGCAGCGCTGTAAAGTGTCAGTGTAATCAGGGCGGCAGCGCTGGGAGCACGGCTCCCAGTGCTGCACACTACACCCGTAAAGGATGTGGTTTACATGCAGTGCTGGGAGAGCTCTCTCCCAGCGCTGCCGCTCTGACCACACTCACACTTCAAAGCGCTGCCGTGGCAGCGCTCCCGCAGCGCTGCTGGGGCAGCGCTTTGAAATTTCTAGTGTAGCCAAGGCCTGAGGATTTACAGTGCTGTATCTTGCAGCGCTCAGGGGGGTGTTTTTTCACACCCCTGAGCGCGAAAGTTGCAGCGCTGTAAAGTGCCAGTGTAGCCATACCCTCAGCCTGTGAAGACTTTCCTGCAGGGCTTGAGAGATCTAGTCTATTGTGGGTCATGCTATGTGCCCCCTCCATAGGCCGGCAAACGACTGGCCTTATGGGATGAGGCCTCTAACGTACCTAAGTGACAGATCAAAGAGTAATTTTTTACCTTCTGTAAGTTTGTCCAATGAAGGTTGAGAGATTCCTTAGCTACTAATTCATTACATTATATTATGATATATATAATCTTAGGGAGAAAAAATAAAAAAGGGTGTGAGAAAGGTTTTGACTTTGAGCCCTGCATGTTCATTACAGCTAGTTAAATATCACATAGGAACAGAACCTGGGGTCCTGATCCTTTGGGACCTTTGAAAGTCATCAGGAGAGTTTCCATTGACTTCAGTGGTTATTTCTGTTGCGCTAGGGAACTGCACATGTACATAGCTGCAATATGGTGAATGAGATGTCCCTAATATAAGGGACAGAACTGGTTATAGGAGTCCCAACTATAGTTTTTATTCCTTGGTGCCATTTTCTAGCTATTATCATTAATGAAACATTCACTGGTCCTTTATTCTGAATGGTTAATAATAGGCATCATTAGGCATCACATGGTTATGTTATGTTATAGAAGCTTTACTTAGTAAAGAATATTCTTTCTTCATCTGAATTAGTTCATTCATCTTTACTATATACATAATAATGGAAATATCAATCTTATTTTCTGTGAAGTAAACAAGCAGCATCTGAATGAAACACATCATCCTCTAGTCTTATTGCTCCATGTACCAATCATACTATTGCTCTAACTCCTGTTGTAAGTATTCTGCGTCTCCTGTTATAATACTGATTTTTGTAAGTCTTGATTTTTTCATTGCATGAAGCTTATCCTTATTTTAAGACCATTTAAAAGCAGAATGAAGTTCTGGGGATGAAATTTACCACTCTCTGTTCTGATTGTAGTATCAGGCACTGCATTGGAAAAACTTCATAGATTAAAAAGCTTTAATGACAGCTGTTTAGTTTGAGTTCAACCAACAAAAATAGAAATTACATTTTATTTTCTAAAGGCAAATGCAGGAAGAAAATGTTTCTTTATGTTACAGTAGCACCCAAGGCTTCCAGAGAGAATGCTGACTCCATTATTCAAGGGGCTGTACAAGCAGATAAGCAGATATGATTGCCACAGAGAGTTTGCAGTATAATTAAAGACAAGGCACAGAAAAGAGTGCAACAAATTGAAAAGAAAGAAGGATAACAATAAGATCATATGATTAATGACTAGTGGGCTTCATGAGCCTATAGCAAGATGTTTATTTCAAATGGAGCACAAAACTCTAACAAGCTTTACTAAATATTTTTCTTTATTATACAAAAATCCCCTCCTCTGCCAAAACACACACAGAGGAGTCATATGGTTTGTTCAAAAAAGAAATCAATTGTATAATTTGAGTGAAGATAAAACAAAGAAGTATCATCTTTCAAATAATATAATTCCCATTTCATTTTGCTCCTGAACTGACCTCCTTAACAATCAGGTTGATGCACATATCAACAGTTTGGTATCGGGTATCTCAGATAACTGTTCTTTCAATTATTTTTAGATTTAAGCTGTCATTACATAATTAAGGTCCTTAAATATATATCTATATTTAACTTATTACCACAAGATGGCATTTTTGAGCACATTTCAGCTTATTTTCTTCTAACACAATGAATCATGGAATATGTTCAGGTGGCGTGCAGTTTATTTCCTCTTTAATTACCTACTGAAGATTTTTCAACTTTCAGATAGAGGGAATATAATTTTTCATTCTGAGAAGAGGAAAAGGGCTTTCTAATTTGCATTGCTGGATCTCCAATCCTATTGTTCAGTGATTCTTTTTTCTTTCTGGGGGCACTGTTTGTATGATAAATTGTTTGTTCTGGTTCATATGTTCTTTCTTTATGAAAAACTAGAATTCCTTAAACCAGTAATAAATATCTTAAAATGTGTAGTAAATATTCCTTTAAGATCCTGTTTCATCTGTAATCACCAGTCCACCAACATAAAGAAAATTAATTGAATAGGGATAGCAAAAGTAAAATCTTAAACTTGGTTTTAAATACATTAAATAGTAAGAGGTAGTAAATTAGTGTAATGCTTTCTTTTTATCCCAGCATCTAAGAGTCAGAAGGAGACAGCGGGCTGCTAGGTCCTGATATTAGAGATTTATCATCTGACGTTTTTCTTATTAATGTTATAGCTTCTAATACTTCCACTTAGCAGCATCAGAAGATAAATCAGCAGCTATAGTAGCAACGGCAGCATCTTCTGGGTAAAACATTACTACTTCTATATACTAAGAATTAAGATGCTCGACATTACAGACAACTAGGATGAAGTGGCTGGATATCCAAGACATTCTGTTTAATTCTATCAGAAACTAGGGAACCAGGTCTTGAATTTGGGCTCTTGCTGAGGTTTCATATGGGCGGTTTGTTTTGAGCTTCCAGATACTTGAAGACAGCCAGGTGCACAGCAACCCCAGGGACTGCTTTAAATTACACAGCCTGTGAGGCTCCCTGGAGAGTCACTCAGCCACACACAGTAGTTGGAACATAGTATGTTCTGGACATACTTCTTTCTGCTCCCAGCCTACCCCATTCTGCCCTTTGCTCAGAGATTGTGAGGGACAAACCTATACTATTGAGGAATCATTCTTGTGCCAATAGTAAGACTAAAACCAAGGAAAGGAATAAAGAAAGCTCAAAGCATTATACAAATCATAACTGTGCAGTAGATATTTGTTAACTGAAACATCAGGAGATGTTGCTGCAGGCTAAAATTACAAAAAGAAATTCAGAAAACAGATTTAACCATGTTTGATTCATTCATATTTTCTGAATAAAGAGTTTTATTCACACATGCTATCATTAATCCAATGAGTGTTACAGAGCTATCACTTTAACTCCTACAAATATTTCCTTTCATGGCGATTATTTGCTTTCTTAGGTTTATTCATTTACATTTTCATGGACATTAAGGTGTCCTTCTGGAAGAAAATGTTAATGACTGAGAACCACTATGGAAAAATAGAGAGGAAATCAGTAGGCGTAAATGTTCACTGTGGCTTTTACTTTCTAGATGTCAGTGCAATAGTAGAAGGTATAAAGCCCACGTCATTATCAGTCATGAAAGTTGAGGTTGAATTAAAATGAATGTAAAAGAGCGAAGTCACTTAGGAATATATGTAAAGATAGGTCCAAAATTTGGTCTCAGTTACACACTGGCTACATCGAATGACTACAAGGAAGTCCAGTTTCTATGGGCTGGGCTGTGCTTTCGTGGCTACATTCTGCATCCCAGAGCTCCTGTGGAGCACAGATACTACTTAAGAAGGCACAGCATGTGGTCCTTTCTAAGGCCAGTAAGCTTTGCTAGCCAGAGATGAGAGGAGATAGGACCATGGCACAGCTTCTTCCTAGACCCTTTTGGAAAGGCTAGCAGGTGTGAGGGCACAACCGCAAGCTGTCTTTGGGAAAGTGCAATGGCTTTTATAGAGTCTTGGTGGTTACAGCCCTCTATAGGGGCATAGAAATAGAAGACACCTTTAAGTATGCATGTACCAGCTGGCCACAATCTTGCCTGATAAAGGAACACAAACAGTGCCATATAACTGATCTGACCAACCAGAAGCAAGTAACACTGCTTGGTTTTAAAATACGTGTGACAAGTCTATACACTGAAAACTGTGAGAAAGATATTAGCCAAATAAATTTAAATAATAAATAAATTCTGAGAAATAAGGATATGCTTGCAGACACACTACTATCAGGAAAAGGAGGTAAAAATCATTAAGTTAATTATTGCTAGTTCTTCAGTCAGGCAACATTCACCCCTTTGCAGAAGGAAAGCCCAAAGTCTTATCTCCACTTGAGTACTTGGAAGATAATTTAAAAAGGCCTTATATTATTGATTGCATGGGCTTCATGAATGCCCTCTGCATGGGGTGAATTTCACCTACACTTTGTGGAAAGTTTTTATAAAACCGTTTTTCTGACAAAAATGTTTTTTCATAATAACAACGATTTTCCCATGAAAATTTTCATTTGACAGAATGGTTTTAGTTTGCATTAAAAAAACTTAAACTTAACTTTTGCTAGTGGAAGTTAGACAAGGAAAAGGGGGAAGGAAAGCAAAAATGGGAAAGATGGAAACCCCCAAATTGATTTTTTTTTCTTTTGCAGAAACTTTGGAAAATACCAGATGTGACTGAGCTCTTATGTGGCCCTTACCTTCTCCCATATTTTTCTGGCTCTCTGATTCAAACTACCCAATCCTCAATATCTCTACATTCATTTGTCTTGTTTCTTTTAGAAGGTAATCTCTCAAAAGAGAGCTTCTTTCCAAAATATCCATACCATGGCAAGCCCCCTTTAATTGTTTGAGCCCTACAGCATCCCTGCCTGCAGATAAAGAATGTTGCTGTTTTTTCTGAAATGTTTTCAGACATACACTAAATGTTCACACACACAAGGAAGATTTAATGACCTCTTCCCTCCCTTTTCTAAAATCTCAGGGAAAAGCTACGAAAATGAGAGGGCAAGGCAATGTCGGTATGCTTTGATCCATAACTGTTGAAGAAAGTCCAGAGAACTCAAGATGACACCCACATCATTCTAAGGCTGCATCTGCTTTTTGGTCTTCATTCTGTAAGGGACTGAGCTCTCATTAGAGGTTCTGAGTGCCCTTAACTCCTAATGATATCAATGGGGTTTGAGGGCACTCAACACCATGAAGGCTCAAATCCTTTATTTATTCTGATGCCTGTCATAACCCCAACTACCACAAGGTGGCAGTATTTCAGATCATTACTCCTATATCTGAACACGCGCCCAATGCACAAGGATTACACTATTTTACAAACTTTTTTTTGTGTATTTATTGTATGTACTTATTGCATTTTGTAAATGCCTGTGTTTGAAACAATGAAATTTTGTCCCTCCTCACCCCTTTCAATTGCTTGTGCACCAACGCTAAGAGGTTTGTTTTCTCAACTTTGTGCTGCCTCCACAGAAGCAGAGCACAAATACTTCAGGTCCTATGTAAAGATATGTTATTGCTTTGTTACTGTTTTAATTTCCCAGGTACAGATAGCATGTCCAAGAAAACAAGAGAGAGGATATTATCAATCACCAAATAACAGGAATTTTAAAGGAGGTATAATCTGAACCTAAACTTTTTAACAGCATCCCCCTTCTTGAGAATCCCAGCGAAGTCCCTCTATGGGTTCATTGTAGAGATTCATTTTGGGGAAGTGGGACTAGGGGTGGGTGAGGGAGGAGCTACTGTACAGAGAATCTTTCCCTCCACAAATGCAGATATATGAATGAGTCTCTATGCTTAAATTAATACATTTTCAATCCACATTAAATCTGCTTCTGAACCTGCACCTCTTTTAGAGAGGAAGATTTTGTACTTCTAAGATGACCATATTTTCAAATATGATGTCACTCTCTTAAGAGCCACAAAATAGTCATAGAACAGACATGGCTACATGTTTTTAAAAGAAGGAAATATTGCCAGCTTCTGACTCAACAGAGTCAGTCTGAATGGAGGATTTTTCCAATAATTTAGTGTTCTGAATGAATGTCATGAAACACTAAGTATAGTTATGTTCACCTTGAGCAAAAGAACAGCTTTGATAGAGTCTACACTCATTCCATGTTTCTCTTCACTCCAAACATGGTTCATTACACTGAATATATTCATTGCACTGGAGCAACAGCACTGTTTCCTCCTGGTTAATACAGAGCAAATTCTATTCAGTGCAGCAATACATTTCAAACAAACTGTGATGAGATGTATACCCCCTCCTTGCTCTAACAGGGTTAATGTGGCCTGGTCCCTGAGAGAATAACCATTGCACCTGGAGGGTGATCCAGGCCTTATTAAAGATTAAGCACAGGTGGAGATGAACTAGATGGTGCTATAAAGGCAGGCACTGTGGAGCAGAGAGTGCTCTAGGGAGAGATGGAAGAATTTAGTAGTCACTCTCTTAGTAGTGGGGAGTGAATGAATTGGTAGGAGTTAACACAGAGAGTTATGATGACTGAACATGCTAAAGCAGGCACTAGGGAGAAGCTCTGAGTAGAGTTGCTTATTACAGGAATCTGGGGAAATGTGAGGTTGGGGGTAGTCTGAAAAAAGGCTGTAGCCGGAAGAAGTCTAGGGAGTTGGCAGCTAGGAGTCTGCGGGAGCAGACTGCAGCTGCTGGTTACTGTATCTCTAGACTGGAGTGGAACCTGGTGCAATGAGAGGGCTGGAGTTCCACTACCAATGGCTGAGGGGTGGTGTGAGGCTTCTCAGAAGGGGACTAGGATAACTGAAAGCCCTGAGCAAAGGAGTGTAAGGACCATAGAACCCAGAGTTAATGGCCAAAGACTGAATGTAAGAATAGGGATTTTTGGTTGCAATTCTTACCCTGGAAGAGGTAAACTGAAACATGACCTGGCTGGAGGGCTGACAGGCATGAAGAGGCAGTGCTCCACAGGACAAGAGTAACTGTGAGCTGGGTGTGCTAGAGTAAAAGAGCCTGCTATGCCATACTCTGCTATAAGGGGGTGTACTAGTCCAACCTTCCACAGAACCATTTGTAGTTACTACAAAAAAAGTTTTGAATAATGACATGAAAAACATTTTTTTTTTCTGGGTGTTTTGAAGGAAATTCACAGGACACTAAGACGTCTGAAAACAGGACTGTACTGGTCAAAAGGGGTATATAATGGATTACACATTTTTTTTTCCCCCAAGGTATATATACATTTACATTTAGCAGTATTAAAACCAAGTATTTTTTTTTGCTTGAATCCAGCTGACTGAATGATCCAGATCATTTTGTATCAGTGACCTGTCCTCTTCATTATTTACCACTACCCCAATCTTTGTCATCTGTGAACTTTATCAGTAGTGATTGTTTTATTCCAGCTCATTGATAAAAATGTTTGATAACAGAGCCAGAACCAAACCCTGTAGGACCCCAATAAAGCTGTTGTATTTCAGTGACTATTCCCAATTTATAATTACATGTTGAGACCTGTCAGTTAGCCAGCTAATTTTTAATCCATATAAGGTGTGCCATGTTAATTTTGTATACTTTTAATCAAATTGTTGAGTGAAACCAAGTCAAATGCCTTCCTGACATCAAAATGTATTAATCAACACTATTGCCTTTATCAATCAAATTTGTAATCTCAACAAAAAGATCCTTTGACAGGCTTTAGCTTCCATAAACACATGTTGATAGGTATCAATTACATTATTCTCCTTTAATTATTAGTCAAGTCATGTATCAGCCGTTCCATTAGTTTTGCTCAGGATCAATGTCAGGCTGACAGGCCTGACTTAGCTGGGTCACGTGCCCTTTTTACAATATAGGTGTAACATTAGCTTTCTTACCTGGGGTTAGGGTTTGCATTGGCAGAAGGCCCTAGGCTACAATTTGTGGTGACATTTGCAGAGGGCCTTGGGCAAAGATTAGGATTGAGGTTAGGTTTGGGACCACCCAGGGAGGCCTGAGGCTAGGATTTGTTCCTAATCCTAACACCATCCCTCAAAAGCTACAGCCCTAAATGTAGCCTGTGGCCGATAGGCATTAGTTTCATGGGAGGTGTCATAACAGTGACAGTTTTCTCACTATTTGTGTTGACAGAGTAATAATCTTCAGAATTAGATCCACGTTTAGGACCAAATTGAACGTCCTTTGTTAATGAGCATATTTCTATTGACCTCTATGGGCTCTGGATTGTGCCTATATTATTTTATTTATCCATACTAACCTAACTTTACTGCTTTGTAAAATGTTGTGCAACTAGGCTAAAAACACACATTACCTCAGCCAAAATGCTGTACTTGCCTCAATTAGTGAGAAAATCCCTACTGATTCTCCTGCACCCTGGCTTATAAATTTGTTAGTGAGCATACATTTGTTTTTGGTGGTGTAGTTTTTTTTTGTTTTTTTTTAAAGGATGATCCATTCCATTGTCTTGTTCCATCTGTAACATTTTCCAATTAAAATCCATTTTAATGGTCTGAAGGATGTAGGGATATTTAAAACGTGAAGGTATTTCCGCTCTTCTCAGGACTAAAAATAATTATGCTGGGGAGGGAAGGCGTTTCTGGCAATAATTAAACATTTTATTTTTATATTCCTTTTAAAAATATCAAAGCTGTCTGTAATAAATGAGCCTTCCACACCTGGCAGCTCTGATAATACAGTTCTCCTTCCATAATGAATAGAAACAGCCTTCAACACCACTCTCACAGTACCACAAGATAGATGGCAACACTTTACATCAGTAAAGAGGTATTACACACATCCCACCTCAATTGCGACATGGTTAGGCCTGTCTGTGCAATTCTGCTACTGTAGTGAGTAAACATTCTACTTTGTATCCTTTGTTGAATGAACAAAAGCTATTGAAGATTTAGCTGGTGGGCAAGAGGAAAGGGGTGAGAGGTTGCAAGGCACCACTTTCTTTAAGAGCAAGTCAAACCTTTTAACAGTAGGACAAAAAGCAGAGCAAAGTCATGACCTCTACATATACAGACACTTCCCTTTCCTCCCCCAGGCAGCAGAAATGAAGGTCCATGGAGAGAAGCACTATATCCTCTCAAGAGTTGCAGCAGTGAATGTGTGCTCTTTGTTCAGGAGAGCCCAGAAGTCTTGTGCTTTGAATTTTGGAGATCCTGCTGGAATCCTTAGAGTCCATCCTACACTCAATGCAGGCCAGTGCCAATGATGCCCATGTGCGGCTTTGTCTTTCATACAAGCACGCTCTTCGGGGCTGATTTAAGAGCTAATAGCTATGTTATATGTGAGCATTGCTTTCCCAGCTTCGAAAACAAAACTGTTTTCCTGCTAGCAAATTGAAAATCCTTGGCTGTACTGTACATATAACATGATGATGTTAATGTAAGGGAAACCTGTAACACAAATCTTTGAATGAAATCCTGTTCGAAACACTGTTGCAATGTACTGGTCATTGCTCATGTGTATTTCTGCCCTTGGCTGGACAGAGCACCAGACCTGCTCTTGTGTATGTAGGTATGTTGCTCTCTGGTAGCTGAATTTAGTGGAGTTAACCAAGGATGAACCTGACCCATGGTCATAAAGAAAAAATATAGCAGCTCCCTTCATTCATTTGCATTTATAATGCAAGTGAATAAAATACAGGAGTTATTTTTAGATTAAGAAAGACATTTGAAAGAGGATGTACAACTGTCTTCTGAAATGTCATAAGCTCTGCTGTTAGTTAATATGAAAGGATTCTTTAAGCTTTGCCCTGTGGAATTATGGTATAACATAGATGTGTAAGGACATAAATGCTCCTCTTTTTCAGGTCAGATCTTCTAAGCTGTTTCTTGCCTGTGTAGTTGTGTTCAAGTTCCTGAAATTAAATCTAAAAGGAACAAAAATGACTGTATACATTATTTCCCCATTAAAATCTATAACAAGAATATGATTGGCTCAACACACAAACATGTAGCTTTTGGAAAGTCTAAACTCATCTGCATTGTTAAGGGACAAATATTGTCCCCAAAGCAAAGACCAAGTAAAAGTGCATTTTGCAACATGGGTGCTTTGTCATGGATGATAGGGGCCAACCCCCCGTCACCACCACCACCAGGCTGCAGCACAGCAGAAGAGACACTGTAGTTTGTCTTTCGTGGTCTCTGTGTCCCACCCATCACCACTCCCACATCTCTCTATCACCACCAGGTGGTTCCATGAAATCATTGATCCCATTTGCCATGCCATTCTCCTCTGCTGGCTCATACCTCCCACCCTACTGCCAAAGCTTGGCCTGTGGCACCTGGTCCAGAGGCACCGTGTACTCTGAACCCTGACCTTCCATGCAAAGAGGAGTCATGATGGTTCTGCTATACTCAGAACTTTCCATGGTCCTTGCATAGGCCAGAGGATTTGGTTCCCTTTACATGTAGTAGTTACTGAGGGCCAACAACTAACTCTGGGATATCTTTTTGAAATAACTGCAAATGACATGCCTTGATGATAAGTACAAATAGCAATGTAGCCAAACTGGGTTTTATTTTGAAATCTAAAACAGATTGATCCTAATATTCTTCAGTGTTGATGACTACAAGTACTTTGATGTATTGTGGAGCAAGGGCTATCTTTCAGCAGAATATATCCTCTTCCTTTGCATTTTTTTTAATGTGATACTATCGTGAAATAAATATCACACCCTCACTGCTGGGATAGCAAAAATATGAGAATGTGCAATTTGATTCCTGTGCTGCAACTGTAACTAAAAATATACCCTTTCACGTTACTCACTTTCATGTGATGCAAAAGTTTCAGGAATGCTGAATACCTTTTATGGTGCCAGTGAGTAATGAATCACAATTGGCTTACAAAGCCAGAAAGTCTCCTCTGTCCAGACAAGCTTAACCAGAAGAAACTTGAATGATTTAAAAGTAAGTCATGAGTTCATTATGAATCAGTGCAATAAATGGTATCATACACTACTCTGGATTGGCATTGTTGTATGTGCTATTATTGTGGCCATCCTATGCATTAATTATCTCACTTCCCAGGCCTTCTTTCTTCATCTCTTACTTCAGAGTGAATTTTACTAGTTTGCTACCCACTCCAAAATACACATACTGCATCCCCAGAGACAGCCTTAGTAAAGCATTTCTATCCAGCCCTTATATGAAGACTAAAGGTATATAGCACTAGATTCACAAAGAAACTTAGATGTGGCAATACTCAGTGTCACCATGACAATATTTTAGGTGGCTAGAAAATCACTGGGATTCACAAAACCTGAGTTCAGCACCTAGGTTCCCTACCCATTGAATGAGGAGAGATGGGTTCACAAAAGACAGCACATTAGGCTGCTCCTCACCTAAACTGGCCAATTGCAGATGCCAAGCCAAGGGATGTGTGCTAAGCCTCACTCCTCCCACGGAGATAGGTGTCCCTGTCTTGTGTGTATGGCATCTTCGGAGCAAAATTCTAGAGATGCAGTTGTAGGTCCATAAGCCATTTCCAGGCGTCCTCTGTGATGCTGTGGATATCATCCAATTTACATTTGAATCCATATTGGGGCACTGAGTTATGATGTTTGATGGTTTGGATGTTCTCACCAGAGTTGCACAAAGGCGATTCTTTGATTTTCCACTTGTGCATCAAGTAGCCACATCTTCCATGGTTTTTTCAGATGCGGTTCAACACAGTCCAAGGTCTATGTGGAAGGTTGAAACCGGGAGAGTGGCTTGTTGGATCAGAAAGAATGTGCTTGTTTGGAACAGTAGATGAGATCCAGACACTTGCCATTCCCTGGCCAGATCCATAGACATGGGGTGGTCATGTGTGGTCCATGGTGGGTTTTCTCAATTTCAGGCATTGTTGGGGTAAGTTAACCATGCTATGGGGTATGTTAACCATGCTATGGGGTATGTTACCTGCCAGATGGGAAGTTCTGGTTAGTCCTTCTCACACTTAAGTTCTCATACTGTGGCTACATCTTAATGGATAGCTGAAGGTTCAATATTTATTAATACAGAAAGACACTTTAGAGGTATTGATTTTAAAGTTCTTGTGATGATTTGGGTGATCTGATTCAGCTGCCTACCCACGAGTTGGGTATGGGAGCTTCTTGTCCACATCAGGGCACAGTACTCTGCAGCTGAGTACCACAGGGCCAAGGTGGATCGTCGTAGCAGTGGGGCAGTTGATCCCCAACTTCTTCCCACTAATTCTTGAACAATGTTGATGTGAGTCTTCACTGTAGAGGCTTGAGATGGTCATGAAAGGTCAATGTGAGGTCAAGAATGACACCCAGGTATGTTGGCCTTAGGTCATCAAGCACAGTTTTACCACAAAACTCGACAGTGCTTTGTGCAATTCTGTTGTCAAGGTAGAAAATCGAGGCAACCAATTTGCTTCTCAGGACCAGTTCACTCATTGCTAAGAGTTTAATCCTCTCTTCCCTTACTTAATTCAGAGGCTGTACCATAATTCTGTCTTGCCTTAAAGTAGTTTCCATCTCTAACTGAATGAATGTCTAAGTCTGGGATGGAGGGAGGTGCCTCCCTCTGTGTGGGATTCTCAACTGAAATCCATCTCTTGGGATTAGGTGCCTATGCCGTTTTAGCAAGAAGCTGGGGACGGTGGGGGGGATGATCCTCAAAAGTTTTAGCCTCGTAGTTAAGATACTCACCTGGAATGTGAAAGACCATGGTTCAGGTCCCCAGTTCAGATCACGGGGGAGAACAGATTCAAACTAGGATTTGACATTTCCAGATATGTGCCCTAAGCTTGAAGCTACAGTCATTCTCATTCTCTCTCTCTCTCTGACCCAATGATTATCTTTATTATTTATGAACAGTAGAATACACTCAACAGGAGAGATTGAGGGAGCCCCACAGCCCAGTTGGAGTACTGGCCAGAGCCACCCTCCAGGTGGCAGATCACTGTTCAAATCCCTTTGCCCTGTTAGATAGAGATGGGACTTGAACCAGGCATCTTCCACAGCCCAGGTGCATACTCTAACTACTTATGCTATAATTTGTGAGGGAAGCTGTCCTCCTCCACCCACCACAGCTCTTTTGTAGAAATTTGCCTGTAGGGGCCTGATCTGGTAGGTGTCTGGATGACTGGTATATGGCTGTAGTGCACATGCAGACAGGCAGAAAAATAGGAGCCTAAAGAACTTTTACTGCAAAATTTAAGGCACTGAATGTCCTTAGGCAACTATAGAGTTTGACACTGGTTGAGTGGGGATTTAGTGAATCCCAGTGGGGTCTGAGTGTGGGATTTAGGTGCCTACAGTAACAGTTAGGTGCATAAATTCTCTTATGAATCTAGCCCATTGTGCATATCCTTACACTTCTGTAACCCAATAGGCCAGATTGTGCCTGGTCACTACATGTGGTTCCTATGGTCTCAATCTCCTCCACTCTAGCCAAAGAAGCTGGCTAGACATTGGTGGGAGCACAGTCTCTAGCCTCCAAAAGTGTAGTGCCGTGAGCATAGTCCCAGGACTCTGCATGCTGAGAAGCTCTGGAAGTTTTGTCCACAATGTGAGCTGGTGCCTAACTGACACAAATTGGCCACAGAAATACATAAGCTTATTAAGCTGTGAATGATAAAACATCACAGGGGTTTTTATTTGCATAAATATATATATTGCATACATAAACTGCTTCCAAACATGAGGAACAATGAGTCAACCAGATGGCTGGAAATTTCGATGAGCAGGCCTGGGATCTGGAATAAGATTGGGATCTATACAAGATTAATCCATTCTCCAAAGGTGTAATATAATTGGGCTCACAAGGAAGCCAAGAGGAGTATCAGTCATAGCATCAAAACACCCTTTTGGCCCACTCAGCACATTCCAATGACAGCATCCTCAGCCAAAACTGTGCAGCTCATAGATTCATAGACTCTAGGACTGGAAGGGACCTCAAGAGGTCATCGAGTCCAGTTCCCTGCCCTCATGGCAGGACCAAATACTGTCTAGACCATCCCTGATAGACATTTATCTAAACTACTCTTAAATATCTCCAGACATGGAGATTCCACAACCTCCCTAGGCAATTTA
>NC_133774.1:110859261-110885562 GCF_003597395.2 Chelonoidis abingdonii | reverse complement strand
CAAGTTACAGTCTTTGCAAAACCACACCAGAATCTGGGTAGAAGCATCCGTGCTCTGGTGCTCTGTCTGGCTACAGGCGCAGGTGGAGGAGACAGAAGCAGTGCTGGCACAGGTGTTGCGGGTCCTCCTAACCATCGTAAGCTTTCCTCTATCGAACTCCCTCTCAAACTCCCCTGTCTTTCCTCTATCGAACTCCCTCTCAAACTCCCCTGTCTGCTCTGCTTTAAAGAAAAAGATTTTGGACTAGTTTGATTTATAGGTTTTCAAGGGACTAACGGGTCACAGATAGGACCGACAAGGGACCCCCCCGCTCCCTTCCCACTCCCCTTCCAAACTCCCTTGTGAAACTCCCTGTTAGCAGCCCCTGTTTGCACAACTCCCTGGTAGCTTGTGTGAGGCTTTATAAAGCCCTGGCCAGTTACAGATGGAAACTGCTTCATGACAAAATAGAATGATGGAGCAGCCATTGAAATAAAAAGGGAAGAGAGCATTAAATTCCTAGGGATGAGTGAACTGGGCTTGGTGAAATAAAAACCAAGCCAAGTCTTCCCCACAAACTTGTGGAAAAAAAATTTTCATTGGAGTTTGGAAAACGTTTGTTAGCTTTCTCTGTTCCTTGTTGTTTTTCCATTTTTCACATTGCTGCACTTCTATATTTCAGCTACTTTTGGAAGCAGATATAACAGAACAGCATCAGTATTTGCAGCCCAGTCAAAAGTAAGAAGTCTTTCACTGCAGTTTGTTCTCATGCGATCTAATTTTGCAGAATCTATGGAACAAATTCATTCCTGGCATAACTATACTGCAAGTGAGGGCATAGAGACCAGAGGTGAATTTGACTCAGTAGATTTGGAGAGCTTGAATATGCATGTAAAGTTTTGGGTGCTTATCCAGATTAGGACAGAGCAAACAGAGGTGGTTTTTGAGATATGTTAGACTTATGATCTGCTGCCATGTACAATACATACACTTAGCATGCAATTCTGTTGCTTAACATCAACATTATGGACCTATATATAATGCACATTTTACTAGCTACAATTCATTGAAGCTTAGTCTTCAGTGTAGTTACGATTTTGCTTCTCTATTTAATATCTATATTTTTGCACAGGTTAAAGTAAGCAGGGTCTTTGTTCAAATGCTCGTGACTAGAAGGCAGTTCCCTTTTTGTTATGGTACAGTATAGTCTGTAGTATATCAACAAGTTATTCCCCATTTACAAAAACAACTTTACAAGAAGACTACAGCCTAATAGTTATGAAACTCAAATGTGCAGCAATTTGGAATTTTTTAATTAAGCTCATCAGTCGATCTTAGTTCTCATTAATTTATACCAGAAGTAAGGCCAAGCCATGAAATTTAGATATAGATCTGGACTCCTTTAGACTTCAAAGACTTTGAAGCCGATGTTCTGGTTCAGATCCATTATCTAAAGATGGGCTTGAACTGTGGAGTCTGGGATGCAGATTAGAACTTCCCCATTGTTAAGGAGCTTGAATGCAGTGTTCTGCTGTTGGCATTTTTGTTATTTAGCCTTAAGCTCAGGTTGTGGCTTTTCAGCTTCCTTCTGTTCTCTGGCTTTATTATTGTTGGAGCTGGAATACCTATTATTAAAGTGGCCTGACACTTCCCATTATAAAATACTGTTTTCAGTTGCGTATAACTTTGTGATACTTTAATCCTTTGGACTGATATTTTCGAGATCAGGTGTCTGCCTCAAGTTGAACTTTTCTGGAAAATTTCAGCTAAAATGGTTCAGCCATTTCCAGGAGAGGGTAGAAGAAAACACATTGTTTTGCCCACGTTTAAAAAAAAAAAAAAAAAAAAAGGTGGAGACCTTTTCTTTGAAATTCTCTAGTGCTCCTATGCTTTGGAGGAGGGACTCAAAATTGGCAAGGGGTGGCTTTTGTGCTAGAGGTGCGCCTTTTGCTGTCCCCATGACAATCTTGGCCAAGTTCTAAGCCTTTGAAAAAGTGTAGCTCATATTTTTAATAGAACTTCTTTGATTCTTAGTAACTAAAATCTCCAAAGATTCTGTGTTCACTGAGCTTGCTCAAGCCTCTCCCACTGGAGACTAGACAGCACATGCACCATTCCATAGGGCAACTGAGTATACTCAATGCTCTCACAGCTCCAACCAGTGATTGGACTGTACATGTGCCACCCCTACAGAACAACTGAGCATGCTCCAGCCGAGAGCTACTAGGACAAAGCCAGACTTTTTCCTTTATGGCTCCTCCCAGTTGCTCTGTGCCAGGCACTGGAACTGCGAACAAGGAGTCTGCATTTCCTGTGCTCTTAATGATCTCTTGCTGGCTCTGAGATAGCATGGAGGATTTGTGGGGAGGGGAGGGGAGGAAGAGAAGAAATTGGGACTGGCTTAGTAAGGAGACAGAGACAAGGAGCTACCTGGCAGGGAAGGATTTAACTACACCTCTACCTTGATAGAACGCTGTCCTCGGGAGCCAAAAAATCTTACCGTGTTATAGGTGAAACCGCGTTATATTGATCTTGCTTTGATCCATCACAGTGTGCTGCCCCGCACCCCCCTGGAGCGCTGCTTTACCACGTTATAGCCGAATTCATGTTATATCGGGTCGCATTATATCAGGGTAGAGATGTACTTGGAAAATAAGACCGGGAGCTGGTGAGCGAAATGGGGGAAGGATTAATAACCAGGCAGCTGGGGGAGAAAAAACATTGAGATCAGATCAGGAGCCGGGGAAAGGGAGGAGAATGTGAACTGGCTGGGCAAAGAAATTGGGACAAGGAGCCAGGGAGGGGGTTGGTGGAGACTGAAATTGGATGAGGAACCTGGAGAGGAAGATTAGGACTGGGAGCCAGTAGAAGAGAGACAGTTCAGATGAGGAGACCTGGGATGAGAAGCCTGAGGAGTGGAGACTGGAATGAGGTACACAAGGAAAAAAGGACTGGGATTAAGAGCTGAGGCTGGGGAAGAGGCAGGCCTGGGATGTGGCTAGGTGGGAAGAGATGGGGCAGATGGGATCAAACTTGGGTGGAAACAAATAATATGTGATCATGAAATTAGATTATATCATAATATATTTGCACAGAAGGGTCAGATTAAGGTTATACAGTGTATGTTAATTTTGGAGTTTTCTAATTTGAGTGCTTGACTCTGCAACCTTAATAATGTTCTTTTAAGAGGTTTTTTTGTGTGTAATATGATCAGAACACGTCTCCTACAAAAATAAACCATATGCAGTAGTAAGACTTACAGGACTAAATTCTTCCCTTACACTACATGCAAACCCAGTGACTACAATTAAAAAGTAATAGGCAAACGGAGAAAAGATATATTTTGAGTTAAGATTTTGGAATGAGATGGAGAGTCAGTGATACAGTAGAGGGTTTTTATTGTTCTTGTTATGCAGTGTTACCCTTTGAACTTTTATCATAAATTGTGCATTAACCATACAGCTTGAAAGATTCATTCTCTTGCAACCTGTGTTCTGGGCTATCACAAACAAGGTCATCTCAAATCCTTCTTAGCCAAATACATTACTGTAAATATTTCTGCCATGTGAATGGCAGAGCACCACTCTGAGGCCACGTCTACACTACGGGATAATATCGAATTAGCTAAAATTGGTTTTATAAAACTGATATTATAAATTTGATTTCATGGGGCCACACTAAGCACAGTAATTCGGCGTTGTGCGTCCATGGTCCGAGGCTAACGTCGATTTCCGAAGCGTTGCATTGTGGGTAGCTCTTCGTAGCTAATTCCCATAGTTTCCCGCAGTCTCCCCCAGCCCTTTCATTCGGAATTCTGGTTGAATCATATTGGTCGCGTGGTTCTTGGGTAAATGTTCGTCAGTCATCCTTCCTTGGAAAACATCAGCTGACAATCCTTTCGCGGCCGTTTTTTCCCTGGATTGCCTGGCAGACGCCATAAAGCATGGCAACATGGAGCCCGTTCGAGCTTTTTTTTTTTTTTCGCGGCACGTATGTTGTATACTGGATGCCGCGGAGAGAGAGGCGATACTCCAGCGATACAACAGACAGCATTCACCTTGCTTTTGCAAATGATAGCAGAGATGGTTACGCGGTCGTATCTGTACCTTCTACTGCCTGAGAAACTGTCGTGTCTGTTAGCAAGAACCTTATCTAAAGCCAGGATAAACTGGCAATGAGATGACGGTTATCTCTCCTCCTTCTCGTACTGTCCCGCACTCATCGGCATGAAGCTGCATACCTGGCAATAGAAATCGAGCTGGCGCACGCAACTGGCAAAAGCAAAATATGGGATTGACTCACTTGGGACTGAGTCACAATCCCTCTTATGGGTTCTATAAAATAGAGTCAGTCCTGCCTAGAATAAGGCAAGGTGTATTAGAGACCAGTGTATCAGATGCTAGCTCTCCGTTGTCAGTATTCACAGGGGGTGCCCTGCAACAACCCCACCGTGGGGCTTCCCGTCTCTCCCCCAATCCTTCCTGGCGATACCGTGGCCAGTGTATCCCCGAATAATAAAGCAGCAGAAAGCTTGTGTCATGAGTGTATAGCCGACATAAAATGCAGGGAAGGCAGCCTCCCGGCGCTGAGATAGTCCAGGCAGGACAGTAGCGGTGTGAGGGGGAGCATGCGCCTGGGCTATGACAGTCCAGGCGGCAGTACAGAATCTTTTCTTTACACAGGAAAGGGAGGGGCTGAAGCCTCCATTGCTATGAATGAAGATGCGGTTATTAGCCGTTCTGTCCTATCTAGTTCAGTTTCGGGAGTAACCACAGGCCCCCCGGCCAAATTGCTCAGGGCAGTCGATGTCAATTATCATGTTGAAGTATTCTATGAGGACGGTTACAGTCCTATTGGACACGTCTACCACCTGGGAGGGGGAGGGAGGGGATCAGAGGGGAGGTAGCAGATACTGCTCTTCACTGCTGCAGCTATCGCGTCTACCAGCAAAAAGCATTCAGTGCATACACATAGGGTGACACTGATCAAAGAAGTCAAGAAATGATTTCTTTCCCTTTTCTTTCACACATGGTGGGGGGAAAGAAACTGAGGAGCTGTTCCCTGAACACGACGCAGACACTGTTGTTTGAAGCCTACAGACATTGGGAGCTCAGCCAAGAATGCAAATACTTTTCAGAGACTGCTGTGATAACTGTGGGAATAGCTGGAGTCCTCAGTACCCCCTCCTTTCCTCCAAGAGCGTTCCATTTGAGTCTCTGGCTTCCCCATTACGCTTGTCACGCAGCGCTGTGTATCCTGGAGATTTTTTTCAAACGCTTTGGCATTTCGTGTTCTGTAACAAGCAGCTCTGATACAACAGATTTGTCTCCTCATAAGCGATCAAGATCTAGTATCGTCCCATACGGTCCATGCTGGAGCTCTTTTTGGATTTGAGACTGCATTGCGCTAACCCGTGCTGAAAATCAGAAGCTCTCCACGCTGGGCAAACAGGAAATGTAATTCAAAAGTTCGCGGGGCTTTTCCTGTTTACGCTGCCTGCCGCATTCCGAGTTCAAATTGCTGTCCAGAGCTGGTCAGTGGTGCACTGTGGATACTGCCCGGAGGCCAATAACTGTCGATTTCCAGTCCACACTAACCGTAATCCGATATGTTAATATCGAATTTAGCACTACTCCTCTCATCGGGGTGGAGTACAGAAATTGATTTAAAGAGCCCTTTATATCGATATAAAGGGCGTTGTAGTGTGGACGGGTACAGTGTTAAATCGATTTAACGCTCTTTAAATCAATTTAAACGCGTAGTGTAGACCAGGCCTCACACAGCACCACATAACAAAGATGCTGCCTAGTGACAATGCATTGTTTTGCATGCCACGAGCCACCGGTGCAATGTTTTTGAAATCTGATTTAGGGCCCGTTTACATATGGAAGTTACATATGGAAGTTATATGGACAGGGTATGAATTTAAAGTGTAATAGCTATTGCAGAATAACTTTGTGTGGACCCTTTTATTCTGGAATAAAAATGCCTTTTTCTGGTTTAGTGTAATCCACTTCCATAGAATAAAACTCTCTTAATACTGTATAAGAGTGTCCATCCATGGAAGTATTCTGGAATAGCTATTCCTGAATAACTTCATGCATAGAGAAGCCTTACACTATGTTGCATGTGGCTGCACAGAGAGTAAACTACAGCATCACTACAAGAGAAAGGGGAAATAAGAATGCACCACCTCAAGAGGCGATAACAATAAAGAATTCAGGGAAGTCCACACAATTGTTACTTTATTGTTGCTTTCTTTGTTCTCTTTCCCTCACCTCATAAAAGTGTGATGTGGTTCACTGAGGAAACTGGAAAATGGAGAGAGAGAACAGAGACCTTTGCTATGCTGCCAATGCAGGCTTTCATCTGCCATTGGAATGATAATTCTTTCCTCTGACCTAGGGACATGCCATCATTTAATTACTTTCCAACTGATTCTTTCTCAGTAGTCTTCCTCCCTCCCCACACCCCAGCATGTGTGTGACCAGGTTAATCAGTCCCTTTATGGGTAGTACAGCCTAGGGGTCAGCCCACCCTTGTCCCATGGTGTGGCCCTTTAAGATTTTGTGTATAGGTTGGATGATGAAAGTACCCAGGGAAATAGGAGTTACTGTAGAGAGGGAGTGCTCCTAGGAATAAGTAGTGTTGGGAAGGTTGAGGGGGGTTACTCTTTCTTTAAGGATCTGGAACCAGAAGCCTTTCAGAATGGTGGGTCAATGCTCCCCACTCTCCCAGCTAATTGGGATAAGGTTTGGGAAGGGGACCAGCATATATACTTCCTCTGTCCTCATAATAAGGGATATACTAGCAGGAGAAGATCTGCCTGCCCAACTTTCCACACCTAAAAGTGAGAGGGCTGATTTTGGGAAAAGGCCCATCTGGAAGAGAGGCTGGTTGAGGGCCTGTAGTTGGCCTGATTTAGAACCCAGTTCTAAGAGGACTGGGTGAGAGGAAGCTCCTCAGTAGCCATCTGAGAAGAAGCCACACTAGGAAACCAAGCTACAGAGTAGGAGAAGTGGGTCTGCAGCCCTGTGAGAGATGGTGAGTGTGCTCTATATCAATGTTGTTAAGAGAAGTCTCGGCATGTTCACTGATGATCACTGCAATAAAAAACTGCTTGTAGAGAATAAGCAGTGGTGCTTCCGTTTCCTGTTTTGCATACTCCGTGACTTGCCATACAATTTTATATTGAAAGCAATAGTTGTACTGTACATGCTGGAGAAGGAGCGGTCTTGGCCTCTGAGTAGGGTGTATCTGGGGCTTTTGATACCAAGGAAAGTGTGGGTTTGGGCTCCCAAAAGGTGGTTGAGCCTTCAGGCAATGTGAAGGGGAAATAGCTCTTGCAACTATCTCCGTTATGGGAAGGGGTGAGGTGACTTAATATCTTTTGGGGGTATGCACTTCTCTTCCCCTGGTAAATTTTAACAGCAATCAGCTGCTTCACTCCTCCACCCCATATCTGCTATGTTATGCTGCCCCTGTAGATAAGAACTTTAGATGGATATCTTTACTAATGTGATCATTAGAGAAACAGTTAATGTTAAAATGTATGTTGTCATCAATACGTTTGAATAAACATCCAATTAAGATGAAGATGTATTTAACCCTCCTTAGAGCTATTGTTTCTAGGAGGTTACACTTTGACAATAAGTTTCCAAGTATGGCCTATCATGAGGGTTGCAATATTAAATGAAAGCTTACATTTTGATCCATACTTGAACCTATGGCAGGGCTTCTTGCAGCTGCTTCAAGGGAAGGTGTTACTGGCCACTGTCAGATGGGATACAAGATTACATCGATCACTGTCCCAATCAGATACGTCAAGTCCTATGTTCTTAAATCCACAGCAAGGAGAGGGTTTTGTTTTTTTTTCTAAGAAGCTTCTTAGCCGTGGAACTGAGGAATCCACTGTACTACTATCCTCGCTTCTGCAGAGAGGAAAGGTATTTCTGTGACTCACTTTGTCATTAGGCAGTCAGTGTAAGAAGTGGGATTACAAGCCAAGGTTTCCTAGCTCCTAGGGCTGTGCTCAGACCTCACTGAAATATGCTGATAACAGCCTTTTTAAACCTCCATTGCTTTATTTCAAAAGCAAGTTTATTCACAGAAGGCAAAGGTCCAAGTCCTCAATAAAGTGCAGCTAGATTGCTAGCTGAAAAACAGTTTAAAACAGCTGAGCTTACAAGGGGATGACCCATAGGATCCCAAACTGTGTAGCTCTCCTTCCCTCCCCCACCCCCTTTAATAAAAAGGGGCGTTTTGGCTTCAGTCTGTACTCCTACTCCTTAGTGTCAGGCTCAGATTTTGGGGCACTACCATGCCTCACCATTATTTTTATTGTTGTGGTCATGCCTAGATGCCCCAGCCAAGATTAGGGCACCAGTGTGTTAGATGCTACACAAGCAGTGAAAGACAATTCACACACTCAAACACTTGCAATATATATAAAGAAAAGAATTGCTATTCTTTCCATTTTACAGATGGGGAACTGAGACATAGGAGGTTAAGTAATTTGTCAGAGGCCATGCAAAGAGTCTGTGGCGGAGCCAGAAATTGAACCTAGGTTTTCTGAAGCCCCATTCAATACCTTACCACAAGACCATTGTTGCACCTTGACTTATCCATTGTATTTTTTAGACTAGTTCATCTTATTTCTTCCCTTCCTGTTCCATTTCAGGAGGAATGTCCGCAGGCATCTCTTCAGTTTCAGCCTGACATTTGTGTGGCACCCAGTGCAAATTGCCTTTGTATGGATTTTCTTCTAGTGATGCAGAAAAACTAGCACGCTAGAAATGTTGCATGTGGTGGTGCCATTGGGAGAACAATGCTGAGTAAAATTCAGATCGGTGTGGAGCGTATGGACACTAAAAAAAGTGATGCTGCTTGACTCTTCATCCCACAGCCCTTCCTCCTGAGGAGTGAATAATATGGGGTCTCCTTGGGAGCCAAAGCATGAATGGCATGACAAAAAATATTTATTTTAAATAGGAAGAGGGAGGGGAGGAACGTGAGAGAAGCAGTGGCCTCATAGGGAGTGGGAATCAGGACAAAAGCCTCCTTGTTGTGGGAGGAGAGGAGAACTGAAGAAGTTGAACTTCCCCAGGTAAATCTCACCCTTCCTCTGAGAACCCGTTAGACCAGCAATGGATGAACACGATTAATAGTTATCCTGTTAGCAACTGCTGCTCCCTTATCCTAACTTCCCCCAGGACTCCCTGAATTTTTATCCTGGAAGTGCTAGATCCCAGCCTCAGGCCTGCTCTACTCTTAAAAAAATGTTGCTGGCACAGCTATGTCAGTGAGCAGTGTGAAAAAAACCTACAGCCTAACTGACAGCTGTGCTGCAAACGCTTTGACTGTATAAATGTGTGTGCAGTAAAGTACTTTTGCCAATATAGCCTTGTTATGGGGGAGCTGGTATAAAGCTGTGCCTCCACTAAGAAGGTTTGCCAATATAGCTGCACTGGCAACCCCTTGTGAGTATAGGCCAGGCCTCAGTCTGTATACCATCATTGACTGACGCAGCATGTCCTAGGAGACTCATACACACTTGGTCATAGTCTTCCAGCTGTTTATATTGAAGTTCATCCGCAGGTTCTTTTGTTCAGTGAATTTCCATTGCAAATACTGGTTGTGTCCTTTTATTACAGAGGTATGACCAGAGCCCAGTTTACATGAGCGGTGTCCCTGGTTTCTGCGTTGGGCTCTAAAACTGAATAAACCAGAAGAGCAGGCAGCAGCAACAGGGGCAGCTGCATAGCAGCAGTGGTTGGGTATCTGGAAAAAAAGACTAACGTGTAAGCAGGGGCGGCTCTAGGCATTTTGCCGCCCCAAGCATGGCAGGCAGGCTGCCTTCGGCGGCATGCCTGTGGGAAGTCCGCTGAAGTCGTGGGACCAGCGGACCCTCCGCAGGCAAGCCGCCGAAGGCAGCCTGCCTGCTGCCCTCGTGGTGACCAGCAGAGAGCCCCCAGTGGCTTGCCGCCCCAGGAACATGCTTGGCGTGCTGATGCCTGGAGCCGCCCCTGAGTGTAAGGCACAATACTGCAGTCCTTACTTACAGTGAGTAATATTTATTCATATGTGTGTTCTCCCTGAAGCCAGAGGGACTCTTGGTGTGAGTTAGTATTACTCACTGGGAGTACTCTGCACCACTGGGCCTTTTCTATAGAAGTGTAGATTTTGATTGTTGTAAAATAGTGCCAGCACCTACGGTCTGCCATTCCCATCATCTCCCTTCACAAAGTAACCTAACAAAACAAAACTCTGTTTGAATATGTTCCTCTCTTGTTCTCTCCATCTAGCCTGAGGCAGTGAGCGAGGGAAATGATGCAATCAAGCACTTTCAGAAAGCACTTCTTATGCCATGTGTCACAGGTGACAGAAATATGATACTGTCTCTGCCACGCATGCTTCAGAATGTACAGGGCTATCGGCATGGAAAAATACAGTGGACCAGTATTTCTACTGCTATGATGACAGCAATTATGCTTGAGCTCTGGGTGCATTTCATGACTGAGTTGCGCAAAGCTTTGCAGTTCTCTTTACTGTATGAATGAAAGAGAGCCTATTGTCTGGTGAATTATCTCTTCCTGTCACTAATATGAGTGTCTCTGACCCAAAATAGAGAACAACAGAGAACAGAATAACAAAAACCCCTTGGACAAGCAGGAATTTTGTCATATCAAAGAGCTTGAGAGAATAATATGGTTGTCTTGATCATGTGATTGCTAATGGCTTGATTCTACCCAACCCACCTTACTCAGGTTCAGTAGTTTCTTATTCCTAGAGTATCTTCATTCATTTAATGGGGCTGTGCAAGTTAGACACTATGAAACATGAGTAAGGGTGATAATCTGGCCCCAAGAATTAGCTGCCCAAGTAGCCTCCATAATTTAAACTGCCTCTCCCATCTCTGGTCAATACTGGTAGCTGGTTTGGGTAAACAGATAATGTTGCCATCCTCTGCTAGAAGCTTTAATGGGAGTATTTATCAGTGAGCTGACTACCTGAATATAGCGCTCTTTTCTGCTCCACCCTGTTTTAATGTACCTGAAACTTCTTAAATATTCCACAATGTTTAAAGAGAAGATTAAAGGCCCAGTCCTGCTGCCTTTACTGTCATTGGCAGACTCTTTTACTTTAAAGATATTACTTGTGTCAGGATTATTTCCTTAAATAGGAGTTGCAGGATCTGTCAGGACCTAGGTTACTGAAACTTCAGATGTTTCAAGTTATTCATCACTCAGACTCCATGTGTCTATCCCTACTCGCTGAATATAAACCACGTGAGTATATTTCTCCATATTCAGTGTCTCTAACTTGTATTTCAAGAAGAGTCCAATTCTGTAATCAGGAATAGCTTCATCATAAAAAAAACAAAAAAAAAAAACCCCAAAGCTATTCTTTTATATCATGAAACTTAATCCTTACAAAACATGGAGTGCCTTCCCGAAAGTCGTCAAACCTTTTTTTAAATCCCTACTCATACACAATTCAGCATGATGTAATGCCGGGTTAAATAGCAACTAAAATCTTTCTTTTAAGGAATCTTTGACCCCAATGCCATAGAAATCCATCTAAAACCGAAAACCAGATTAAGGCAACAGAGAGACTTCTGGGGACTTGTGTACCTGCTTGCACTATGTCAGGATATTCTTCCAGCCCCATTAGTACAGACAAGAACCAATGAAGATTTAATTTAATTTGGAACACTTTACTCAATATGATTAAGCATGCAAAATGCACACTAAAGGCTAAATCTTGCAGTCTTTAGGGCCTGATCCAAAGCTCAATGAAGTCAGACAGTCTTTATATTGACATCAGTTGGCTTTGGACCAGTCCCTTAGTCATCATTATATGGAGAAAACTCCCATTGACCTCAATAGGAGTATTGCCTCACTGGACTAAGGCAGGGCCTGATCTTACAAACCCTCTTTGCATGGAACTCTACCTGACTTCAACAAGAATGCTACAGATTTGTAACTTGTGGTATCAAGTCCTACATGTGTAAGAGTCCAATCTTGCAAACATTCCCACCTGAGTAACATATTGAGTAGTAAGTGGGATTACCCACTAGTCTGTCACCAGTAGGAAGTGCTTGCAAATTCAGCCTCCAAGATTGTTTTTTTTAATGATTGGATTTCATTGGATTTCATTGGTGATAGAAACTTAGAATAACTGGAATTCTCATACTGCTATTAACATTTTGATAGTATGATATGTTGTTTATTATACAAATTAAAGTCTTTTGCAGAAAATTTCATTCTTATTGTGCTATATTGGGGGTGGGGTGGGGTTCTTTTTGCCTTTCATTTGCTGTAATCCTCTTTCAATCCCCTCTTACGTAACAACCCTCTTCTGTGCAAAGTCTGCTGGGAGTGTGTAAATATCTGTACTCCACTGTCAGTAATTGTCCTCCTCTTAGTCTAATGACTTGTACCCATATATCTCCTGCAAGATTAGCTTGAGCAATCATTTAAGAGCCAAAGTTGAAGATAACCCCCTTAATTTGTTGATAGTTTTCTTAAGAGATAAAGAGTTGTGAGTTTGCTAAATTATGTGCCTTAAACATTTTATATCACTTTGACAATGTGATCTGTAAAAATCCAGGTCTCAATTATATAAAGGGACTAGCAGCCTCATGATGTCTTTGTTTACAACTATGCTATCCTCTGCAACAAAGGCAATATCATGTTCCAGGTCTGAGTAGGTTGCTAAGCCACCAAGGAACACCACGGAGTAGAACAGCTTTGTATGGTAATACAGGGAAACTTCCTGCTCCCAGCCACTCACTCCTCAGACCCAGTACAGACAGAAACCCAGAAAAGATGATCATGCAGAGCTCAGCCTTGCAAGGTACTGAGCATTCCTGTGAGGTATTGAGTGCCCTCAACTCCCACTTTCTTCAATTGGAGTTGAAAGGACTCCGCACTTTGCAGGATTGTTGTCTGAGACTTTGGGGTAGGGACAGTGCTATGTGTCATTCAACAACAATCCCTTTGCCAAACAAGGAGTGGCACTGACAGGCTCTGAAAAAAGTCTTGTTAGTTCTACCTGTAGCAAAATTGTGACTGCAAAGTGAGGCCCCAGGGGCCTGATCCCAAGCCCACTGAAGCTAATGGGAGTCTCTTCAGTTAGTTTACGGGGTTTGGGATTAAGCGTCAGGTGTGGATGGTTCAAAGCCAGGGGAGCAGAAGAGGGTGGACAAAATGGACCAATCCACTAGTCTCTGAAAATAGCATAGAAGAACCTCTCATGGGAAAAATATAACACAGATACTTTAAATGTAGTAAAAATGCATCTCTTAGCCTGCATGTATTATTGTTCCTTATTTAAGGAATAAACTATTTTCCTGTGAGGCTTTTTTCTTTTACCAGATCAGACTGTCATACAGATTTGGAGAAAATCCATTTTACAATAATGGGCCTAATTCTGTTATTACTTGCATCAGGGTAGTTGAGGAGTAACTCCATCGACTTCTGTGAAGTAATTCTGATCTCCCACAGGTTTTACCTCCGTGTAAGGCCCATTATAATTTGAAAAACTCCCCCACATTTCCTTAATCGTATTTATGTATATATGAATAACACTTAAAGATTTTCAGTTTTAATAATCTAAATAACAAATTTACCTTTATTTATGTGGCTTGTTTACTTTCTGTATTTCACTCAGTTTGGACAATGAAAAGAGATGGTTTCACTTTTATCAATTGGCAGCAGTGTTTGAAAGGCAAACTTGTGCAGGAATGTTTATTTGTTTCTGTCTTTCCTAAACTGTTTAATTTGGAATTGACAGAAGTTTGTGAATATTTATATTGATCCTAGGTTTGTTTAAAAAATTACTTATTTGGAACCTAATATGGAGGCAAATTTAAACTGGCAAGTTTTAAGATTTGATTTTTCTTATATTATATGAAAACAGGTTGAATGTGATGCTGAAGCATGATAGCCTATGCAGTGTCATGTGTGAAGACATCATAATGAAACTACTTTCTGTGGGCCAAATTCAAATTTCAAATACAAAGATATTATACCAGCAATGCTACACTTAAAGTCGTGTCACACTCTTATTAAAGACTACTTGCTGAAATGGATAATTTCCAGAAAATATCCTCCAGCCTCACACTTACTATAGGGCACATCAGTTCTCCAAAATTGTGGAGGATAATTAATATAGACTGGTCAGTAGCAATTTATTTTTATATTCCCATAAAACTAAAACTGACTTTTTTATTTTTCTTGATAACTCGCAGGCTACTAACCTTGGTAACTTGTTTAAATTTATAAATGTCTTCTCTGCATATCTGAAGACTTCTGCATGGGAGCTATATACACATTTGTGGCAGACATGAGAGATGCTGCCATTAAAAACCATTTCCAAACCTAAAAGATTTCAAGGCTAAACAATAATTAGATATATACTATGGGGTTTACACCCAAATTAATGTACACAGTTCCTACTAATGTCCAGGAGATTTATGCATTATTAGACACAAACGGAGAATAAACCACTTAAAAACAAAATGGAATATTGTTTAAAGTCCTTTACATTTTCTTGGATACATATTGTATGGTAAAATATTCAAATACAGTTTTCCATTATGAATGATAATAGCTTTGAATTTTCAGGTCAATAGTATGTGCCAAGGTAGTTTAGAATTTTAATGTAATCATTCAAAGTGCTTGTAAACTCCCCCAGCTGCAAATTTTATAAGCATATTCGTCACTTCGCTATCCAAGTTATTAATGAAAATATTGAATAGTACTGGTCCCACGACTGACCCCTGTGGGACCCCACTAGATCCACCCTCTCAGTTCGATAACTACTCTCTAACTACGTTCTTTTAACCAGTTGTGCACTCACCTTATATTAATTTAATCTAGATTGCATTTCCCTAGCTTGCTTGTTAGTGTGGTGGATCTGTGTCCAAAAGCCTTTCCAAATCAAGGCATATGTGTGCTGCTATACCTAGCAGCAAAGAGCAAAGTGGCATTGCCACTCTTGCTGGGCCCCAAATTTGACTGACCTTTTTCTTTTGTTCAAAGTTCATGTGATTGTCAACTTTTGAATGCTTCCATTTTTTTCTTTAAAAGCAATTCAGTGCCTGCAAACCTGCACATATGAGCAGCTGTATGATTTAAAAAATCCTAGTGTATATAAACATGAATAACTATATATCACGTTTAATATACACATACACCTGCACACATCAATAAGCAGATTTCAGTTTCCAGTGAATTTTTATGAACAATGGAGAGTGCTTTAATATCCCTTTATTTTGAACTTCCTTGCTTTCATTAGCTCCTGTCAGAACCTTAAGGACTTTGTCCTCTGAATATAATATATGGTAAGTATTTCAACAGCGGAGACACGAAATGAACGCACAAAAATCTAGTGTGTGCCCCCCTCCCTCCTTTAGTCTAAAAGCGACAGCATGCATGCATGATTAAGTGACTGGGCTGGGCAATCAGAGTGAGTCTCTTCTCTGTGCATTACGGTACAAGGGTTGGCCCTCATCTGGTCCACCTGCCACTGGGGTTTAAAGTTTCAGCGCATCGGAAAATACAATGACTTGGATCAAACTGCCTAGAGGGAAAGCCTGATTATATCAGGGAAGTGGATAAACAGTAGTTCTATTGGGAGAACACGGAGAGACAGCTCCGTAGGCAAGCACATGACAGGCTGTAAGCTGCTCAGCGTGTCTCCTAGAAGCCCAGGACACTAAGAGAGAAGCAGACACATGACTACATGGGGAGAGAAAAAACAGCCAGCCTAGGAGTCTGCTGCATCTGGTCTTGACTCCTTCCAGAAGGACCGATCCTATGCAATGAAGAGCCCGGCGCAATTCACCAGCTAACGCAACAAAAGCAGCGAGCGAAGGGAGGAAGGGGGGCAGCCTCGCTGCTGGGCAAATCGTTTTTTGCTTCCGAAACAATTTCTTGCTTTGCGGCTGGTGCCAGCGGGCGCGTCCGGGGAAAAGGGGAGGGAGAGAGACAGGAGCGCTTTGCAAATCAAACAATGCTGCTGGCCACCAGCTACTCCTCATGTCTCCTGCGGCGGGTCACCTGTCTGGCTTGTCCGCCCCTCTCGGCGCTGCTGCGGTGGAGCACAGAGACGCGGCTGACATGGAGAGCTTGGTGAGCCCGGGCCACTGCGGCTAGTGCTGGCTCGTCCGCTGCGCCTCGGCCCGGAAAGCCTCGCTGCGCACCAGCCATGGAAGAGGCGTCCCTGCCAGACCTGCGAGACATCGAGCTGAAGCTGGGGCGCAAAGTGCCCGAGAGCCTGGCGCGCTCCCTGCGCGGGGAGGAGCCCGCTGCCCGGGACCGGAGCGGCGGAGGGGGCAGCGGCTTCTGCCCTGCTTCAGCCCCTGGGGGCACCCGGCTCAACAGCAGCAGCCACAGTGCCCTGGCCAGACTGGAGACCAAACTTCACCTCCTCAAGCAGGAGATGGTGAGTCTGGCACCGCGCCCGGGGGTGCGAGCTGCACACAGTGGGAGGGGGAGCGGGCGGCTGGAGCCCTCTTCCCCCTGCTGCTGCAGCTCGGGGCTCCGCGTCCGCCCGTGCGAGCGGCTGGCAGGCTGGCTAACCCGCGCTGCCCACCCTGGACTTTGCTCGGCCACCATTCCCTCTTCGGCGGCCCTCTGCGGGTGCCAGTGCGCAGGCACTGACTCTCTCGTTCCTCACCCGCACACCTCTGCTGTGCTGACAAGCGGCGGGAGAGAGCCGTGCGGAACCGCTATATTGCACACGGGTGGGTGGCGCTTTGGGTGGATTATAGATGGCGCGAAATAACGCGTGTTCCCTTGGTGGCCCTTGACATACTTTACAGTTAAGACTTAACTAACTGACAACTCATATCCCTGCCCTGTCACCCCTTTAGTTCTGGTAAACAAATACAATCCGGTATGATCTACTCCACATACTTTGCTGAACACCCCCGCTTCCCCCAACAGTGTTTCCTGGTAGGGAGAAGTGCTACTGATCTCTAGGCTCCTGTGCAATTAATTTCCATCACTGCCCACCCACACAAAACCAATTCTGGAAACAACCCTGTTCTGGCTAGGCCAAAGGAGAGCACTAAATACATTCCCCGTTTCCTTTCTAGAAAGGGAGCCACTAATAGCTTTCAACTGGAATCTTTAGCAAGGTCTAGCCACTCCCTTTACACACTTCATTGCTGGTTTCCTAATCCCATGTGAATATGGCCCCTTATGGAACCATAATGATAGACTCAAGGTGCTCAGTGAGCACCTAGTGAGCAGTGTGCATTACCGCTAGTAGCCAGATGCTGATCTCTGTTACATCAATGTAAGTGCAGAGTAACTCAGAAGTGTGTAGGTAGCCGGTATTAAGGGAACCTGGCTTTACAGGTATATGAAAATAATACCAATACATTTTGTAGTAACTCTCTATAGCACTCCTGATACAGTTTTAATGTAAACTCTGTAGTAGCTGATAGTGTGGTGTGATATGAAGGCTTTGTGGGCTCTCATTTGGGATGAGCTGCATAAATAACTTGGGGCTCTGCTACTTACCTTTCAGTCATGCATATTTTTAGTAAAAGTCACGGACAGGTCACGGGCAGTAAACAAAAATTCATGGTGGAACAGCCTATTTTAAGTGAAACCTGCATTTTTACTTAAAAATCAGTCACGTAACAGAGTTGGTCTTCTAATGAAAAACAGACTTAACCCAGCAAAGAATCCTGTGGCACCTTATAGACTAACAGACGTTTTGGAGCATGAGTTTTCATGGGTGAATACATGACATGCATCTGACAAAGTGGGTATTCACCCACGAAAGCTCATGCTCCAAAACGTCTGTTAGTCTATAAGGTGCCACAGGATTCTTTGCTGCTTTTACAGATCCAGACTAACACAGCTACCCCTCTGAGACTTAACCCAGTACACAACACCTAGCATAATATAGCTGGACCATTTGAAAAAGTGGTGAGTTAAAATATGAATATCGCATGGTCCAATGGCAGACCATAGACAAACAGCCACTCTGCCAAATTATAAATGGTGTTTTTATGGAAGCATTCAGAGATTCCAGTATGCTCAATTTAGAAATAAACAGATCTCAGAAGTTTAGTTTTATAAGCTGAGTGATTGATGGCAGGACAATTTTTGGGATTAAAGACTTCATATACTTTTAGAAAAATATATATCATATTAAAATTTGTATAGATTTACAGTAAATAGAATCCAGGGCATTATCTTAAATGTTTAACAATATGCTATCATATCCTAGACATCAGAAGTTATCACTCAGAGGAGTAAAATCTACCTAAATACCATGGCTGTCAGTTTTCTTCATTCTGCCAGCTAACAGTATGAGGTACATATATCCTGAAAGTCATGCAGTTGGAAAGCCTCTTTAGCAGGTGAGCAACCTGTTCATTGCCACTTTGGTGACATTATGCAGTTGTGATCACAGCATGGAGGTAGAAGTTGCTTTAGCTGTTCATTAAGTTTATGTGGCACTTGAAGATGCAAACCAAAGTTTCAGCCTAGCACAGCACATTTATGGAGTGATGCATGTGCTGTGTTAGAGCAAGATAAAGTGATGAGTAGGTTACAGAGAACAGAGGAAACTAATTTGGCATTAGTGAGTGCTGGTGCATGGCTATGAAAATATTCCTGCCTAGTAGCTTGAATAAGGCCAGATAGTGGGGTGAGATACAAATGTGACCAGTCCCTTCCCCTTCTCCCCTGTCATACAGGAGTGCTGGAACAGTTTGTTTAGTGAGGGTGCTGAAAGCCATTGAACCAAACTGTAAATCCTGTATATAATGGAAACCACTTCAAGCCAGGGGGTGCAGCAGGAACCACTAGTTCCAGCATCTGTTCTGTCACAAACACACACAGGGTTCTCCTTCTCTAACCCCTCTGCTTGTCCACTGACCCCCATCCAGTCCCCTCCCCTGCTCTTTTTTTTGTGCCTGCTCTCATTCCCCCTAATTCTTCTGCTTCAGCTCTAATTCTCCTCACTTTTACCCCTCACAATACAAACATGCTTTAATCTCTCCCTTTAAAAACAAAACAAACAAACAAACAAACAAAAAAAAACCTTGACCCCTCTTGCCTCTTCTGTTACTGCCCATCATCCCTTCATCTCTACATTCATTGAACATGCAGTCGGCAATCATTGTCTGGAGTTCGTCTCCTCCAGTTCCATCCTGGACTCTCTCCAGTCTAGGGCCTTGGCATCCACCGAAACCGCTCTCACCAAAGTCTGCAATGACTGTTTCCTAGCCAAAGTCAGATCCAGTATATCATCCTCATCCTCCTTGACATGTCAGTTGCTTTGACACAATTGACCATGCTCCTCTTCTTGAAATTTTGGCCTCTCTTCCCTTCCATGACAGTCCTCTCTTTGTTCTCCTCCAACCTCTCTAATCGTTCCTTCAGTGTTGTGGCATACTGGCATCTTCTGGCCCATTTACGTCCCTGTATAATGTCTCCTTGGAGGCCCTCTGTACTTTTATATAAAGCACATTGAACACTATGATTATTCTTATAAGGTAACATAAAAAGAGAACTTTCTTTGTTACATTGCTGGTTCAAATCCATCCCAAGTCGGTACTAAACAAAGTTATTACAATAGCTGATTAGTGGCTCCTGGTGATCTCAGTCCCCTTCTTAGTGAACCAGTGTAATCTTTGCAAATTGACTATTGTTGACACTCTGGGAAAAGTGGCCAAGGATTGGTTAAGGCTATGGGCAAAGAGTTGATTTCTCACACACTAGAGGTAGCCTGTGCTGATCAGAAATGAGGCACATTGATGAGAGTGTGAGGAAGCTTGATGTCCATGAGTCACCTGCTCTGTTAATTGGAGGGCTTTGATTTCCAGGACTGTGAAGAAGTTTTCCTCTACATCATTCACTAAAGGAAAATATTGTTTAGAGAACATCCATCCACAGTAGTAATCCATGTACTCTATACACAAATGATCTAGGGGGTAAATGAAAGGATCTGTGTTCAGGAGATCAAAATGAAGGGCAGAACCAGGCACTAAATACTGACTTGGCACTTTTTAACTCCTGATTATTCAGCCTTCTTTCCCTTCAAATATAGCCTCAATAGCAGTATACTGCAGTAAATCATAGCCTGGATTCACTCCCAGGCCCTAACTGCTATTGTAAACAATTATAAAACATTGTTATCCTCAAAAGCCTTGTTATTCTTCTCACAGTAATCACACCTAATTAACCAGGGAAAACATTATCTTAAAACATGTGAGAGGAGTAAAAATAAGCAAAGAGATTCTTAGTGGAAGCCTGCAAGAATCAACTTTCTTGTATCTTAGAAGCAAAACAGAAAAAAAAATTAGACCAGACAGAATGAAGAGTATTTTATCCTGGCTGTGTCTGCAGTATTTATCAGTAAAAGCATGGCATCCTTTTTAATTTTTCAAGGGAACACTACAGAAGAAGTAGGCCCAGCCTTTTTTTGGAGAAGACAAGGCAGGCTAGTAGTGTTGGGAATGTATATTGCACTTAACAGTGGTCTCTTGTGTCTTATTTAAGGCTGACATTTATAAGCTTATCCCAGCCAGCCCTGGATGCCCAAGATGCAGTGCTTTTTGAAAAGAAGGGATAAAGAAGTTGAGAGAATTTTGTGGTTGCCCAATAAACTATTTGAGTTATAGACAGTACAGACAGGGGGAGGGAGGCATGTTCAGAAGTGCTGTGTAAGACCTTACAGGCTTTAGATGCATAACCTATGCACATACATGCCCAGCTACTAAGTGGGTTGCAGACCACTGGTAGTGTATGCAGACCACAGTTTGAGATTCTCTCTTCTAGTTTATTCTCTTTTTAAATTATGAAGTTAATGCAATAGTGGAAGACCTACATAAAGTTTCAGAGTCCAAATGAAGCAGAGCTATTAGTCTTGCCACCTGCTGGATTTCAGTAGGCGAATATATTCATTTTCATAACCTAGACCTTCCTGCTCCTGGAGTTCCATCTCCTTTCCTTCTCCTGTTTTCTCTCAGGTTGAGAAGCTAAGATAAGATAAAGCAGCCCCACCCCCAAGCTTCTTTAACTTTCCTGTTACACCTTTGTATTAGTTGCTTAACTTTTCCCATCTAGTATATTAATTACACCAACTTTAGTGTCCCTTATTGTCATACTAAGTGGGACAAAGTTAGGTTCGGTCTAATGAGTAAAAAAAGTGGTGCTTTTTAAAATTGAGCTAACATGAGTTGAAACATCCCTGATCATCTTATTATAGACACAGTCTAGCCCCTTTACAATGGTGTTTGCTAATTAGAACTTTCATGGTCTTCAGTGGAGATATGGCCCAGCATGTGTACACAGCATCACAAAGTTAAGAGCTGATTTTCTGTTAAATTGCTTATTAGAATTTTTTGGTTAAAATTTGACTGTAGGTAAAATAGCCAACTGAAGCAGTCTTGGGTCAAGCAATCTCAAGTTGTTGTTGTTAATTATTTGTATGCAGTGTTGTTGTAGCCATGTTGGTCCCAGGATATTAGAGAGACAAGGTGAGGTAATATGTTTTTTATTGGACCAACTTTTGTTGCTGAGAGAGAAAAGCTTGTGAGCTTACACAGAACTTTTCTTCAGGTCTGAAGTGTTGTAGCTATGCTGGTCAGAGAATATTAGTCTTGAGACAAGGGGGGGGTGAGTCAATATCTTTTATTAGACCAACTTCTGTAGGTGAGAGAGACAAGCTTCCGGTTCTGAAGAATAGCTCTATATAAGCTCAAAAGCTTGTTTCTCACCAAGAGAAGTCAGTCCAATAAAAAAAATACTACCTCACTCACCTTGTCTTAGTAATTATTTGTATTACAGGGAGATGGAACAGAGGTGAAGTAACTTGCCCAAGGTCATACAGTAGGTCACTGACAAAGGCAGGAATGGAATCATAGGGCTCTTGATTCCCAGACCAGCACCTTATCTGCTAGCCCATACTGTCTCCGTTGTGTCTGGATCATCTTTGCCAGCAGGAATGTAGCTGTGATGAGGAGTTTGTAGTCTTGAGGTGGAAAGTATGTAGGTTCGGGGAACAGGTATAGAGAGCCTCACATCTGAGAAGAATACACAGAATACTCCACAGAGAAAACATTATTTCATATATACATACCCTATTTGTTGTACACATAGTCGAGTTCCTCACCCCTACCACTTATAAGACTACTGCTGCCGCCAAAACTCTATTAAAGAACAATATGAACAAGCATTCCTGAAATCCACTTGCATACCCAAACCTCTCAGCTTGCTTCTAGCTCTTAGACCAGCTGTTCTGAGAACCACTGCCTTAGCCAATAGGATCACTATGAAAAAACTGAGGTAGAAATTCTTCTAGATACTGATATTGAAATGAGTACGTGAAGCACTTCACCATGCTTTGAATTATGGTTGTACTCCCAAAGAAAGTAGCTTTGAACTGGACTGGAAGTTCCCACAGTGTTTAATGTTTCAAACAATTTACATGGATCAAGACATGTGACTTTCTTCCATGATAATTATTGTATGACTGTGTGGAGGAAGTATTTTGGCATCAGAGCTGTTTTAATCCCTCATTGCTATCAGTCCCATGGTTATTCAAAGGAATGTTATACTGTGCACAAAATGTATTATCCTCCGATCGCTAAAGCTTGTGCGTGAATCTCAAAGGCTTTTATCAAATCCCAAATGAGGTCACAAAATAAATAGACTTCCAATTTATTGAGGAAATTTGCCTACAGTATAGATGCAGAATTTGGTCAGGGTGGATATGACTGACACAGTTGGGCTAAAAAGAACCCTTTGCAACTATCCTGCAACTCCAAATATATAATAAATATGATGGGTTGAAGGAGTGAGCTATGTCTCTAATTTATTTTTAAATATAGTAACTCAGATGGATAGGAAATGAGGAAGTTGTCTTCTAACCCTCACAAAATAAGTTTTAGGTCCTAGACTCTTCAGCCTTTAGCTGATTTCCAGGTGACAGTCATGCACATTCTTAATCATCATGAAAGTGCTCATTAGTCACATAAGTAGCTCCCTATCAGCTAAAGGAGAGAGAGAGGGGACTCTTCATCTGTTCTGTGGCAAGTGGGATAATAGAAGAAGGAATGTGGTATTGCAAGAGTAGGGAAGGCAGAGGGGCTGAGGCAGGGATGGTAAAATATATTTAGGTACCTAATTTCCAGCTCCATGCAAACTCAGCTGCATATTGGTGGGTGGAGCCAAAACTCCACCTATCCTTCACCAACTCCCAGCATACCTGGGGACTTAAACATGTGAATCATGCTGTGAATTCTAGTTTTACATTTAGTTTCCCAGGCGTTTTAATTAAGACCTGCAAAGCTATTTGGTTACTACATCATAAGTGTACTAAAGACACCACAGCCCAGCAGCTTTCTGTCCAGCAGAGTTTATAAGCGTTAGTTTTGTTGTTGTTTGTTTAATGTTTAAGTCTTGAATGAAATTTAAAAAACTGGCTGGATTGGAATCTTCTAGCCTGAGCTATTTTTGAGTTTTAGGAGGTGTAAAATTTCTAATTAGAACATATAGGAAAATAGTTGGGGCTTTTGTTTTTTGCCTCAAGTTCAAATGATATAGAAGTGGCTTGATTAATCTCACTCTAAGGACAGGTGTACCACTTAACAAACTTTTGTCAGCATAGCTTTGTTAATCAGTTGGGTGTGAGAAAGTGTGTTTTGTGACTGAAGTAGACTGCAAAAGCCTCTAGTGTAGATGCGCAGTTTTGCTCGTATAACTGCGCTTTTCCTTGTATAGATTATTTCTCTGGGTGGAGCTTTAACAGTGAAGTGCAGTTTTGCTAGTAGGAGGTGTGTCTGCACTAGGAGCACTGTACTCCTACTATTGACCTGGCCTAGCAGCATTTTCATCACCATGGATTATTAGTTATTAGTTTTGGTAAAGGTGTGAGCAAATAAAAAAGGATGGCAAATGGAAGATGAAAATCGACTCTTAAGTATAGTGGAACAATACAGGGCACCTGCCTTGTGAGTGGGAAGACTGCACTAGTAACTTAAAACATAAAACTAGTAACTGCACTAGTAACTTAAAACATAAAGATCTTGGTGGTCTTCAACAAGCTAAAATCAGTGGCAAACAGAGCCGGAACCATCAGAGTGTGGGAAGGAGCTAAAAGAATGCATGGAAAAAGTCAGGATCAGGTATGCAGGAGACTGGATTTCTAGGGACCAGCTGATGTGGAGCATTACTTACAGACACTAACACGTCGGTGTGGACACTGCCTATGCCATGAGGGTATACTGTAAACACTGTATCAAATTAATTTATAGTTCCATTAACAGAGCTATTAAATACCAACTGAATACCAGTTATCTCTCTCACTAACAGAAGTTGGTCCAATAAAATATATTATCTCACCACCTTGTCTGACTGAATTCATGACTAAATTGAGTCCTGAGGGTGTGTGATTTTTAACTTCATCCTGCATAGTTACTTGTAACAATCTACATCTGTGTGTGTATATGTGTATGTATGTATATATATACACACTCTCACCCAAAAATGTCAAAATAATGAATACGTAATGAAGGGTCTAGGCTCTAGAGTCTTCTTTATTATTAGAACTGGCCAGAAATTTTCAAAAAGTATTAAATTTTGACCCCAAAGACAGAGGGAGTGAATCACAAATGGAAAGAGAAATTATGAACACTTTTCAACTAAATCTAATTACTGTTATCAGTGGGCCAAATCTCAAAAGCTTTACTCAGTCCTTACTCCAGCAAAACTTCTGTTGTCATAAGGAAGTATTTTGCTTGAATAAGGGCAAAAGAATTATCTGTCATTATTGTATTACATATACATTTTTAAGGTACACAAGCACAGAAACAATTTTTTATTATCAATAGCTTGCTAAAAAGTTTTTGTGGGGCTTTTCTTTGTTTTAAACACAGTTGTATGAATAAAGCATTCCTGCATTTTGATTCCTGGACAGAGACTGCATCAATAGTGTGAAGTGACTAGAAAAACCAATAATATGGGGGGGGAGGGGCAGTCAAGCATTTTTATGTAAACAGCATTAGGATCTGCGTCAGTTTGCTAACTACTTAGAAAACAAACAAAAAGTGAGTAGTTAAAGTGCACTCTGGGAAGAGAATAATGCAGACTAACAAATACATTTGGAAGATAGCCTGGCGGAGGCCTATTCACAACCTTCCTGTCCTCGCCCATCTGACTTTCTGTATCTAGTGTGATTATTTCTCTGTTTTAGTTACTGTTCTAATGCAGTCCACCATCTCCATAAGATGAAGCCAACTGATGTGTGTGCTGAGAGCAAGGTGTGGGTGATGACAGGGTGTGCTTTTTTTATAGTTTGGGATTATGGAAGGAGCAAATCCAGCAACTCACTCCATGGTCGAAGCGGTCTTCCTAATAACTGGATCTTTGTGCTTCAGCTACACAGGAAGAGGGTGCACAGCCCACAGGGTCTCCTTGGATAGCCCCACAAAATGGCCAGGTGGAATTGGGTAGAGTGAGACCAGAAGAACTGCTGCAAGAATCCTCCAGTTCTCCTGATTCATGGCAGGGGCTGCATTGCACATGCAGAAGGCTACTTCAGCCACCAGAGTGAATCAGCCTCCCTATGGTGACTATGTAGCTTGCTCCTTGGCCTAGTGGGGAGAATTCCAGCTTCCGGTGGAAATATTAATACACAACAGACTATTTGGCGTGGGTCCCTGGCATTGGTACTATGTGCATAGTAAATATTTCAGGTAAAAGAGAAATTGTAAGGAATGCAGGAGTGAAAAGGGAAGCCTTTCTTGTGTACTGGCAAGAGAAGAGTAGAATCAGTGCATGTAAATAATGCACAACTTCACACCCCATTCTCCGTCAAATCTAGACGGTATTGTCTGTGCTTTCATAGACTTTGTCTACACTACACAGCTTTTAGTGACATGGCCATGTCGACACAGCCGTGTCACTAAAAGCCAGGCAGTATAAACACTGTTTTTCAGCACTTTTGCCAACAAAATACTTCCACCCCCTACGAGCGGGGTTCATGTTGTAGACAGGAGAGCATTCCTGCTGACAACGAACCATTTACACTGCCACTAACTTTTGTCCTTCAGGGGGCGGGGGGTTCTTTAAGCACCTGTGAACGGCAAGTTTTGTTGTTCAGTTGGCAGTGTAGACACAGCCTTAGGCCTTGTCTACACTTGCAAGTTGCAGTGCTGGTGAGGGGGTTACAGCGCTGCAACTTAGCAGGTGTCTACACTTAAAAGCTCAGCCAGCGCTGCAACTCCCTGTTTGCAGCGCTGGCTGTACACCTGGGTCTGCTTCCGGTGTAGCGAGACCAGCGCTG
>NC_133774.1:110775643-110855937 GCF_003597395.2 Chelonoidis abingdonii | reverse complement strand
GCAGAATCACAATGGCACCAAACGGCTGAAAAGGGAAGCGATGCACCACGGGTCGTTGGAACAGGAAGCGGAATGACCCGCACCCTTCCGTCCCCTTCCCACAACCCCCAGCAGCAAATTGGGACGAGGTGCTCTGTGGGATAGCTGCCCACAATGCACCACTCACAACAGCGCTGCAACTGGTGCAAGTGTGGACACACTGCAGCGCTGGTCGCTGTCAGTGTGGACACACTGCAGCGCTGGCCGTACACAGCTGTACGACCACAGCTGTAACGGCCAGCGCTGCAAAACTGTAAGTGTAGACAAGCCCTTAGTGTTTAGCTATAAAAGCAGTTCACTGGTCCCTGGAATGGAGACACGGCTGCTGCCTCAGTATCCCTCCCGCTCCCTCCCTCCCCCGAGTCAACAATAGCCTTCCCTGACTGTACAGTGTTTTGGGATTCAGCCCTACAGCTGAATGCAACAAGAGTCTTAGAGCAAAACAAAAAATCCAAACAGAAGTCAGTCCTTCCCCCTACATTTTTTAGCCTAGCCTGTGATTTCCAGACATCCTTCACAATACTGTACATCCAATGATGTTGATGTTCCATGCTGAACCAGGACCAGGCCATGCTTTCCTTGTACCCTGTTTTATAAAAGGCTACCGCTTGGGGGTAAGATTGTCCAATAAAGGGACAGTATACCTTGTGACATTTGCTAAGATAGGGGCATGGTTAGGGCAAGCTGGCTGGGAGGTATTCCAGAAAAGAAAGTGTCGTGCTGGTGGGTTAGCAGAAGCAACCAGAGAATATAGAAAGGTTGATATCTTTATCCTATGTGCTCATCTTGTGCCCTAAAAGTTAGCAAACTAATTACATCAGGATATTTGGCTGATGCTAGTCTCCCAGGAGATGTCATTGGCCAGTTGTGTGTGTGTGTGTGTTTGGGTTTTTGTTTGTTTTTTTTTAAATCTGTGCTTGGCACAATGATTGTGACAGTGTTTCACTGATCTACAGTTTGTCTAGAAAGTCATGCTTCTGTGTGCTCCAGAATGGATTACTTTAATGAGCTCTGGGATACCTGTGAAGAGCACTCAAAAGCTACAGCTAGTGTAGAATTCAGGAACTCTCTTGGTTTGTGGTGTTGGTCCAAGGCAGCATTTTGCATCAGCCTGTCAAAGTTAAACTAGCTTCCCACTTGATTCTGGGTGCAATTAAAAGTGAAGACACTGACCAAAGGACCCATATGTCCTTTGGCTGCTGGCTGTTTGAGAGGGAGAGAGGTGATCTGTGCTCAACCACATCAACTGAGATCAACTAAGGTGTTTAGAAATGCCTTCAGATCAGGAAATTCACTTCCCCTTTGTGTCTGGAAGAGCCAAAGTTTACTAATACTCATGGCGTGGAGCAAAGCCCATGAAACACAGGTGACATGGACAATAAGTTGGTAGAGTGATGAGTAGCACTGGGTTGGGGAAATTTTGTCCCATGGAAAAATATAAACAAAAATGAAAAAAAAATGTTTCTGCTGAAAAAATTAAAACTTGAAAGCCAAAAACTTTTGGCTTTAAACTGAAAAGTTTGTGGTTTCTTAAAAAACAAAACAAAAAACAAACTTTGAATTTGAAAAATTGCTTGCTTCCCTCTCTATTTATGAAACACAAATACCTTAATCAAAAACTAGCACAGTCTAATGCAATATAATTATTATATTTAAAATGGATGCCAAATACCCTATAGGAACTTTTTGGAACGTCAGACCCTAATTTGAATTTTGCATCTCACATGCATCTTTTTAATTAGTTGTACTATGAAATCAAATATGAAAAGACTAGTACTTCAAGAAAGTTGAGATTCGGATCCAATTGTAGATCCTAACTTTTGGACTCTGAAATGGATATTATACTCTTTAACATATATATTTTTAAAAAATACCTTAGTTGGAGTTACTTTTGACCAAATGGAACACTATGGTCTTTCATGGTGACATCCAAGCAACAGCTGCAGATTTGAATAAAATCATACTGCACACTAAAGATGATCTTTCAGTTGTTTTTCTTTTGCATTCTGAAGTTTTTGACTGTACACAGTGTTTGGATCTAAACCCATTAGATTAAGAGGGATCAGCAGAACAGGAATAATCGCTTACTGAGCAAAGTCAGAAGTGAGCAAATGTTTTCCCATTCAGGCACCCAGTACTACACTATAGTACATACTGTCTACTCAGAGTCATAATTAAATCAAGACAGGCATGGATAATGCAGAGACTTAGCTGTGCTCTTTTTGAAATTCAGTGAAGAAAACTACTTATGTTATTGAGCCAGGATGCCATCTGATGGAGAGGGAGGGGGAGAAGTGAAGCTGTGTGTTGCTGCTGAGCCAGATGTCCAGAGCATATGATAATAACTCTGTCCTGTACCATCTGCTCTAACACTTGCTGACACCAGCAGCCATTTCTTGCCACTGGCTGTTGACCTAAATGTTTGCACTTGTATTATCATGTCTGCCAACATATTTGGGCTCACATCATCAACTTTCTGAACACTTTGTTTCCTCTTCATGTAATGTGAGACATATTTGTAACATCAAAAGTTGTTTTTATAAACAGCAGCATCTGCATACTTAAAGGGGTTTAGAAAAATCTGGGCTACAATAAGTCAGGACTGCTCTGAGGCTTTCCATTCCACTCACCTCCATACACTATTGTTTCCCTACAAGATAAAAAAGAAACATTTAAGTCTCTTCTAGGTGCAGTGTTCCTTCTGGTGCCATATGCTTGACATCTGTCTTTATCAGGCTTAATTCTGGGTCTAGCAGAGATGAATTAGCCCTTCGTTTTTGGTAATTTCCATGTATGTTCAATTAATTTCCACTATTGTAGAATGCATGAAAAAATAGCAAAGATTGCCTGACTCTCCTAGTGGTTTGCATTGCTCACTCTTAGGCTATTGAACAGAAGATGAATATACCAGTCTGATACAGTATAATTGTCATAGATGTAGTGAAGGTTTTTTCCTGTTCTTATTTCTTCCTCTTGCACAACAGAGAATTGTTAGAATCTTTGAGTCATGTGTGTTTTAGTTGTCATATGTAACCTCAAGATACAGAACACTGTTTGAGGAGGTTTAGTACGGAATTATTTTTCTGTGGACTACAACTGGTTAATGTTGTGAGTAGCACAAATATAGCTAAATAATTGGCAAAGAGAACAGCAGATTGTAGTACAGGGGTTGGCAACCTACGGCACGTGTGCCAAAAGTGGCACGCAAGCCGATTTTTGATAGCATGAGAGGTGGACTGAGTAGCTCCCGCTGCAGCCACACTCAGCACCCGCTGCTGGCCTGGAGGAAGGAACCCCAGGCTGGCAGGGGGCTGAGACCCCAGCTGGCAGGAGCCAGTGGCCAAACCCCAGAGCAGCGGCGGGCTGAGATGCTCAGCCCGCTGCCGCTCTGGGGTTCCCACTGCTGGCCCCTTGCCAGCCAGGATCCCACTCAGAACCCGCTGCTGGCCAGGGGGAAGGAACCCTAGGCTGGCGGCGGCTGAGCCCCAGCTGGCAGGAGCCCGCGGCGGAAACCCCAGAGCGGCTGAGGGCTGACCCGCTCAGCCTGTCGCTACTCTGGGGCTTTCCACCGCCGACTCCTGCCAGCTGGGGTCCCACCGCCAGTCCCACTCAGCACCTGGGCTCCTGGCCTGGGTAAAGGAACCCCAGGCTGGCAGGCGGTTGAGACCCCAGCTGGCAGGAGCCAGCAGCCAAACCCTAGAGCAGCGTCGGGCTGAGCTGCTCAGCCCACTGCCGCTCTAGGTTTCCCACTGCTGGCCCCTTGTCATCTGGATTCCCACTCAGAACCCACTGCTGGCCTGGAGGAAGGAATCCCAGGCTGGCAGTGGGCCGACACCCTAGCTGGCAGGAGCCAGTGGCCGAAACCCCAGAGCAGGGTGGGCTGAGTCCCTGAAGCCCCAGACCTGGGCGGACTGACCTGCTCAACTCACTACCACTCTGGGGTTCTGTCTGCTGGCCCCTTGCCAGCCGGGGTCCCCTCCGCAGCCCCAATCGCCTTGCTTATGGTTGGAGTTCCAGCGCAGGCCCCCTGCCAGACAGGGTCCAGGCATCCGGCCCTGCTCAGCCCTACCAGCCGTCAGCTCCACTCACCCCAGTTGCCGATCTGCGGTTCCAGCCACTGGCCTCCTGCCAGCCAGTTATCAGCTGATCACTCCGAAGCCTGTGTGCAGCTTAAAGTATCCAAATATGTGTCACCAGACGTTGGAAAACTCAGCAAGGAAAAACAAGGGCAAGGATCACACTAAACTAATAAGGTCTGCATTTTAATTTAATTTTAAATAAAGCTTCTGAACCATTTTGAAAACCTTGTTTACTTTACATATAACAGTAGTTTGGTTATATATTACAAACTTACAGAGAGACCTTCTAAAGAATGTTAAAATGTATTACTGGCACTGCTGAAAGGTTGCCGACCCCTGTTGTAGTGAAATAACCCAAATAAATAAAGTGTAATTTAAGAGGGAAAAGAGACCTCAAGAAACTAACATGATGGCAGCACAATTTGACTGTGTGTGTTTCTTTTCTGTCAAATCGAAGTTAATGAACAAAGTTGCACATTTGTTTGTGTTTCTGTAGCATATGAAGACAACTATAAATCATTTTAGTAGTCTCATCTACTGTACAAAAACCAGGAATAATTATGCTAATAAAATATTCATGCTTAAAACTATTTTGCAGTCACCCACAAAAATGTTTTGGGATCCATTTGTGGGATGATTTGAGCACTTAAGAACACTTCATTGAGCAAGTTGCTTTGCCTGCTTAGTGTAAAAGTAGTTAGTCTGACCTGCCATGCACACTTCCTCATTAAAAATGACAGGTGCTTGGTTCTGTGCCATTTTCAAGTGTTCTGTTTTCTTATTCTGCCTTTAAGTGGGTTTCTGGTTACAGTTTAAAAAAGAAATCTCTCAATAAACTGAAGCCAAAGCATTTGCTGTCTCTCCTGTTTAAAGGCCACTCTTAGGAAAGTTTCATTATGTTGCTACAGCATGTTACAAGAATCCTAAAGAAACATTTGTTGTGAGCTTTGAATGTATAGTTTCTCTTGAACTGCAGCAGACCAAAAGGAGATCATCACAAGGCTGTGGTCTCCCTCTAAACCTGCAAGGTCAAGGGCTCAGACAGCAACTGTCAAGCTTTAATGACTGCTCATTTTAAAGAAGCTGCAACTTAGAACTGATTGTGATATATGCTGGGTAACATCAACTAACTTTATTTTGGGTACTTTGGGGGCTCAAAAGAAAAGAAGTATTAAAAGGCAAGAAATGGAAGCTGCTAACTCCCTTTTTTTCTCCCAATATTTTCTTAAGTTATTTTTTTCACCATAATCATTCTTACTACATGAAAAGAAAGTAATAAAAAAAATGCAAGGATTATGTGCTTCTCTGATTTGCCAAAATATTTTAAATATGAGTAATTGTAAATGTTGTTTAAAAGTACAGTTGATAATGGACAATGCCCAAGAGATCAGCAGCTCCAACGCCCACATATCTTTCACTAAAAATGTAATTTGTATGAACTACAGCCCTCAAAAATGAGATAAGGTCTACTGTAAATCTAAAAAACTCAAGGCGATAAGGAAATAAAAAATACTGTTAGCCATGCAACATAACATAGATCAGGTCAGAAGCCAAGAAGAAAGAAATGCAAAATTTATCTAAATGACACCAATTTAAGTTTTAGTGGGGAAGGTTGGTTTTCACAGGAAGAGGAGCCAGGAAACATTCTGTTTGCACCTCTGGCAGAGAATTCTTTTGTGATCTTGGGAAGATGACAAAGGGGAACATTTTCAAGCTTAAGGGTGAGAGGTTAGGCACCTTCATTTGTATATTGGCACCTAAATAATGGGCTGATATTTTTAAAAAAGGAACAGTGTTCCTGAAAATCTAGACCGCTGATTTTGGTGCATCAGTATGAATTTAGGCACATAAATCAACACTAAGACCTCGATTCAGCAAGGTCACAGTAAAGTCAATGAGACAACTGATGTGTTCAAGTGGCCTGGAGTTCTAGGAGCTCCTCTGAAAATCAGGTTGCTCATGTACCTGGTACCCTAACTTAAGGGACTAACTTTCATGCTTAAACATCTCCATACCTTCTTTTTCATAAGTAATAAAAGGGATAATAATATTTCTCTACCTCACATGAGCATTATGAGGCTAAATTAAAGATAATGAAGTGGTTTCAGATCCTCAGATGTAATGTACTATACAGATGCAAGATAATATTAATAGCAGCACTCAGCATTCTGTGGGGAAAGGGGAGCAACTCAGCTGACTATATTACGTAGTGAGATATCAGTAATAGAATCACAGTTGGATCATAATAGTGAAAGGTAGGTAAGACCTCCTACACTATAAGCTGTACAGGATGTAGTGGTTGTGTTTGTACAGCACCTAGCACAATGGGGAACCTCTCCTGACTGGTGCCTCTGGACGCTATTGTAGTATAAATATTAAACAATAGCTCACAGAGTCCATTCAGCTACAAGTACAGAATTTAGTGCCATGCTTGTGGTTGTCACTTTGTAAATGAAGAATGCTGGTTTCATGATTTATTGGCTAACTTCATCCTTGTTCTAAACAAATATAACTCCAGTGACTTCAACAGAATTGTACTCACATACACTGGGTCTGAATTTGAGTCTATTAATTTCTGTAGAGTTCAATTTGTGATATACATAGTCTGCCAAGGACTGACTTGTGTTGCTGTTGATGAGTTCGATATGCTGTCTGTGGTTGGTATTTTAGCTGGTCAGATCACATATTTTCAAACCATGTATATTGCTAAGTGTAGATGGTTTCTTCCATTACCCAGAAGAGAGGACAAATTAATGAACTAAACTACGCTAAATTGCTACCACATGAGAATTTTTGTAGTGGGAAAATTAATATCAGGAAAAACAGAGTATACTTAATTGTTTTTGCTAGAAGATGGAGAGGACTCATAAAGCTTAGAGTAAGGTAACTTTTTCAATGTTGATTTATTGTTAAAATACTTTTTTAAAGGCTTGGCAAACTTGAAATATATTGAGATTCAATTCCAAGGAAAGCAGGGCTAACCCAGTAGAAAAAATAAAGAGGGAGATATCTATAGATGGTGCCAGAAAATTGTTCAATGTGGATAACAGAGGAACTAGAACAATTAGGGTAAGAAAGTTGAGACTCACATATTTTACACCCACCATGAAAGTAAAAAATGAGAAGAAACTTACCGTAACTAATTCTAATACTTTAACTGAGGTAACTACAGTGGTTGCATTTAAAATGTTGCTTCTAGTTTTGAAAGATTCTGCTGGTTTGAGATTCTCTGTACATAAAATGGGAAATGTCATTGGAACTGGGACTATTTCTCAAAATGGAAGAAAATTGCATCTGTGTCCAGTTTACCTACCCCTCTGTCCACTGAGCCTTCTCCCCAGAACTACTTCTTACACTCCAACCCTTTGATCTGCTTTTAACCAGCCACCATGTTTTGCTAATCTTTCCCTCCCCCCTCCACAAAATGTGGGATGTGTCTCTAAAATTATAAGGGACAGGACTGGTACTATTCAGCTGTAGGCCAGTGATGTGTTTCCTTCCCCTATGTCCCCACAAAGTTTCCCAACACTCACTTGATTTACTTGGGATGCACTCTGGGCAGAGGATTTGGCTTTAGGGCAACATGGTGTCACACTTCCTTGCCCATCTCCTGTTTTATATACTTGCCATCCATGCTATTGGGCACACACAGTAAAGCCAAGTGTTGTGAAATTTAACATTATTTAAACATTTTAAAATTATTTGTAATTAAAGTACAGTTATAGCTACCATTAATACTGCTGTAACTCTGCTCTTGGCAAAGAGGGTCGCATCGCTTCATCAACTAAAACAAAGGAGTGGTAGAATATTGAAAAAGGTCAAAAATATTTCTAAGGATTTACTAATGCCATGTACAGAAGGGAATTTGTAGTGTGCCCTATTCAGAAAACCATAGGCTAAGCATTGATTGCCAATGGCCTTTTCTAGCAGCTGTAGACATTATGAACTTGATTTTACACTGATATAATCAGAATCAATCCGTAACTCACTGTAGCTCATTTTCCAGCAGAAATAATAGTTTTCTTCTATAAACCCTTTAAAAATATATATTCTCATTGTTCTGCAGAGAAAGGTTTTCTTCAGTCTTATATGTGAGTGGCTTAAACTGAAAATGGAAGGGAGTCACCAAATTGATTGTTTGTTTGTTTTTCATAATTTTGTGTCACTCCCTCCAGCTCATGTATCTGTTTTGATGTTGGCTGATTAGAAGAGACTTCCCTGTGGATGACATCAAATTAAGTGACAGGGCATAAGAGCCAGCCTATAGCACTGGTTGCATGCTATAGAGGAGGACAAGACAACAACTGTTTGCCAGAAAACTGGTACCCACTCATCCGAATTTTTCCCAGCCCGTGCTATGCACTGCTGTTAACTCGTGAGAGCAGCTGTAGAAGCTTTTCTAAAGTAGTTTTAGATATGAATCCAAACTGTTCAGTTTCTCTGTGAAATGCATCTGTTATAGCGTTGTAATAAATGGAGCTGTCAAACATGATGAGATTATATTACCTTTAGTCACATTAATCGAATCTTCTTTCATTTCATTTGTTTACCACTATAGTTACATTGGCTAAAATCACATGACTGCATACAAACTAATGTGATTGTCTGGACTAACATAGATAAAAGTGGCAAGAATGCCATAGGTAGCACACTGTTATCTGATGAAATAAACCCCACTGAGGAAAGAAAGTATTGTGTGGGCCACCTTTTGTGCTTGCTTTGGGAAAAGTACAACCTTGGTATGAGCCACTTGGGAGTAAGTGGTGGTTTGTAGGGAGAGTGTACAAGTCAGCAAGAATGCAAAAAATTGCTACTAAGTAGGTTCTGCACAAATGCTGAAGCTGTGGATGTAATTATGGCAACAACGGGCTTCCTGTTAACTAGTTTTGAAATACATAAATCTAATTATCAAGAAGAAACCATTACATCAGTAACTTTATTGATGTTTGTGTTGTTTGGTACTATATTTAACTAGCCTTCAAGGAAATTCCTGTTTCCTGAATTTGCTCCATTTCAACAAGCTTGCATTACACATCGGGGGTGATTTGCTATTGTCGCAATAGCAGCCCAGTAGTCCAGGCAGATGTCTTGCAGTGATTTATTGGTGGGAGCGGAGGAGACCGCTTAGGCAGGAGGGCTGGGAAATCATGAATCTCTGATTTCAAAACATCACATAAAAATAATGATGGGTGGAAAATATGATGAAAGTTGTGATTGGCAATATTGCCTTGCAGAATCCCAGATCCATTAACTTAATAATGCTTGTGATACTGCCGTGAGGATAATTCAAAAGTCATTCTAAGATGAGGGAGGGTGGGGAGGAGTGCGTAAGAGTTAAACAGGCTCTAAAACTCAGGGATATAAGATCTAGAGATGCTTTTGAAATGTCTAGTGTATTAACAGAACAAGGATTTATTGGAAGAGGCGGGTTTTGAGCAAGTATATCAAGGTAATATAACTTAGTATATTTTGAAGGATTTGCAATTAAAAATATATATATGGAAAAATCAAGTCCAGAAAGTAGCCTTGCAAAAATAAGAGAAAGCATTCAATTCCTCAGAGTATGGAATCCTTTCCAGGCTGTTGTGGATTAACAGTGGTGATGAAATATTCCTGTACAGAAAGTATGAATTTGGAGAACCAGGTAAAATACCTGTTGCCCAGCATGACCGATTTTATTAATTTTCTTTTTTATTTCTTAGTTGAATGAAACTCTATTTTAAATATGGACATGTACAGACAGTAGTATATATCATTTCAGAATTAACCATCACAAAAATTAACATGTTAAATCATATGGAGGAAACACACTTACAGTGTATAAAAAATGTACATTTTCACTAAATATATTTTTTAATATTTTAAATATATACATGTATATACCTATTCGGTAAATGATACTAAACTCAATGTGACAAACATAATTTATATATATATATATATATACACACACACTTATCAATGTACTAATATTTTATACATTTTCCTTTATTTGATTTTAGTAGATTTTTATCAGTTGCATGGGATTCTTATGCCTATTATATTTTATGAACTATAGCCATGGTGCCCACATGACTAGTTCACCTGAAATCAGTGGGACTACTCACATGCAAGTGCAATATTAAACACATGCATGTTTCCAGAATCAAGGACCTATATGGCTATAAATATACAAATCTTCTATCTGCAATATGCAATGGTTGGGATTCTCAGAAGCTTTCACCTCACCTTAACTCTGATCCCTCTGAAGCTGATGGGAATGACCAGCTTCAATGGGACCAGAGTAAGGCCAATACTGAGTGCTTCTGAAAACCCCACTTTACATTTATGTACCAAACAATATATAATTTAGTATGGCAAAATGTAATATGACATCTAGGAACAAAGAATGTAGGCCACGCTTGCACAATGTGGGACTCTATTCTGGGAAACAGTGACTCTGAAATAGATTTGGGGAATCATGGTGAATAATCAGCTGAACATCAGCGCCTAGTGCAATGCTGTTGCCAAAAGGGCTAATGCAATCATTGGATGCATAAGAAACAGAGGAGTCTCGTGTAGGAGTAAACAGGTTATTTTACCTGTGTTCTTGGCACTGGTATAACTGCTGCTGGAATACTATCTACAGCTCTGGTTCCCACATTTTAAGAAGCATATTGATAAACTGGCACAACCAAGGACTGAACCCAGATCCTCAGAGTCTATCTGTGCTTTACCTGCAAGAGTCCTCTGACAAAGGCCCATGAACTCCAGCTAGAAAAAGATTCACTGTTCTGCAAAGCCTTACCAGCCTGACAAATTCATTACACCTATAACACCACGCCCATGGTTTTTATCCATAAACGATGTCATATGAGGTCTCTGAATAAAATCTTAGATCATACTGATCCCCGTAACTGTTGTGAGGTGTATGTACAGAAGATATTTAAGGAATTGCATAAATAAATCTGTGTCCAAGGCAGAGCTGACAAACAGATTTCAGGTCAAAGGATGTTCATTCACCTGTCTCTGTCAGCCATACAGATAAGCATTGTAAGCAGCACAATGGAAGCCCCATTTACATATGGAGTCAACAGGAAAGGAGTGCGGGGAAGGGTGGAGTGCTGGAAACAAGCCATAGGGGTTAGTCTGGCTATGTGCAAAGATAATTAACTTTGGAGATGTAAGTAGAAGGCAAGAAGACACCCCTTTATCCTGCACCAAAGAAGTAAACAGATGGTGCATTTACATTTATGAAAACAGGATCCCAATCAGCCTTGGTTGGAAACTCTGCAAAAGACATTTTGGGGCAGATAAAACTTTTTTAGATAGAAGATTAGCTTGTTAACTTAACACACTTTCTCGAGATTAAATTTATGATTTTGGTTTATATGTAACCCTTCTGCTTCCATTATCCCTACTCAGTCGAATCTTTGAATTTCTGTTCTTTGTTAATAAACTTACTGTTTTAACTTTAAACATATTTAAATGCCGCAATATTGAACAAGAAGGTGATCCGAAATTAAACCATCCATGCTGTTGTGTACACTGTTCCTTTTGGGGACAACTGACCTGGTAATTCTGTGAATGTTCATGGATGAAGGGCTGAATACTACAGGACCTTGAATACAAACAGGCTTGGGCACTGAGATACACCTGTTAACCTGCAAGGCAAAGAAAGAGATGGCATAACCTAGAGAAGAGAGTTTGGGTGGCTGGGAAGGGCTGGCAATGTCAGGGGAGTGCTCCCTCTCGCTGGAGGGACAGTGGTAACAAGGTGACTCTCAGTCCTAGGCATCCTGAGAACCATCAAAACCTCACAAAAAACTTTCACAGATAACATGAAGTGAGGTGATTTTATATGTAGAATATTTTTACATTATATGAAGAGTATTTTAAAATATAGTTTAAGAATGTATGTTTCTTTACAAGGGAAATACTAATTTTTTGCAAGGGAAGTACTATTAATTACTTAGGGGTTGGCGAACTTTTTGGCCCAAGGGCCATATCTGGGTATGGAAATTATATGGCAGGCCATGAATGCTCATGAAATTGGGCAGTGGGATGTCGGAGGGGGTGAGGGCTCTGACTGGGGATGCAGGCTCTGGGGTGGGGCCAAAAATGAGGAGTAGAAGGTTGTGGGAGAGGGCTCTGGTCTGGGGCAAGGGCTTGAGGTGCAGGGTGGGGCTGGGGATGATGGGTTTGGGGTGCAGGAGGGGGATCAGGGCTAGGGTAGGGGGTTGGGGCATGGGAGGAGGTCAAAGGTGCAGGCTCCAGGTGGTGCTTACCTCAAGCAGCTCTTGGAAGCAGCAGCATGTCCCTCCTCCGGCTCCTACACGGTGGCATGTCGAGGAGACTCTGTGCGCTGCCCTGTCCACAGGTGCTGCCCTCGCATCTCCTGGAAGCAGCAGCATGTCCCCGCTCCAGCTCCTACATGGAGGTGCAGCGCTGGCCAGGCAGCTATGCACCAGGCGCTGCCCCTGCAGCTCCCGTTGTCCACAGTTCCCAGCCAATGGGAGCTGTGGGGGTGGCGCTTGGGGCATGGGCAGCTTGTGCAGAGCCCCCTGGCTGCCCCTATGTGTAGGAGCCAGAGGGGGGACATGTCACTGCTTCTGGGAGCTGCGCGGAGCCACAGCATATGCGGAGCAAGCTCCCAACCCCACTCTCAGGCTGGAGCACTGAAACAGGGCAAGCCCCAGACCCTGCTCTCCAACGGGAGCTCAAGGGCCAGATTAAAATGTCTGACAGACCAGATGCAACCCACAGGCTGTAGTTTGTCCACCCCTACATTACATTAAGACAGGAATTGGGAGAAACTGAAGACTTCTGTACTTTGCACAAACCAATTATTTCAATGTTACCCAGACACTGAGGCCAAAAATCAGGATAGAGAAATTTTTACCTAACTATACCTCCAGACACCTTTCTTATACTGGGCTGAAGACAGGGTCTCTATGATAGCTCTATCTCCAAGTACGTACATTTTAGGGAAGCAGAGAATCACCTCACTGGTGTATATAGATTGCGATCAGTAGCATTTTAAAACGACTGTCCTCTCGTTTTGTACAGATGTAAATAACTACAAAGGGTGTAAGGCAATGGAAAATTTGGCCCACCCGAGGATTGCTTTGCATGTAGGCATCCCTGAAATTGCCAGCCTACCCTCCTGCAACCTGAAACCTTGTTATCGTATTTGATATTTCCAGGAACTGTTACTATCAGATACTGTTCCCCCTCCACCTGACCTGCCAGGAATATCATTACTTATCAGTATAGGCCAACTTCATGGTATCATCTGGGAAGTTAGAAAAGACAGTTCTGATAATGTCAGGTGCCCATGAATTTAGAGGTGCTGGACAAATAGACTAAAGTCTTGTTGGCCTCTCTGACCGTCATATTCAGTACATCTGTTTCATGTGACAACTGCGGTTTTATTATTTCTAAGTGAAGAAGAATCTTGCAGTTCTTGGCAACCCTGATTCTGGTTCTGATCAGTCCTGGCAAGGAATATAGTTTTGTTTTTAACAACCCCTCCCATGGTAAGGCAACAAACACCTGTACTAGATCATAATTCCCTGAATTGCTCAAATTCCTACATTCAAACAATAATTGTAACTTTTAATGGGGTTTTAAGGAAATAAAGAAACTAACTGTTGATATTTCCACTGAAATATACCACTACAGCAGTCCATTGTGCTTGAGCCACAGACATTTCAATAGTTTGTGACAACCAATACAGTTAAATTGTTGTCAGAGCATAGATAAGATGCCATGCAGGCTTTTTATTTACTTTAATTAAATCCATCACTAGTGAGCTGCTGGATAAATAAGCTTCACCTGACCTGATTTTAAAAATAATCTGCAAGACCAGCAACTTAATTATTTTACTTTCCGTTACTTATTTGGCATTGTGTATGTGTGTTACGTAGTGCCTAGAGGCCCCAGTCCTGGTTAGGGCACCATTTTGCTAGGCACTGTACATACATGTAGTAAGAGACAAAAGGTGGGAGGGGAAACTGAAGGACAAAGAGGAAAAATGACTTCAGGCTCCAAAAGTCACGCAACAGGTCAGTGGCAGAGCCAGGAATTAAAACCTGAACTCCTGATCCACCAGCAGTGCCCTATCCAATGAGTGATACTGTCTCTTTTTTGGTGATAAATTTCATAGACTGAGGAAACTTTGCTCAATTTTTGTTCCCTCTCCTGCTTTACTCAGCAAAGCTGTTTAGTTCCATTCTCTTGCGGCTTCCAGAACTTAAAACTCATTTGGCTGCTTGTAAGTCACAGAACGGTACTGTCTTTGGCATATGTATGTGTTTCTGTGCATGTCTGGGGGCAATAACTGAGATTACGTAATTATTTTAGGATTCGCAGCCCAGCTAAGCCAGTTTTTTAACTGAAATATTGATCCTGAAACTTGCAACCTGAACTCAGATATGATTTGAGTGTCAATGTACTGCATGCCTTCCTCACAGCTTAGGCCCAGTTGAGGACTTAGTCAATACTCTCAGTTACAGTACCAATAAGAGAGGCTCTGGATAAATAGCATGCAGGAGAATGCAAGTTTTGTACATATCATAAGTGGCCTACATTTAGTGTGTTTATAGGTTAAAGGTTGAATTTATGTCCTGTTTGTTTGAAACCAGAAGAAAATGAAGACACGCTCAGAAATACCGTTCCTTTAAATGGTAGCGGCACTTCCAGTAACATTTCACCAGTATTCTGATGAGTCCTATACTGAACTAATTTAAAATGAGGTAAGATTAGTTTCTATTAAATGTCTATAAGGGCTTAACTCCCACTGAAGTAAATGGAAAGGATCTCATTGACTTCAGCTGGAGTTGGATTGGGCCTGTATTCTGGTATAGCCCAGGACAATTACAAAGTGCAAAGGTACTGATTGTAAGTATGTGATAGTGGAATATTGACATGGAATAATATCTCTCAAAAGTTAGTATTCACTACTGCTTTATTAAAAATATCAAATCCAGATTTCAAGCATGAAATCTGCTATCATTTATTCTTTACCTCTCCTTTTGGTCACAGCCTGCATTATTTAAATTGATTTCACACTCATTTGTTTAAAAAATACAATAAAATTGATTTTTGTTGTTGTTTTACTGTGCAGGTTAATCTCCGAGCCACTGATGTCAGGCTTATGCGCCAGCTACTCATCATCAATGAAAGCATCGAATCAATCAAGTGGGTGATTGAAGAGAAGGGAACCATCATCAGCAGAGATAGTAGTTTGAGTGGGAGCCTTTGCAGCTTGTTGGAAAGTCAGGAGACCTCCCTGCAAGGCAGCTGTAACAGTTTACAAGACTGTAGTGATGGACTGGATGGAATATCAGTGGGGAGTTACCTGGACACTTTGGTGGATGATGTCCCAGGTCACCACACACCTTCAGATATGGAACAGTTCACTGATACTTCTGTTCTAGAGGACTCACAGACCCTGCACAAGCATTCCAAAATTGAGTCTGATGAATACTACTGTTTTGGTTAATAAAAAGAAGTTCCAGAGGGACATGACTGCACTTGTATTTATCTTCCTTCTTTGCTGCTATTTTATTCTCTGTGCAAAAAAAGAAAAAAATCCTTTTTAAAGGAAAATTTACTTTGAATCTACTTTAGAATTTTGCTGTTACTTCTAACTTTTCTCATTCTGGGTGGTTTGTTTGCTTTTTTTCCTTTTCTTTATCTTAATTTATTGCTGTGGTTTTGGGTTTTGTTTTATAATCCCGTATTTACAACTTTAAATAAGATGAAGGAAATAAGCTTTTATATTCAAAACAAGACATCAGGGATTGAAAGTACCCGTTTATATTTGTTTGACAATAAAACACCTACTGATACCTGTAATTTGTAGTTAATCTTCTTGAGTAACTAATATCTTGATTTCCGAAAGGCATCGATTAACTGAAGGAGTTTGCGCTTTCTAGTTCTCCAGTCTTTGGCCTTGATCTTGCTAACACCTATACAAGAAATTAACTTCACTCATGTGAATAGCCACATTTCATTATGTCACAGGGTGCATGTTCCTTCTGATAAGGACTGGGACTAATTATCTGAAACAAGGTAGCTGCTTCTCAGTGGGGCCAGTGTAGCCTAGCTTGGACTGATTCTGTTGGAGCTATCAGTCCCAGCTGGGGTATGGCTCAGAGCATTTTGCATGAAGAGGCATTCAGGAGAGTAAAGGACACTCTTTGCAGGCTCTCCTTGGGGTCTGAGAGGCAGAACTGCCTGGAGTAGAAGTTTAGGCAGGGGTGGCTGAAAATTGTTGCCAGAATCTCCTGGAGAAGATAGAAGCCAAGGTGGGGTGGGTTATAATTGTTTGGCCTGAGTTGAACCTTGAAATGAGGAGGACTGTTTAAGCTCCTCATTTGCCAGGGGACTCCAGGGGAGGTGGGAATCCAGTTGTCCAACATAAGGAATAGGAGTGGCACAAGGCTTTTAAGAGTCCATATGAACAACCAGCAATAAGAAGTCATGTGAGATCATTTTAAGTTGTACCTTGCAGAACTTTCTGTGAGACTGTGAACCTGTAAACTAATAAAGAAGCCTCAGCTGGGGGCTTTCCCCTCAAAAAAGTTGTTTCTTTAGGGATTTGTGAGACCCGAGTCCATACATGCTACAGAGGGACATTAGGAGGCCTCGATCCTTTACTGAATACAGTAGAACTTCTTACATGAGTAAAGCTAAACATATGCATAAGGGTGTTCAATATTGGTGTTTTAATTTACAACAGAGATATATCAATAAGTTACCAGGATGAGAAACTTTCCTTTTTATCAGCCCATGACTGCATAATAAAATGGTAATGGGTAATTCCTGTCATAAAGTTGAATGCTGCCAGTACATTGTAATCCACAAAAATCATGCTGGAACTAGTGGGCATCTGACATTGACCACAAATATCCATTTGCAGGAGACTCCCATGCTATAGATGCCACTGGTTTGTTTCCACCAGGACTATCAATAATGCTTTGGGGAATATAGAGGACTAAATTAATTCTTCTGATACATGCTCAGACAGTAGACTTTTTATGTGTAGGGGTATATGGCTGGAGAAATCCCTACAGGAATCCTAACCTTCTTCAGGCCTTGTTCTGTGTTCTCCTATTTGTCATTTCATGGGTGCGCCAACCTGGTCAAATATACACCCTTAACACTAGTGCAAGTGACCCGATTTAGAGAGTAAAAATCTTCAGAAAATACACTGGAATTTACATATTTTCCATAATATAAATTGGCCATTCCACTGTGGGTTTTTGTAGAATCCCACAGTAAGCATGTTTGGGGTGGGTAAGTAGTAGGATGAAAGACCTCCAAAGAAAACTTAGATGTTTGAGGAAATGGTGTTGATGAGTCAGTATGCGGTTCTTTTCACTTTGAGACAACACTAAACTGGTACCACAGTTAAGAGATGCTGTGATGATGGAGGTTTCCTTTTTTAGATGAAGTGTAAGTGTTAAATCCTCAGTTGGTGACGTCAATGGTGCTATACGAGTTTAAACCTGCTGAAAATTTTCCCCCTTATATGTAAAACTAGTGGCTGAAAGCCCATACTGTCTCACAGGTGTAAGTCATAAAACAAAGCACACACACAATTTTGTTTTGTTTAAAGGCCAAAAATGGTTGAGAACTTAAAAATTAGATAGTAACAGACCACAAAGCCATGATGATTGAATCTGATACTCCAAAGAAAAAAAGGCTCTCCATTACGCTTGTAGCTATTTCGATCACTTCACGCTCACTCAACAGATATTCTAGACTTCAATATGATGTTTGGGTTTAGCCTTTATTCAGACAAACTCACATTGCCGTCAGTAAAACACTATCTACTGGGGTATCTGGGCTGTTTCCTTTCTTACAGCTTTGATCTATAGAGGCCTGGGTACTCAGTGCCCTACTAACTAGCTTGCTTTTGGAGGGGGGCTGTTCTTTATTTTGTCTGTCTTCTTTGCTTTCTATGGAGTACATACTCCAATACGATTTGCTGCAGGGTTCTAAATTAACTTTCTCAACTCAAGAAAAACATGTGGGCATCATTGCCAGAGAGTGAAGAGAGTGTAGACACATATTTACGCACTTAAATATGGATGCAGGAGCCTAACTTTAGGCATCCATTTTTTGTTTAAACCCTTGGACTGTATAATTCAATTGCTATGAAATATAGCAATTGCCCGGCTTGATGCTACCAATGGTCTATCTGATATACCTATGGCTCACAGTGGCCAATCCCAGCCAGAGTAGGTAGTTAAAGGAACATGAATTAGGCAGTTAAGGCATAAGCAGACCTCTCCTAACTCTGATTAGTTAGTTTGCTCTGAAGCTTGAGAACTTAGATCCTTTCCCAAACTCTTGTTTATTTTTTCAATATTTACTTTTATAATTCTGCTTATTCTTGTTATCCTTGTCCAGTTGTTTTTTAATTGATGCTAAGGCCTTGGCCTCAGTGATATCTTACAGGTTCCACAGGCTAATTGTGTTGAGTGGAGGAAAAATTTTCTTTTTAAGATTTTGGCATTTTACACCTGAAATCAACCTTTTTTTAATGCCTAGAAAATTAGTTTCCCTGAATTCATAGGCATTTAGTGAATTCTGGTGACATGTTTACAATCTGTGACTTGTTCTAAAAGAGTGATCCCATAAGAACATAAGAGTGGCCATACTGGGTCAGACCAAAGGTCCATCTAGCCTATATCCTGTCTTCCATCAATGGCCAATGCCAGGTGCCCCAGAGGGAATGAACAAAACAGGTAATCATCAAGTGATCCATCCCGTCGCCCATTTCCAGCGTCTGGCAAACAGACTAGGGATACAATTACTGCCCATCCTGGCTAATAGTCATTGATGGACCTATCCTCCATTAATTTATCTAGCCCTTTTTTTGAACCCTATTATAGTCTTGGCCTTCACAATATACTCTGGCAAAAAGTTCCACAGGTTGACTGTGTGTTGCTGGATTTACTTGTAAGAAGCAGAGGATAAATAAAGTGCATTTCAGGGTCAGCATATGTAGTAAGAGAAAGCTATATCAATGATTATTCACTAGTATTAAGCTTCACATTTTGCCTGTGCTCTTATTACCAATAAAGCCATTTAAAACCCTAAAGGAGGAAATTAATGTTTTTCTGTTTAGTGCTGGTTCCCCTGTTAAAATACAAGTATTTACTTTGTAATGATCATTCTCAAGAGCTAAATTCAATACAGAGATTCAATCTGAGAGCATTGGGAGAAAACACTTTTTCATTCTCTTGATTAAACTGAGATACAGTATGGTACAGCAGTAAAACATCAAGATTCTGCTTGCCATTTTAACTTATAGAATGGATGGGCAGAGATCCATGGCAACAAGAAACCAGGGGAAACCATGCAGCAGTGAAGAGAATTGAAAGGGGTAAAGAGATTATTTTTTCATAAAATATTTTCCTTTTAGTATTGAGCAGGCATGACCATATATGTTGTTGTGCCCCACTGCATGGCTGTCTAATCACTTGGATCAAGATAATGGGGTGGAACAATAGTTCAAACCAGATAAGTTAGAAATTTTTAAGCGAGAGTGATTAACCATTGGGAATAAACAACCAACAAAAGTGGTGTATTGTTTAAAGGCCAACAATGGTTGAAAACTTAAAAATTAGATAGTAACAGACCACAAAGCCATGATGATTGAATCTGATACTCCAAAGAAAAAAAAGCTCTCCATTACGCTTGTAGCTATTTCGATAACTTCACGCTCACTCAACAGATATTCTAGACTTCAACATAATGTTTGGGTTTAGCCTTTATTCAGACAAACTCACATTGCCGTCAGTAAAACACTATCTACTGGGAGTATCTGGGCTGTTTTCCTTTCTTACAGTTTTAATCTATAGAGGCCTGGGTACTCAGTGCCCTACCATATAGCTTGCTTTTGGAGGGAGATTGTTCTTCTGTATTTTGTTTGTGTATTCAGAGAACATCTACAAAAGTATTAAAAGTCAAAAAGGCCTGAATTATGAGGAAAGATTCAAATAATTACATGATTGTCTAAACAAGGAATACATGGAGGCATAGTATTGTCCACAAGTAACTCCAAGGTATAAACACCAGGCACAGACAAGAAAATTAAACAGACTAAAGGAAATGTTAGACTAAATATCAGGAAAGTTTTTCCCAAATGTGAGATCTCTAGTCTAGGGAATTGTTTCCGAAAGGAAGTTAAGTCAGTACTTTATAATTAGACTGGACGAGGCACTTGAAATTATACTGCATAGTACAGAACAATTCTGCACTGGTAGGGAAATGACAGGATCCCCTAATAGGTCCTGCTTGTCTCTCATTTCTATAATTCCTTGTTATGGCAAACCTGTTTTACAAAGGAAAATATGGCCATGGTGTGCAAAAACTGATTTAGTTTTAAGCAATTTTATAAATGTTTCCAGCATTTTTCTATAAAAACTTTGCCGAAGAGGGAACCCTCAAATTACTTCTCATGAACACTAGAGCTTGGGAGGTGAGGGAAGGCATACTGCCACCAAACAGTGAGTAGAAGTCTCATTTTAATAGTTTTTGTCAAAAAACAAAATGTTGTGGTTTGATTTAGAATTCCACCAGTTTTCCTTTCAAACGAATGTATTTTTCAAAAGAGAATATATCTTTTTAGTGAAAATACTTGATTTAGACTAGGACACTTGCAATATTTTCCATCATTTTCAGCAGGGAAAAATTTGTTGTTGACTAAATTTGAGATTTAGACTCATTGACTTTAAGGTCAGAAGGGTCCACCATGATCATCTTGTCTGACCTGCACATTTCAGACCACAGAACTTCATCCACCCACTCCTGCAATAGATCCATTTAAAGAATTCAAGTTACAGAGAATCCACCATTTATACTAGTTTAAACCTGCAAATGATCCATGCCCCACGCTGCAGAGAAAGGCAACCCCCCCACCGTGGTCTCTGCCATTCTGATGTGGGGGAAAATTCCTTCTCAACCCCACATATGGTGATCCGTTAGACCCCGAGCATGTGAGCAAGACCCACCAGCCAGACACCTGGGAAAGAATCCTCTGTAGTAACTCAGAGCCCTCCCATCTAGTGTCCCATCAGCAGCCACTGGAGATATTTGCTGCTAGCAGTTGCAGATCAGCTACATGCCATTGTAAGCAGTCTTGTCATATCATCCCTTCCATAAACTTATCAAGCTCAATCCTGAAGCCAGTTAGTTTTTTTGCCCCCACTGCTCCCCCTTGGAAGGCTGTTCCAGAATTCACTCCTCTGATGGGTTAGAAACCTTTGTCTAATTTTAAGCCTAAACTTGTTGATGTCTAGTTTATATCCATTTGTTCCTGTGTTCACATTGGCACTTAACTTCTATTTTCTCTCTAATAGAGAGCAATCATATCTCCTCCCAGCCTTCTTTTGGTTAGGCTAAACAAGCCAAGCTCTTTGAATCTCCTCTCAGTAAGGTAGGTTTTCCATTCCTCGGATCATCCTAGTAGCTTTTCTCTGCACCTGATCCAGTTTGAATTCATCTTTCTTAAACCAGAACTGCACACGCTTTTTATGAACACTTGTGAAGTCAATGGGAGTTTTGCTACTGACTTAAATAGGAATTGATAAGGATCTTAATGGAGGACTCTTAAAGGCTGACTGATGTTCTTAGGCTTGTCTACATGGTCAGCTAGTGCACAGCAAGCAATCGCATGAATATACAGTGCACTAACTTACCATGCATTAACTTGATTTGTGGACCCTGCAACTGTGCACCAAAAGTTCCGTAGTATGCTTTTATGCACTTTTCTTTGAAGTGTATCAAAACATACTGTGGAACTTTGAGTTTATGGTAGCAAGATCTACATGGCAAGTCAATGTGCAGCAAGCTAGTGAACTGTAGATTCACACCCTGGATTGCTGTGCTCTAATTTTCTATGTAGACAAGACCTCTGGTTCTTTTAATCTGCCACTTCTGTATGGTGACAGATAAAATCTTGAGGAAAAAGTATAAACTATGTATCTCCCATTAAGGCATTAAAATAGTGTACCAGCTGTGAAATAAGCAGCCTTGAAGGCATTTGTTTTTCCATTATCCTTTGGGTCTTGGTAATAATGCTAATGAGCTAATAAAGGGCTGTGGATTTTGTTTTGTTTTGTTTTGTTTTTTTAAATAAAGCCACAGCTATGGTTTGGCATGGAAGTGGTGTGCCTTGATGTTACAATCACTGCTAAGTGTAATGAAGATGCTAAATTCAGACTTTGTCTCCTTGGATTTAGTTTTTGGCACTAGGCCAAGGTGAACATAGCATTCTTCAACTACGAAGGAAATCCTAAACTATTAACTTGCCTTCTTGAATGTCCCCTAGGGTTATGCTGAAATGACTTCAAGGAAAATAGAGAGCTGGCACTGTCATCCACCCCTTCATAGATGTAAATAATGGATAAAGAGTAATTACTGCCTGGATAGATTTATCATATTACAATCAAAAAGTTCATTTCACCAATAGTAAAACAGGCCAGAGAAGGAGATCTCTTAATAAAAGGAGTGAAATAAAAGTTACATGTGACCAGACACATTCATTCCTACTATTCCTCCAAGAGGAGAAAAAGGCTAGGGGGGGCTAAAAAGAAAGGGACCTACAGAGGACACCTCCTAGAAGAAATAAGAAATTATAATGGTAGTGATTTCTAATTCAGGAACAGAACTTCCTCTGCTTCTGATTTATGCGGGAGTAAAATCTCAAATATACAGAAAGGTTTGGGGTGAGAGTTAAAATCCCCAATGACATTAATAGATTTTAAAGACAGAAGGGACCACTAATTATCTACTCTGATCTCCTGGCCATAAAACTTCACCAACCAATTCCTGAAGTGAGCCCAATAACTTGTAGATGAACTAGAGCATATCTCTGAGAGAGACTTCCTGTCTTAATTTAAACTCTTCAAGTGATCAAGCATCTACTACATTTCTTGGTAAGCTATTCTAATGGTTAATTGCCCTCACCATTAAAAATGTGCACTTTTATTCCCAGCTTGAATGTTTCTAGCATTAACTTCTGGCATTTAGATTTTGTTATGCTTTGGTCTGTTACATCAAAGAGCCCTCTGAATGTCTTCATCTAGCAATGTCCTCTTTGCAATGTGCTGCTTCTGCTGGGATTCCCTACAGGTACATTTTGTCATTGCAGGAACAATTGCTCTGATTTGTCATACATTGTATAATAAAGAACAAAACTGCTTTTCACTGACTTCAAACCTTTCTGTCAAGTATCTCAAAGCACGTTACAAAGGTGAGTAAATAGTATTTCCCCCATTTTACAGATCAGAAAACAAAACAACGAGTGTCATTGATTTGTGCATGGTCATAAAGCAAGTCAGTGGAGGAATAGAGAATGGAAAACAGCTCTCCCTATTCCTAACCCTTTCCTCTAATTATGCTGCTTTTACTTTCCTCTTCAATAATATGTAATAGGGCATACTAGCCCCATACTGGACAAGATGGGGTTAAGGTGCTGCTCTGGGCTCAGCCAGCCCAGCCGCCTTGCCCTGCCTTACCTGCAAGACATGCACAAGTTAGAGGAGGAGTTAAAATAGATGCAAAAGGGCTCACTTATGGGCTGACCAGGGAAGAGAACAGACCTTCAACTCCCAGCTCCCGAGGAAAGGGCTAAGGGAATGCAGGATCTTCCCTGACACCTGCCAAAAAGGAAGAGAACGGAGACCCTGATCCTGATATGCCCTGAGAAAGAGGTATTCCCTTCTCTTGCTAACTCAGTTAGTTGGTGCTAATTTCACTTTTCTTTTTTGTTTCTTGACTACCCTGGAAGGGGAGGCATATCGAAGTGACCGGGCCAGAGAGCCAAGTCACCGGAAGATGCAGGCTGCTGCAGAGGCAAAGCAGCCAGCAGCAGCAGACTCAGTAGAGAAAGCTGCCTCATCATGCCTGGCCATGAGGAGGTACCAGTAGTGAGCTGACCCCATCAAAGATGATTTCCAGAAATGGTAGGTGGAAAACTTTGACTTTATTTCCAAGACTAGATCAATGTACTATACACTATCTAGTCTGTTTTCCAAGCTACTGCAATTCTTTCTTTGAAAAACATTCCAGAATAGGGATGTGTATATCAAAGAGAAGGACTGACAGATACTATGAAAAATGCTGGGTACCAGCCAGCAACTGAATGATCTCCAGTGCAGAGGTTCACAAAAGAAGTTATTCAGGGAGAAAATCACTCACTAACCTCCACATCTGAAAAATGAGTGCTTCATAGACTCCATCAAGATGATCCAGGCAACAGAGTTTGTGGAACATCTAAACTGGTAAGGTTCAGGAAACCACAAAATGTACCTCTGACCTAGGTGACAGGTCACATATTGATCTGAGGCTGAATCTTTTGGGGCTACCAAAGCTATGAAAGGATAGACACTTGGCTAAGACATCCGGGAAATATATATCCTCCAATTCTCTAGCGCACCGTTTCTGGCCTGATATAGAACTGGTCCTCTGTCTTTGAAAGACTATCTTGTTACCTCACAAATGAAAAGCTTTTGGAGAAAAGGAACACAGAAATAGGAGTCCCATGCTTTCCTTAAAACTGAGGCGTCAGACAAAGTTTCTAAATGGCATCAGTTTTTCCAGCTTTTAAAAGATGGGGTGGGGCTATTTAAAGGCTTGGGGATTCATACCATTCCTCAGCAAAAAGGAGAACTGGTTAATGGAAGGAGGTGAAGAGCATCTGAAATGTCAGTAGTTTAATAATTACTGTTTGCCTCACAAACTTGTATCCCATGTAACCCAGTTTAATCTGCTGGAGTACCATGGGCTGATTTTGTTATTTTAGGTTTCATAGCTGGAAAAGGATCAGGCTAGTATTTTTATGTTACCAAAGTTTTTGTAAAACAAGTGTAAATGAAAAGTGTTCTTGACACAAAAAACTAAATTTCCAGCAAACATGAGATCAGTAGGAAACATCCATCACCTTTTTATAGAAAGAAACTTCTCTTTAAAAGAAATTTTCCGGGTTACTGCAAATATGTCTTTCTCAAAATACTTATGAGCTTACTATAGCAACAGAGAACTTAAGGACATCCTCCCCCAAAACAAATAGGCACTTTTCACCAATGTAGACTAAAAAAAGAGAGATTAATGTTGACTGCACTTAACCTTTCCTTTAGACATGCATTAGGATTTGGCTGGCAATTATAAACATCTTAAAATAAAAAACCCTCTTTTTCTGGATTTTCTACATGATGAGATAATGTTAATATGCTAAAAGTCCCTTGTGGAACCAATGGGAGCAGGTTTTGCAAAAAATAGCATAAAAAGCAAAGAATATTTACACTTTAATGTTGGCCTTTCAGTTGTATTTTTGTTTCATTTTATTAGCTATGTACTGGAAAGAAATTTTTCAAAAGGAAAATGCCTTTTAGTTGCTATAAAGGCACCACACAACATGAATAGCTGAGGAGAGAAAACTGGAGATAATCCATCATGAAAATAAGGTATTCCAAAATTAGCTGAACATTTCATTCTGATATTCCTAAGTGATTTTTAATTCCTTCTTTTTTTTTAGTGACATTAATGTTGACATGCAGCACCAGACTCCAGCTCTGGTAACTGAAGTCCTCTGTTTATCCACAGATTAGCTACAGCATGGACAGAATTAGTGCAAGCTTCTCAACAATGTCCTGTTAATGTGAATCAAACCTGAGAACTTGTCCATAGAAAGATGTGTCATTTCATTTGCTTCCAGCCCCATTCAGGATCTAATCAAATGCCCATTGAAGTAAATGGAAAAACGCCCGTTAACTTTAATGGGTTTCAGATAAGACTCTTAATCCCCATCTTCAATGATATAGTGACAAACTTGCTCCAATTGTGGTCATGGTTTAGTGACTGTTAACTACTGAGACTTCCAGCTGATTTCATATAGGTCACCAAATTGCTATGGGATGACAACTTTTTCTTACTACTTATGCTTACTACTGATCTAAGCCAGAGCTGAACTAGCTATCTAGGATAAAAGGCTGCATAACCTAGTAAAATCCCATGAACTATCCAATCCCTCTGATTTTTAATTCTTATATATCCAGATAATGGTAGCGGCATTGAAAAATATATACTTATGTAACTGTTGTATGTAACCCAGCACTTAAATCCGTTTCTGTACCAGATGACTGGAGGATAGGTAACATGACACCAACTTTCAAAAAAGGCTCCAGAGGCAATTCTGGTAATTACAGACTGGTAAACCTAACTTTAGTACCAGGTAAATTGGTTGACACTATAGTAAAGAACAGAATTATCAGACGTGTAGATGGACACGATTTGTTGGGGAAGAGTCAAATATGGATTCTATAACAGGAAACCATGCCTCACATTTTCTGAGGGGGTCAGCAAACATCTGGACAAGAGTGAGCCATCAGATATAGTGTACTTGAACTTTCAGAAAGACTTTGACAAAGCCCTTCACCAAAACCTCTTAAGCAAAGAAAGCAGTCATGGGATAAGAGGGAATTTCTCTCGTGGATCAGTAACTGGTTAAAAGACAAAAAAAAAATGGTAAAAATAAATGGTTAGTTTTCAGAATGGAGATTGGTAAATAGTGATGTCTCCGCAGGGATTTGTACTGGGACCATTGCTGTTCAACATGTTCATAAATGATCTGAGAAAAGGGGTAAACAGTGAGGTGCTAAAATTTGCACACAACACAAAATTACTCAAGACAGACTGTGAAGCGTTACAAAGGGATTTCACAAAACTAGGTAACTGGGCAAAAAAATGGCAGATGAAATTCTATGTTGATACATACAGAGTAATGCACATTGGAAAACCTAATCCCAGCTATACAGACAAAATGATGGGATCTAAATTAGCTTTCACCATTCAAGAAAGAGCTCTTAGAGTCATTGTGGATAGTTCTCTGAAAACATCCACTCAGCGTGCCCTGGCAGTCAAAAAAAGCAAACAGAATGTTAGGAACCCTTAGGAAATGGATAGATAATAAAACAGAAAATATCATAATGCTACTATATAAATCATAGTACGCCCACACCTTGAATACTACGTGCAGTTCTGGTGACCCTGCCTCAAGAAAAGATATATTAGAGTTGGAAAAAGTACAGAGAAAGACAACGAAGGATTAAGGAAAAAAATAGCTTCCATATGCGGCAAGATTAAAAAGACTTGGACTTGTCATCCTGGAAAAGAGACAACTAGGCAGGGATATGGTAGAGATCTATAAAATCATGACATACATAGAGAAAATGAATATGGAAGTGTTATTTACTCCTTCACATAATACAAGAACCAGAGGTCACCCAATGAAATTAATGGGCAGCAGGCTTAAAACCAACATAAGGAAGTACTTCTTCATGTAACACACAATCAACCTGTGGAACTTCTTGCCAGGGATGTTTTGAAGGCCAAAACTATAATGGTGTTCAAAAAAGAAATAGATTAGTTTGTGGAGGATAGATTCCTCAATGGCTATCAGCCAACATGGTCAGAGATGAAGCTCCATGCATCAGCTTCTGACTGCCAGAAGCTGGAAGTGGATGACCGGGGATGGATCACCTGATGGATTTTTCTGTTCATTCCCTCTGGGGCATCTGGCATTGGCCACTGTCAGAAGACAGGATACTGTGCTAGATGGACCATTGGTGTGACTCAGAATGGCCATTCTTATATTCTTATAGCCAATTAATATATTATAAAGTGTTGGAACTTCAAACCAAGAGAGTGTGCAGAACAAGATGTGAGGAGGGACTGGGAGAAAGAAAGTGTGTGTGTCTTGTGTGCTGGAAACATTGAAGTATTAGCTAAAAATATTTTGGTCATCCGGGGTTATCTGGGGATTCCACATTAGAAGATCCATCCACTAGAGAGCTGCATTTCACTTTTATTTGTTTTGTTTTTAATTTTAATAATTGTAAAAATATTCTGATACTGTTTACGTCCTGGGGAAGTAGATGCAGAGCAGACCACATGAACTACAATTCTGCCTGGCCCCCTACATGGGCCAGGCAGAATCTAGTCCTTTTTTAGGGGTGCTTGTGCTCTGTAATTTCCCTTTCTCACCCCACTCCTTCAGTGTGGTAGCCATGCACTGACCTGATGCCCTTGTGAGGGTAGCAGCCTTTTGGAATTCTATCCTACAGGTACCATTAAACCCATTGACTGGTCTGCTGCTTTCTATTGGACTCTTGCTTTTAACTCTGCGAATTCATCTTTTCGCCTTTAACTGAGTACTGCACATAGTTTCTTATTGCAATCCTATCTATCATGTTCACACCCACTTGTACATATTGTAAGAAAAACCCCATGTGGCAAAGGACATAAAAATATTTTACAACATGACAACTATGGGATCTGTGTGGTAACGGTGACAAAAGCACAGAGAAAGAGCATGCCAAAAATAGAGACCCTCTGCAGTGATTCCTATTAAACTCTGTTAATGCCTGTACAAACATCAGAAGCCATTCCTATAGCTTTCTGTTCCAGAAAGTTTAACTGAAGAACAAAATGATGACCTTCATGGATTCCTTTTTGTCAAAATTCTTTTTGTAACTCAAATATCTCCTGACAGCTCTCATTTTATTACCAAGGCCTATGCCTTTATGCAGAATGGGGTTTGAAATGGTTTAGCTCAGTAGTTTTCAAACTTTTTTTCTGGTGACCCAGTTGAAGAAAATTGTTGATGCCCGTGACCCAATGGAACAGGGGATGAGGGGTTTGGGAGGGGCTCAGAGCTGGGGAAGAGAGCTGAGATGCAGGAGTGAGGGCTTCAGGGCAGGGATGGGAATGAGGTGTTCAGGATGTGGTAGGGGGTTGGGATGCTGGAGAGGGTGAGGGCTCTGGGCTGGGGGTACAGGCCCTGGTGTGGAGATGAGAGGTTTGGTGTGAAAGAGGGGGCTCTGGGTTTGGGGAAGGCTCAGGGCTGGGGCAGAAGGTTGGGGCTTACCTCTGGCGGCTCCCAGTCAATGGCACAGCCAGGGTGCAGAGGCAAGCTTCCCACCTGTCCTGGCACCACAAACCGCACTGAGTCCAGAGCCGCCACAACCCAGTACCTTACATTCCATGACCCAATACTGGTTGCGACCCACAGTTTGAAAACCACTGGTTTAGCTGGTGGATTTCTGAGATTAGATATGCAAGCATCAAGGTGTTTTCTTGTGTTCTGGCAGGATAAGGTGGTCTGTTCTTCATTTTTTCTCATTATAACATGAAGATCCTGCTCTTTAGCATATTTGTGCAATGCAAATTAGTCTGCAAAAACAATTGTTTTCTATTCTGTACATGCATGGCTAGTTCACGCATCACCAAAAAGGAGAACGTGCTGTATGCCTGGTTCTGATCCTATTTATACCAAGCTAACATTGGTGTAGCCCCAAGGAAGTGATTCAATTCACATCAGCATAAGTGAAATGAAAATCTAGCCGTGTGAGTCCCAGCTATTGTGTTGATGTGGTTGACAGTAGATGCAGGTACTGTGAGTCCATAAACAGAGAATGTACTGGATGTACTAGAGGCTAGATGTACTAGACTGGATGTACTAAAGGCTTTAGGCTCATGCCACCAGGATAACCAATTATTGTTCTGTTCATTCAGGATGCATGCAGACCAGGCCAGCCAACTGCAGCACTATTCATAGCAGTTTCTTCTCTCTAGTTTTAGCTCTCATCTGGTTCTCTCTTTGTTCCACCGTTCAGATTCTTGAATTTCTTCTCTTTCTACTGCCTTCTTCCTCAGCCATCCTCTAGTGGCAGCTACAGTTTGTTGGGAGAATTTTAGAGACCACAGATCTGACCTATGCAGAAGCTGAGGGGAGTATAGTCACAAATGGAGAGAAAACAGGATTGGACCCTGCTAGTCTTTGATTGGGCATGTCAGAAAAGGTGCAAAAGATACACAACCATAGTGGAAATGTAACCTAACACAGAATGTGCATTAAAGGTCCCACTTTGCAAAAGTTATGAGACTCTTTCAGCCGCAGGCAGACAGCCTCAGCTTGTTAGCTCAAGTTATAGTAGTTCATGCTCTGGAAGTCCCTACTTCAATTCCTCATATATCAGCCAAATATTGTACAGGGAGACATAACTGTAGCTTTTTCTTTACATTACGCATAGGGAATAAAAGGATTCATTTGTTTTTAATTGACTTTTCTTGATATTCAAGGAAGCAATTCTCTGAAACCTAAATAAGTCCTCCTGGAAGTCAAACCAAATCATGATTTTTAAAATTAATTTTCAAAATATTTAACAGCATATGCCTTCCAAGGAATCTCCCCTTTCAGCCCAATACATTATATCATGGGTGTTTATGAAAAACATCAAGGAAGAGAATAATCTAACCAATCATGACATTCAACCTCAAACTCTAAAAGTCATGTTGGACTGTGTCTCAAAAATAAAGCTGATATTGTCAATGAGATACTGTTGGAAGGAAAGCAAGGGGTCACATGGAAATAGGCTAGTGGTAATTGAGGATAAAGTTTCACAATCTGCCCACATTGCCAGATCACAAGGCCTGACCAAGACTACCAGAGTGAAGGGAAAAAGTGCAACAGAGAACCACAGTGCACCTCTCACAGCATTTGAGAACTTGACCCTGCAAACACTGAAGGCTGTGAATAACTTTGATTACAATGTTTATGTTATGCATCAGCATTAATCTGCTACTTAACTGCAGTGTGTGGTAAATAGAGAAAAAAACCCATGTGCTTTCCTTTTGGACTAGATCATTGTCCAGATGGCCTTTTGGGATGGGGTGACATTTTGCTATTTAGGTACTTCTGCAGGGTCTAAGCATCCACAAATATTTCAGGAGTCTTGAAAAAGCTAAGCAGCACAGTTTGATCATGTTTGACATTTGATCAATAGAAGAAAAAACATTAGGGGAAAAATGATTGAATATGTTTAAATAAGGAATAAGATCCATATCCTGCAGCTCTACAGAAGTCAACAGGGCTCCACATAGGTGCAGGGGTCTGACTCCTCAGACCAGCTTGCAGAATCAGGGCTTAAACCATGATTTGCCCATGGATATTCCACTGGCAAAAAAAGTGGCTGAATTCCTTATTTACATTTTTTCATTCCAAATTATTTCATTGCAAATTATTCACTCTGCACTATCTGTGGCTGGTATGTTTTTTGTTTTTATTTTAATGTGAATTTAAAATTGTGCATGACATTATGTGTTTGATTTCTTTATTTAAGACTTGATCTGGGGGACTATCATGCACTCATGTACCCTGATGAACTGGACACATAATCAAATGCCAGAGTAATCCATCAGAATAATACAGAAGTTAATACAGACTATTTAACAAAGGCAATTTGTCATTTGTATTTCTTTTGTCTTTTCCTTTTAAGGCCCACATCTTATTCAGTTTGTCCAGTTAACAATGATTTTATGGTTCTTTAAAATTATTTATTTCAAACTAGAATTCCATTTTTTTCCTGTGGACAAATGAACTATTTCCCAATTCATTAGATATTGTTAAAACTAGTCCTTCAAATGACATTGTTTAATACTTTTTTGATTCCACAAAGAGAAAACTTTAAGGAGTGTTCCTAATCACCATTTATGTCTCTTCTATTCATGAGTGTTATGATTAATCAAGAAGGAAACTACTCTTTCCCTTGGGAATACAGTGCCCTTTGTTTTCTTACTATTTGCTATCACACAATTTTCTCAGCAGAGTAATCTTAAAAATATTTTGACGATGGGGATGGGGGAGGAGAAGGGCAAATTGAAATGCTACTTTGCCTTTTCCACAGAGAGGCTATGTTCTGAACAGTGACATAATCCCTAGGACAAATATGGTTTTCAGTGTGCCACCCACCACCCCACAGCCTGAAGTAATGTAAATATTTGTTTCAGTCTGTGAAGCCTGTTGCTGGTATTCAACATGCTGGTATTAGCATGGAGATTTCAAGAATGAATCAGAGTGTTGTGCTGGGACGCTACAAACTACTGTTATACTTTATGGAAAACACCATTTCCCCTTCAGCTGCTCACTGTCAGACAAAGCAGATTTAAAAAGGCAGATTAAAAAGGAAGAGTCTTTACTTTAAGACTTCAGATCCCGATCTTATCACTTCTGCTTTTCAGCACTTCCGCTCAAGTTATTTTGGCATCTAAAGCAAGACTGATGGTGAGCTTAAGGTTCTTCTAACAGGACTACAAGGTGAATCAAGAGCCTGGACCATTTGGAGAAAGGGGAAGAGACAAAATGTCTGTACAAATCTAGAACAATTGTTGGACTTTTTTCAAGGAGTTGAAATCTAGAATGTAACTTTGGGCTCTGCTTGAGGGTAATACATATCTTAGCATTTTCCCCTCTGCTGTAGAGAATACCAACCTCGTAGAGGAATGTAGTCACTTGGTTGACCTGAAACACATGAGAGAGCAAGGAGCCAATATTAGGAGAATGCTTCCTATTAAGGGACTAGGGCACTGGTATTACCTCAGAATCTGCTACTGTGGATCCTTGTGGCCATGTGGAGCCCTGCTGAAAGATTCCAAACTGGTGCTTTATAAAGGGCAATGGAGAGGGGTTCATGGAAGCTCCTTTTTGGGTGATAGCTCAGGTTGGTTCTCTTTTAATATGAACCACGCTTGGTCTAGGAAATAAAACACAGCCCTCACCTGTGTGATTTACGTATTCTCAACCAGTTGCAGTACTAGTCTGCTAACGTCATTCCTGAATCTAGGATGATCACATTATACTGCTACTCTTTAGCTTTTACAAGGGTAACTTACCTTCTCACTGCAGTTATAACCTCATATATTTCAAACAAGGAAACTTCGTTCCTCCTCAGTTCAAGCTCTGTGTAATGGGGCTAACCCAGTTCTTGTTTCTGAGGTTTGTACACTAGCAAGGCATTGACATAAAAGCCCTATAATGAAGAAATATACTATTGTCTTTCTCAACTGGGATATTTAGAATGTGTGCAACAACTCAGACAAACGCAGGCCTCAAATCCTTGTGCCCAACTCCCACAGATGCCAGTGCAATCAGAGCATGCATGCATAAAAGAGAAAGAACAAAAATGCCATTTCTAGTTTTAAAGTTGCTAGGAGACAAAATGGGATATGATATCTTTCTTCTTCAATACAATGTTATGACAGACAGATAGCAGCCCTGTGTTGTGATAGGAATGTTCAGAGGGCATGCACTGCTTAGTATGTCATGTCATCATGCTGAACAATCATTTCCTGGTATAGCACAAAAGGTTCAATGATCTATCTGGGTGTAATTTCCCATGGGATATCTCAGGAATTACCTACTTGTACCAATCCAAAGGTGAGTCTTTTGATCTGATACACATGATTATTGACCAGGTAGAGGACCTAGAGTGGCTGAAGGAATATACAATACACAGAAGAAATTGTATGAGAACATGCATCCCTGAATAATGTGCAATTCATTCCCTTCATTAATGCTCCTTTTTCCCTTCAGGCAAATCATCAGTATATGATAATAAAGGGTTTCAGTCAGACACTTTTGAGCACTTCGACACATTGTTGGACAAATGCCATGTTCTCCGAAATAAACGTGTGGCTTTCTTTACAGAGTGTTCTCACAAGCAAGCCTGGAAAGGGAACACACACTTCCATCAGTGCCAGATTATCTGATGCAAAACTTTAGAGGCTCTTGGCATGAGCCTGAGATGGGCGGGGGCTGTTTTGTGAGAAAGGTAAGGAGCTGGGGAGGAAAAAAGACAATGTGATTCAGCCAACTGCTGTAGGAGCTGCTGGTTCAGTGTCGGTTTCAGATCGAAATCCAAAAAGGAAAACCAAAGGGATAGTGTAGTAACACTGATGAAAAGAGGGAAGTATCAAGACAGTGACTCACATTTATTCATCCTGAAACATCTCACATTTTTTGTTCTGATGGATCCCAAAGTGCTTCACACTGGGCTGCTTGTGACTCAGATACTACTCTGTAGCACAATCTTCTACTCCTGGCCTATTATGCTAGGGAGGTTGGGAGGGGGAGAGAATTAAATTAGAACCCTTACCAGGGAACAGGAAACTCCCCTTCCCCTCCTGCTGACACTTATAGCCAACCTCTGCCATTCCACTTGCTTTCAGACAGGGAAGCATCTGGGGAAAAACTCCTGCATTCCTTACAGTCCCCCACAGCTGCAATCCTAACAACATTAACATGGCCATGTAGGGGAAAGGGTGGGGATTCTCTTCTACCCCACCTCCCCCACTCCAGCATAAAAGACCAGAGCACAATCTGTCCCTTATGCATGAAATGGCCATTTTTGAGACCCATCACCTCTGCCTCAGACCTGCTTTATATAACTGGGTAAGCTAAATGAGGTGGAAGACCTTCCCACTTGGGTACACTAATACAATACAGCCATGACTCAAAAGATAATCTTATTTTTGTTCCCATTGAACCAGTCTAACCATCATTGTAGTCATACATTAGTGTTTGACAGAACTACAGTTTCAACAGTATCATTACAGCACTTTGAGCGTGTTTGAACAGAACAAGGAACGAGGCGATTTTATCGAAAAAATAATGTTTTTGTTTTACTTTAACCATGGCTATAAATGATGCTATAATGACAACCAAGTAGAGGAAGTCAAAGTCTAGCCATATTGCTCTGATAATTCCAACATTCAGTAACAAATTTACTATTTATTATTAGGGCTGTTGATTAATCATAGTTAGCTCATGCAATTAACTCAAAAAAATTAATTGTGATTCATCACAGTTTTAATCACACTGTTAAACAATAGAATACCAATTGAAATTTATTAATTTTTTGGGATGTTTTCCACATTTTAAAATATATTTATTTCAATTACAACACAGAATGCAAAGTGTACAGTGCTCACTTTATATTTTTACTACAAATATTTGCACTGTAAAAATGACAAAGAAATAGTATTTTTCAATTCAACTCATACAAGTACTGTAGTGCAATCTCTTTATTGTGAAAGTGGAATTTACAAATGTAGATTTCTTTTGTTACCTAACTGCATTCCATAACAAAACAACATAAAACTTTCAGGTGATGTAACCAAGAAGTGGGCAGCATTATCTCCTGCAAATGTAAACAAACGTGTTTGTTTGAGTGATTGGCTGAACAAAATTTAGGACTGAGTGAACTTGTAGGCCTTAAAGTTTTACGTTGTTTTATTTTTGAAAGCAGTTATTTTTTGTACATAATTCTACATTTTTAAGTTCAACTTTCATGATAAAGAAACTGCACTACAGTACTTGTATTAGGTGAATTGAAATATAGTATTTCTTTTGTTTTTTACACTGCAAATATTCGTAATCAAAAATATAAAGTGAGCATTGTACACTTAGTATTCTGTGTTGTAACTGAAATCAATATATTTTAAAATGTAGAAAAAATCCAAAAATATTTAAATAAATGGGATTCTGTTATTTAACAGCATGATTAATTGTGCAATTAATCAAGATTAATTTTTTTAATTGCTTAACAGCCCTATTTATTATTATTCTCTTTGTATTTCAGTAGCACCACCAACTCAGCCTTGGGGCCAATTGTACTAGCATTATACACATATAGTAAAGACAGTCCATGCTTTGAAGACTAGACAAAGGATGGGAGACAGCAAGTATTAGAACCTCATTTTAGATATGGAGAACTAAGGCAAAAAGAGATTAAGTAACTTGCCGAAGGTAACACAGGAAATCTGAGTCAAAGACAGAAATTGACTCCAGATCTCCTGAATTCTGGCTGAGTGCCTTAACCATAAGGCCATCTTTCCTCCCAATGAGTTGCTGCCTCTCTGCTTGAATGTGACTTGATGGTTTTCATCTCTCAAGGAAAAATCTAGTCCAGATGTTGAGTGAACTCATCTGAGTTATTCTTAATAATCTATCCTTTCTGTATATAAAACAATGTTAACAAGTTTGTTTATTTTGTTTGTTTGTTTATTTTTAATGACTAAGCCAAGTAATTTCTTGGAGATTTAGCTTCCAAAGCTGTGTCATTTTTTGGATAACCAGATTGCTTTTATTCTATGAATAGGGCTTATTCACCGTCTTTTTTTCAGCTGTGCAAAGTGGTTTTAGAAAAATGAATCATCCATTTATTGGATCATGTTGTTTTGGTATTTAACTGTAAAATACAGACTTTGGTCTCCATTCTCTATTGCTCTATTTAAATATCATGATAACAAAGGTTGCACCTCCCCTTTCATCTTTCTTTTCAAATAATGCCAGTCATTGACAATGAGAAACTTCCCCACATGCCACTTGGGTTATTTTGCTTGGTCACATATGTAAATCTCAAGAACATGAACTAAATCTGGTAAATTAATCAGCACTCCTACGCTATAGTTTCAAGATCAGAAGTGGTGCGCAGTGGGTAGATTTCATCCAGCAGCACTTTGCTTATTGAGATCCAAGTAGGGCAAAATTGAAGTCCAGAAGAAAATAAAACCTATGATGTCTTTATTTTGTACTGAGCACTAAGAGGTTTCTTTCACCAGCATTAACTTAGTCTTACTCTTACCCGAACAAGAAGAAAGACTAGTTATATAATGTTTTATTTGTTCACTCCTAATCTCCTAGGGCTTGGTGAAGTCCAGTTGGGTGAATAAATTGACCCTTCCATTGGAATGCTGCCGGAGAGCTTTGAGTTCAGAAATTCAAACTTCCAAACAAATATTAAGAAGTTGGTTCACAGCCAGCCCCTTGTGAACCAGTTTGTTATCACCATTGCAAACTTGGCCCCTCTATTCTACAAGGTACTTAAACATGTGCCTAACTTCAAGCATGTGAGTAGTCTCATTGACTTTAGGGGAAGTATTCATGTGTCTTACAGGCTTAGGAACTAAATCCTGCAAAGTTCCCCTCTCACTGGGGCAGCCAGCAGCTATAGACACAGTCTTTACAAAAGAAACTTTGCTTCTTGAAACTGAAGCCTTTCTAAAGAGTCAATTGGTACATACAGTCCTTTATTCTGAGGGTTGAAAAAATTGCTACACCGTTAGAAATGCCTCTCAAATTAGTGAGTTAAGGAAGTTACTATAACATTTTAAGGAAGGACTCAGCTTTCTCTCTCCACTTAGATGTCCTTTACAGGAAGCATAATGAAACATGCTCTCTGATGATGACTGATCTTGTTTCAACTCCTTGATTAAAATTGTTACCATACTGTAGTTTGATAGACTTATGGGGTTTTGCTAATCAAAGGAAGTGAACAACTGGTTTTCTAATAGGAACCAGTTTTGTTTTAAGACATCTGCGAATCTGGGTCATTTATTCCAACTCACTCCTGCTTAAAAAAAAAGTTGTAATTAAGCAAAGATATGTCAGACCAATCACTAAGGGGAAACTCAAGGGATCATTTAGTTCTCATCAGCTACAGAAGACAGCATTAATATTACAGTACTTTATGGCACCTGTTTAACATGTTTGTCTTTATAAATTTCTAGTTTCTTGTAAGCTTGCCAGATATCTTTAATGCAGCCCTATTGGAAAATGACCTATCGGTATTTTTTTCTGCATTTTCTCAGAATGAGATAAGGGAAGTTCTTTGATCATACTAAGCAAAGATTGCACTCCTTGGTTTTCTAACTCCAGGGCAGTCCTATGAGAGTGTCACTAGTCAATGCTGTGTGTCAGCATACTAGATGTTCTACATGAAGATACAATATGCAATGGTGATATCCAGGGGGATGGACGGAGAGAGAAATGAGCATTGTAAGTGGTGAAAATTTAGTATGGGTGTCTGTATGGATGATACTATGAATGATTCCTATCGTGCTCTGAGGTTTTTTAAAATTCATATTCATTCTCTCCTCTCTCACCCTCCTAAATCTCAAACAGGTAGTGATTACAGTTGCACTGCAGATAAAAATATTTTTCTGGCTAAAGCACCAATCTGATAATGTTCCACACTTGTCATCTTTGAGGTACAAAGAACAAAAGCCTCTTCATTCTCCTTTTCTTCTAAGGAAATACAGGAGAGAGATCTCTCAAGATGGCATCTAGTGAGATGTTGGAAATGCCAGGGAGAGGAAGAAAATGCAAGGAGCATTACAATGCCTACACTAAAAAAAAACCAGGTAAAATGTTGGAGAGAAACAAAATTCCTGGGGATGAGAGGAGTATAAGTGAGCTGTTTGGAGGGCTGAGTCACAAAAAGATGCAGACAAATACATTGCTGGAGTAGTTGCTTGGATCATCCTGTCCAAATTACTAAGGCATAAAAAGTGAGAGGATGCATGTGTAAAATTCAGCAAGGGACAAGAAACCTATCAAATAGGCTGAGGAACTAACAGACAGGATGGCCACCTCAAAGGGAACCAATGAGTCTGAGAATGTTGAAATGAAATGATTATAGTATAGAGCAGAGGGAGGTAAACTACCGCCCGCGAGTCACATCTGGCCCGTGGGACCATCCTGCTTGGCCCCTGAGCTCCTGGACGGGGAGTCTAGCCCATGGCTCCTCCCCTGCTGTCCCCCTGCACAGCAGCGCGCTGCGCCACCAGCGCTCTGGCATGCTGCTCCTGCCGGGCAGCGTGGGTGGCGTGGCTGGCTCCAGCCAGGTGGTGGGGCTGCGCGCTTCTGCTGCTCTGAGCAGCATGATAAGGGGGTGGCACTAGGGGGGGGGGGTTGGATAAGGAGCAAGGGATCCCAGGGGACAGTCAGGGGACAGGGATCAGGGGGCGATTGGATGGGGTGGAGGTTCTGGGGTGGTGGTGGTCAGGGGACAGGAAACAGGGTTTGCATAGGTGTGGGAATCTCAGGGGGGGCTGTCAGGGGGAAGGGGTGTAGATAGGGGTTAGAGTAGTCAGGGAGCAGTACGATTGGATAAGGGGTGAGGTCTCGGAGGGCGGTTAGGGAGGGGGGTCCCGGGAGGGAGCAGTCAGGAGATAAAAAGCAGGGGGACAGTTGGATGGATTGGAGGTTTTGAGGGGGGCAGTCAGGAAGTGGGAGGGGGCAAATAGGGGTCAAGGGTCAGGCTGTTTGGAGAAGCACAGGTTTCCCTATCCAGCCCTCCATACAGTTTTGCAATACCAATGTGGCCTTTGGGCCAAAAAGTTTGTCCACCCCTGGTATAGAGTATATCTTCATGGCAAAGTTTATGTGTATGCTTAAGCTTTTGAGGCCATATCCCCTCTAGACACTTGAGCCCAGCAAAATAAAAGTGTTTGTAATGATTATCTGATCCAGCTATAGGCTTCAGAAAGAGTGAGGAGCATGGAGTGAGGTATTCAAACTAAAATGAAAAATAAAGACGAGGAGTTCTTCAATTGACTTCCATGTGCTTTGGATGAGACCCTAGATGTGGTACTTGTATTGACATGTACAGTACACTTGCAAATATTTAAATTCACAATTGCTTTACAGTGTGACAGTCTGAAAACAATCATGGTCAAATGGCCCCTTGGATTCCATGCTAATTGTGTCCCCACAACTTACAGTTCAGAGCTGCTCTGCTTAAAAGTATAAAGATATTTTGGTCCGTGTGGCCACTAATGGTCAGCAATATAAATGTGTACAGAAACCTCAGGTCATGAGGATCATTAGGTTAAATAAGTTAGCAACTCAATTTGCTTGGTCAACAAAACTAAAAATAGGACAACCATACTCACAAAAAAACTTTAAAATCTATGCAGTTTGTGTTCCCAGAATTATCTCCCTTAAATGTACAATCTGATCTCTTTTAGTTGGAACTGAGGATTTGTTGCATATTAGAATCCTTTTAGGTTTCGTTCTGCTCTTGTGGCGATATGGGAGGGTCACACTAGCTTGCCCCATAGACAGTTATAGCCTGACAGTGTTTCAGAGGACAGCCTCTGAGTCTATGAGCTTTTCAATGTGACCGTTATATGGTTGACTGACTTCCTCAATCAACATAAATAGCTGAATATTGATGTTTTTTTTCCAGTACTACAGTCTAGTGCTCAACTCTGACTTCCCTTGACTTTAATGAGAATTTTGCCTTTGACTTCAAAGAATTGTGCTAAACCCAAAGGTCAACATTTTCAAACTTCTGTGTGTCTAAAGCTAGGAAACTAATTCCATGTTTAGTAACTAAAATAACTAGCCCAGTTTTCCTAAGGTTCTGAGCAGCCAATTGGATTGATTGCGCACAACCCCGTTAAAATCAGCCACTTTATCTAGGTCTCTATATATTTGAATTTAGGTTCTCAGTGGCTGCAGAGTTGCACCAAAGGGGCAACTGAGGATTCTCTTGATGTAGGGGAACCCTTTGGTGGTGTAAAAGCAGAGTAACACAGCTCTGGGTCAAGGATCTACTCATATCTTTATGTCTAGATGGAACCTTTCAGCTCATCCCTGTGTAAAGACAGCATGCTGTGGGCCACCGTGGGAAGGAATTGTGACTCAGAAAGTCATAATTCTTTCCCTGCTGGCACATTAAGAGGTTCTGCCAGTCTCCCCACTCCAACAGTTACTAAAGATGAGCTAGTATTGTTGAGATTTGGTCAGCCAGATGACCCCCATATCTAGGATGGATTTTATATCATAGGCATTAGGCCTTTCCATTGAATAAACAGAGCTTTAATTTACTGGTCTAAAATATTACTATTAGAGGAGCTAAGATAGGAATGCACGTTACTACTTTCAAGTGTGAAGGTTAAACACAATATGACAAACTCACCCCTCATTAAACTCTCTGTGCAGCAGTTAAGATAGAGGAGAATGCGGCTATCTCTTGAGTGAGGAGGTAAAACAGGAAGGATACACAGACGCAAAGGGTTCTAAGGAAGGCTTTGAAGGATGAAGGGATAGAGAACATTTGGAAGAGAAGAGGTGGGAGGTTATTTCAAGGATATGGGTTGGCATGAAAGCAGATATAAAACCAGATCTCCTATGCATCCTATTTATCTCCCTTCTTGGCAATTGCATTCTTCAAATTCTTGTGGACTGTTATCTTATCCCCTCCTAGTAACTATTTAGCTAAACCAAAGTACTTAGTTCCTTTAAGCTTTCCTCATAAATTAATCCCTCCAACCATATGTTTACGTATGCTGCTTTCTCTGAACTCCCTCCAACTTGTTGATATTTTTTGGCACTGAGATGCTCAGAACCATATGCAGTATCCTCAGTTTGGTCTCATTAATACTGTCTAGAAAAGGACTGTCAGCTCTCTGGTTTTCAACCTTGTGCCTCTAAATGCACAGCCTAAGTTTACCAGGATGTTTTTGTTACCACATCCCTTTCCAAGCTCATACGTAATTTGTTATATTTTATCTCCCCTGAGGAGTTGCATCCAAATCCCTGTCCTGTCGAATAGCTGTGTTTCTGGTTAGCTTTCCCCAGATGTATTAGCTTGCATATTTTCCAGGTTGAACTTCATTTTCTGATTGCCTCCCCATGGTTCTAATTCTTTGCAATTCTCTTCACTAGCCTTTGTTTACCACACTTCCAATAAGTCATCTTTAAATGTGGTTAATGCTCCACTTATCCTTCTTTCCAGATCATTAATAAAGAGCATGATCCTTTTTGGCCCTGGTGATGGGGATGTAGAGACCTGCACCTGCAACAGCCTCCAACAGGTCTACTCCCGCACCTGTAGCTAATTATTTGACCAGCAATAGTTGGGATAAAAGACTGCAGCACAGTTAGAGAAGATTATCTATTAGCTGCAAAGAAGGAAGAAATGGCACAAGGTGCTGGATCCACCAGAGATAAAGCCCTAGTAGAAATTTGTCTGTGAAAGTGGTCTGGAGACAGATGAAGGTAGGAAGTGGCCCAAGGAAACAGCGGTGATTCTGAAGGAGCAGACCTTTGCTGCTTATTACAGGTTCCCTGTCTGGAACCCAGAGCAGAGGGAAGGCCTAGGTTCAGTACTTGCATCTAAGGAAGGAGCTATAAAGCCCTCCTTATGCAAGAGTGAAAGGTCTATTGAGGCTGAAGACCTGGCACAGAGTTATTGGATTGTGTGTTTGGATTCTGTGTTACTATGAACAGGGTAGAGACTACACACAACCTGGCCAGGGCAAAGTCTTGAATGGGTAAATGACCACAGGCTTGGAGTGGCTGTCAAAAGTAAATGCTGTAGTTGAAGAGGCATGTATGGCCGTGAGGTTATACACCAGCTAGTGAGTGACCCTTCAACAACCACCTTTCCTTACTTTGTAACATTCTAAATGACAATGTGTCTTCGGTTGTCACTGGTCCTCCAAGTGTCTTGAACATTGTAACAGATGGCAATGCAAAGCTATTTAGAATTAAGTGCAATTGCACAAGATGTTCTATCAAATGCTACACTAAAATGGAGTTCTGGGTCAAGTCTCTATGGGTCCTCCTGCAAAGTCAGTCAGTTGGGTATGCCTGAGGAAACCCAATTCAGTTGTTTTTCTACCAAATTGCTCTGCTAGGACCGCTGGCAAGGTGAGAATTCTTATTATTTAATTTTATAGCAGTGGCACTTAAAGGTCCTGTACATATCCATTACCTTAAGCACTTATGTAGTGCCCATTATCATACCATCTGAGCACCTCTCAATCTTGAATGTACTCACCCTCACAGCACCCTTGTGAGGAAGGGCAGTACTACCGTTACCACTCTACAGACTGGGGAGATAGGGCACACAGAAGCTAAGTGACTCACTCATGGTTACACAGGAAGCCTGTGAATCAGGGTCTTGAATCAGATCTCCTAGTCCCTGTGCTAGCACCTGACCACTGGACTATGATCCTTCTCAAATGGAGTCACAGTCCCTGCCCTCAAAAGAGCTTACCTAGGGAATTCATCAGGTTAATGGAGAGAATACACTGGAGGGTAGGGGATAGGATACAGAGGGACCTAGACAAATTAAAGGATTGGGCCAAAATAAATGTGATGAGTTTCAACATGGACAAGTGCAGAGTCCTGTACTTAGGACGGAAGAATCCCATGCACAGCTACAGGCTAGGGACCAAATGGCTAGGCATCAGTCTGCAGAAAAGGACCTAGGGGATACAGTGGACAAGAAGCTGGATATGAGTTTACAGTGTGCCCTTGTTGCCAAGAAGACTAACGGCATTTGGGGCTGTATAAGTAAGGGCACTGCCAGCAGATTGAGGGACAGGATCATTCCCCTCTATTTGACATCGGTGACGCCTCATTTGGTGTACTGTGTCCAGTTTTGGGCCCCATACTACAAGAAGGATGTGGAAAAATTGGAAAAAGTCCAGCAGAGGGCAACAAAAATGATTAGGTGGCTGGAGCACATGACTTATAAGGAGAGGCTGAGGGAACTGGGATTATTTAGTCTGCAGAAAAGAAGAATGAGGGGAGATTTGATAGCTGAGTTCAACTACCTGAAAGGGGGTTCCAAAGAGGATGGATCTAGACAGTTCTCAGTGGTAGTAGATGACAGACTAAGGAGTAATGGTCTCAGGTTGCAGTGGGGAAGGTTTAGGATGGATATTAGGAAAAACTTTTTCACTAGGAGGGTGGTGAAGCAGTGGAATGGGTTATCTAGGGAGGTGGTGGAATCTCCTTCCTTAGAGGTTTTTAAGATCAGGCTTGACAAAGCCCCAGCTGGGATGATTTAGTTGGGAATTGGTCCTGCTTTGAACAGGAGGTTGGATTAGATGACCTCCTGAGATCCCTTCCAACTTTAATATTCTATAATTCTATTGGGAATTAGCACTTTTTTGAAGAGTTAGGGGAAACTGTGGATGCAGATTTCCTGCTAAACATGAGAGTACCTGCAGTGTGTTCCCAACCCAGGCCATGATAAAATGTGAAGGGAGATGCTCATTTTTCAGGGGCCTGAAGTCACTCTCACTCCAGAGTTTTCAGCAGAAAACAGTTCCTATTATGGCACTAGAGCATGAACATAAACAATCACTAGCACTTCTGGCAGCATGCTATCTTCCTGGCCACAGGTTTCTTAGCATTGTGTAAACTGGCCCTGCTGAAGTAAAGAGGCTATATTTGTGACTAGTAAAATCAATGAAATTATATAAGGGATTGATTTGTCCTCTAGATTTATTAAATGCACTTCACTGCCTTCACGCACTCTATAATCTGTAATCAGTGTCCTGTTGGAGAGAGAGGCTCCTGCATTGCACAATTAGCATGCTCTGAACCAGTCCAAGTAAGCCTCAAAGAGTTTAATAAGAGTTCTTGTGCAAAACTTGTAGATAGGTAATAACAGTAGAAAGGACTGTTGTTTTTAAGAATGAGAGTTGGTTGGTACAGCCTTTCTTCGAATATGAGAGCTCCAGCTTTATTAGCTAAAGGGCTGGACTGCACTCTATCCATTACTGAATGGACTTGATCAAATAGGTAACTAAGATGTGAAGAGGAAATTGGTATTTTGAGATACCGTATCACAAAAAATATAGGTAAAACTCACCAAAGGAAAAGTTACCCAGGATTGTTTACTCAGGAAGGAAAATACTGCCATTTGATAAACGAGAAGTAGATGATATTTCAAAATTAAAATGTATGGAAATGAAAGGCCTCTTTTCGCTGGGTTGGTGGCAGCCAGCTTTCCTTTAGTTCTCCTTAGTTGGTAGACAAGCGTGAGCGACTGTCACGTTCATCTCATTAAGAAATTCTATGGCATATATTCAGCTTCTCCTACTGCTGCAACCCAGGGAACACAGCCTCTAGCTGTGGAAAGTCAGCCCAGAGGGTCTCTAGAAGCAAGTAATGCTTGCTGGTGAGGAAGTTAATCCAATGAATCTCCCAGGCAGTCTCCACTGGCTGGTGACCATAGAAGTCCCCACTGAATTGTAAAGGTGCCCTCTCCTCAGCACAGACCAGAGGGAAAGAGACTCATTGAGGTTCTTGAGCCATTACTGATGCTGATGGATGCAGTGTGCTCACCCCATTTCAGAGGTGCTGATAATGGAAACCATGGAAACAATGTATTTGGTGTTTGTTGTTACTATTTCAAGCCAGGGGTTGTAGCAGCACACCTAGTGCCAGCATCAACTGCCCTATCTCAAAATGGATGAACTGAGCCCAGTGACTCTAGTCTAGTAAAACATTATTGTATGACATACTTATGACCTATGCATGTATACATCCATTTGGATAGTAAATAGCAAGAGGTATACCAAAAAATAAAATCCCCCAATTTAATGTAGTATAGTGCCTGGAAATTATGGTAAAAACTATTGGTAGTGCAGTTATTGAAAAGCCCCATGACATTGATAAAACATTGCTCCAGGACTACAACCCAGCATTCTAACTCTGAACTGACATGGTCTGGATATAAAACTTTCTTTAGATCATGTTCTATTAGCTAAAACTTATAGCACAAAGATTACAATAGGTCCAACAATGGCTATTAGCCAGGATGGGCAGGGATGGTGTCCTTAGCCTCTGTTTGCCAGAAGCTGGGAATGAGTGACAGGAATCACTTGATGATTACCTGTTCTGTTCATTCCCTCTGGGGCACCTAGCATTGGCCACTGTCGGAAGACAAGATACTGGGATAAATGGACCTTTGGTCTGGCCCAGTATGGCTGTTCTTGCGTTCTAGAGTGTAGGATGTGAATACAGGGGTGCTTTTGATCACAGACAGTTTTTTTTTCTCTTCAGAATCAGGAGAATGGAAAGTAAAGAACAGGTTGAATTTTTGCTGTAATTCACACAGCCATATTTTGACCATGATTGTACAGTGTGTTGACATTTCAGACTAAATGTTTTGTGCTTTCCACTATTGAATTTTTACCTGGACACTGACTGGAGAAGATGTTTGAATGAAAAAATGCCTGATATATTATTACTGACATACAATCCTTTTGTTTTCTCGGCCTGTATTGGTGGTAATAGGAACTCTAATGGGGCAGTCTTTGTTTCCAGGTGAAGTGTGTGACCCATGTACATTCAGTAAAGCTGTGATGTGAACAGTCACTTACCTTTTTTCCAGCTCATATGATCCTTGAATAATAGAAAACTTTTCAAAAGACTTAGTGAAGGCCTCAAAGAAACAGTCCCTGTGGTCATTTCCAGACTCAGAACTTACTTTTGAAGGTGTAGGCAACCTATTGTACACATGCTGAAGGCGGCACGCAAGCTAATTTTCAGTGGCAGGCCCAGGTCCTGGCCGCCAGTCTGGGGGGGCTCTGCATTTTAATTTAATTTTAAATAAAGTTTCTTAAATACTTTAAAAACCTTATTTACTTTACATACAACAATAGTTTAGTTATATATTATAGACTTTTAGAAAGATCTTCTAAAAATGTTAAAATGTATAACTGGCACGCAAAACCTTAAATCAGAGTGAATAAATGAAGACTTGGCACACCAGTTCTGAAAGGTTGCCAACCCCTGCTCTACAAGGACATGTGACCAGGACACATGATACAGGACTTCATCTTGGGATGTCAGTATTTTTCCACAGACTGGTCTGGGAACCAAGTTTGGGTTCCCACTATATAAGGCAGAGAATGACATCATCAGTGCTTTATTTGCCACACAAGAAGCCTCCTGGAAACACCTGAGGATGAAAGACTGAACTGGGGGAAGTGCTGGACTCAGGCTAAAGGGATTTCTAGCCTATGTAGGAAACACCTGGGGATTCCAAGCTGTACAGCAAGTGCAGCTTGCCACTTAATCTGCAGTCTGCTTGTATCATCTCTTAGAGTGAGAATCTGCTAATTCATATCCAATCTATCTACTATCTTAATCTTAGATTGCTTTTTTGTTTATTACTAGGTAATCTGCTTTAATCTGTTTGCTAGCCCTTCTAATCACTTAAAATCTATCTTTTGTAGTTAAACTTGTTTTTGTTTTAATCTAAACCAGTGAGCCTTGACTAGAGTACTTGGGGAAAATCTCTGTTTGGTTACCACAAGTATGCATAGTTTGCTTCACATTGAGGGAGAGGTGGACCAGGTATTAAATCCATATACTGACCAGATTTGACCAGGGCAGGATAGCCCTGCTTTGGGGTCCCAGGCTGGGAAGCTGGTGGTTAGAGAGCCTGTGTGTAACTGCAGCTGAGTGTGTCCCTACCTGTATGAATGTTGGTGAAAGAGCAGACTGGGGAGCTTTGCAGCTTGTCACAGAAGTATAGTGTGAGAGGGAGCCTGGGCTGATGGGTCGGGGGCTCAGTGGTACCCCAGTTCCAGGTGGAACCTGGGGGATCCCATCACACATACCCTGTTCAGAAAGCCACTCAACTGTTTGTTTTATTAGGCTGAGATGAATAGGATGAAATTACTGGAAGTTATGACCTGCCCTGAATAGGAGCCTCTGAAAAAGCTTCTGCCATGTAGAGGCAGATTTTTATTTCAGTCTGTCGCCAATGTAGGTCATTTTGTGTAAAACTGGGAGGTTTTTGTTTAGTCTTAACTGCTTACACAATCTCCAGTGTTTGACCGACCTCCAGGAGGATTTGTCATCTGTCTGTCATTCACCATTAGGATGCCTTAGTGTTTCAAAGTTAACAGTCCCTCTACTGTAGTCCTAAGAATAGGTGCTAATCTACCTGTCACTTACCATTCACCAGCCCTAGAAATGTACATGTACATCTTGACCAGAGATCTGACAGATTCTGGAAGCATATTTTCTACTAGAACTAAGGTGTTTTATCCAACTATCATTGGGGTGCTCATCTATAACTCTGATGGCCATTAGATTGAAACATATTTGGTAAATCCTGCTCACATACATTAACTTGTCTTTAACTAATATGACAATTTTTGGGGAGGAAACTTACCACTAACCAGCATTTCATGTTGAGTATCATGTAACGGTACAAAACTACTGTATCACCGCCAGTAAACCGTCTTTTGCCCAAATGATGAGTCTTTTCTTTCTTCAATATGCTTGGAAAAACTTTTTTCCTTTTTTATGATGACTTGAGCAAGAAAACACCAAAATGGAGTCTCAAAAGCACCTGAGACATTTCAGAACAAAAGTCCTATTGAAAGTCAATGGGGCTTGTGCTTCTAAATCCTACTGATGCTTTTGAAAATCCCCATTCTCCATATTCCCAATATTAAATGAAGGAATGTGGTCTTTTGAGGCAGCATGCATAGTATACTAGTAGGATTTTGTCTAATAGGGATATAGTCTAGGTGGATCAGTATTTTAGTAATGAGTGATAAAAAGGTCAATAATACTTCACTGGATATTGTACAGCTTATGAATATGTGTAAATTGCTTTGATATGTGCAATTGAAGTGCAAATTATTCTCATTAATAGCCCATGTTCATGGCTACAGGTGGAGAGTACTGTCATGAGCTGGCTGGCCCTTTGAAGCAAGCTAGGCTCAGCTTTTCTCATGACTTAGCAGCTATCCCTGAACCTGACTGATGAGAGGGCAATGTAATTCACCCTTGCAGCCAGCTGCAGTCATTAATGGGGCTTAATTAAACTTACCCCCAGATGTAGTGGTAGAGCAGGGAGATCATTACTTAAATAGAGCTGGGAACAGAGGAGAGGAAGAAATACTCTGGAAAGAAAAACAAGGGGATGTTCCCCTCCAGGAAGAGCCTGAGGCACCTACAGATTGTGGAGTAGGTTCTTATGGAAGAACCCTGAGATAGGGCCTGCTGGGAGATCCCCAGAGGTAAAGTGTGGGGTTCCCTGGTGAAGGGAAGTAATCGCTGGGGAAAGCAGTAGTTCAAGAGAATCTCTGCAGGGAACCAAGGAGAAGGGGCTAGGAAGAGGACTTCAGTTAGGCCTGAGGGGCTGAAGAACTACATGTTTGGACACTGACCTTTAAATTGGAATTTCAGTTACCCCAGAAGGGGAGTAAACTATTCTGTGGCTCAGCCCTCACATAAGACTTGGAGAGGGAGTCAAGACACTGCCTGGGACTGGCCATTACAGGGACCAAGGACGTGGCTGCTGAGGGGTGGGATATGAGGTGAAGTTACTTGCAATGCTGCTTCCAGGAATGGGGCAGGGGCTGCCCCAGAGGTGAGGGCATGTGCTTAGAAGCACAAAGAAACCTAGGAGAAGAGGAGCAAACGTGTCCTTCCCTTCCACTCCCCTGCTCCACAAAACATCAGTGTGCTGGGGCATTCCTCCACGGTAACTTAATTATGCCGGATGCCAAGGGGCTGATGTGACAGCTGTAGGTCAGTGAGGCATAGAGGAGATCTTCCCCTGATCAAGACCTCCACCCCAGTAGCAGGAGGGAGGTGGCATAAGAGCACCTACATTGGCACCACACTACTGGAAGACTGCCCCCCCACACACACACACTGAGGTGATCCTTCCATGACTGGCTATTGCAGGCTTCAGCACTAATAGCTTCAAATGGTGTGGCATCAATCACTGTGCTGCTTTCTGAAATCTGGGTCAGGGTTTTCTCAACCTTTTTATGAGACTCCGCTTTAAACAAGATTGCTTAAGGCTAGTGGAGAGCTCAATAAAAGCATGTACTAGTGCTCTGTTCTTTTCTTTACAAGTCCAAGATTTCTCCCCACCTCTTTCTCGCTATACAACTAGCTTGGTCACTTTACCAACTCCCCCCTGTCCCTCCCCTGCCCCCAAAACATGCCTGCTGATAGCAAGATCCCAGTACAGGGATGTGTTCATTTCAGAAGCAACTCTGGCTCCCACACTCTGAAATATTTCTATTTCTTATTTAAGTGGCAAGATTTGCAGTGATTTGTGTTTTAAGCTTCCAGTTTGTTACAAGTCTAATAAATATAGACAGATTCATGATGAGGAGAGGGCTTACTGGACAAGCTTAAGTGATTCATCTGAGCTCACAGAAAGATCAGTTATTTTATTCAGCACAGGTTTTGTCCAAATAGTTGACTGATCAAGGAGCACAGAGTCACTCTGTGCTGTTCTCTCAGGAGCAGCCATTGTCTGTATACCCTGAATTCATCAATGTGCCATCTTCTCACCTTGGAAGAGAACTGAAGCAGGTAGTTTTATTCATAGAATACTTCTCTTCTCCTCAGCTCACTATATAATGGCAGAGAAGGTGTTTTGTACTAGGACTGCTTTTTTAAAAATCATGTATTGCTCTATTTTTGGAAAGCTACAGCAGAAAAGTAGATCTCTCTGTTGAACCTGAAGGCAGAGAGGTCATTCAGAATATTTGAGGCGGAAAATTTCATAGGTTAGGTTTTCAGTGCCAAGAAAAGCTACATTTTTTACATAGGGTAAATAATGTGACTTAACTATTCCACTGGGAAATCCCAGTGGAGACAAGGTACCTGGAGCCTTTACTGTGAGGAAGCTAGATGAGGTCAATACCATACCCCATTTGTGGTTCACCTTGCATAGTTTACCTCATGGGAAAACTACAGGTGCCTTGTCTCCATTAGGGTTTTACAGTGAGCTAGTTAATGTGGGTTGGTTACCCTACAGTTAACCCCCTCCCCCACTGTTCCCTCTCTTATTAGTAGAAAATATTTATCTAATCATGAAAATAAGGTTTATAAAAAAGTAACAAGCAGTATCCAACCTCATTTCGCTGCCTCCTGCACTTTCTTGTATTCTCCTTAAGGGATAAGACCCAACACATTTGGGAATGATCCAGATACTCTGCTGGTGTAAATTGGCATAGCTCCATTCAAATAAATAGAGCTCTGCTGATTTAAACCAGAGTCGATGGACTCCAAAGTTATGCCAATATAGAGTCCATGTAGTTATCCAAAATTACAGCAGAAGAGAGAGATACCACAAAACATGTCTGGAATCATTATTTAAATGAAGGAGATTTTACTTTTGTTTTTTGGCTCTAATAGAAAACGAGTGTGTGCCTGTTCTGCTGAAGGCTATGCCAATTCTGAGAACAAAATGGCTGTTTAACTTTGCGTACCAGGAGAGTTCTTAAACTGAAGTATACAGAAAAAAAGCAAAACACGCAGCTGGCTGTTTCTCCTTTCTTCCTCTTGGATGTCAATGTTTTCTGAATGAGCATTTACCATGTAGTTATCCATTAAAGCAGCAGACTTTCCTCAATCTTCCACTGAGGGGATCTAGGGAAGAAACTAAACTGCATAGTAATCAAGATGTTAATAAAATGATCTTCTGTGTGTCAAATAGTTTCAAAGGAGAGGACACTTGTTCACTCCCTTTGTGGCTATCTAGTTTTGATCAGATTGCAAGATGAATGGGCAACCAGAAAGGCAGTGACTGTTCAGAAATGTCCAGGCCTCTGCCCACTTATATGCAAAGTTTAATTAACAAAACACTGTTCCCCAGTGCCAGAAATCCTGCTTTAAGTGTTTTGGATTGTTTTAATGTTCATCATTTTCAAGATATGAAGTATGGATTTTTCTAAATTTTTTTTTTAGGAATCATTTTGTTACATGTATCCTAACTTTTGAACCTGCCGAAAGAGTGCTCAATTACATCTGACTGCAGTAGTTGAAGGAAATTAAGGTAACTTAGACACTATCAGTCTTTAGTTCCCTTATTCCAGGGTGGAACAATCTTGAATGCCCACCTGTATATTAAGCCTCATTTCTGAAGCTAATGTGAAAACCTGAAAACCCAGACTTGTTCTCCAGGGGCATCTATCAACATACCTCTTCTCTTCTCTTGTTTGTTTTGGCATCTCTCAATTCTCAGGGATTAGTCTAAGCTTTGGGTAGCAAAGAGTTTTTTAATTAAAAATAGATTGAGTAGATCAGTGAACTGTAACAAAGTCCTTATGAACTAAGATACTGAACCTGAATAATGTCCCTTCCCATACTGATTTTCAACAGAAATATATTCACTGTTACCACTGATCTCTTCTCTTCTGTTGCAATTCTTTGCTTTCAGAGTGCAGGTTATGCATCATCATTCATTACCTTTATTTTACATTTTATAGTCATAACCCTCAAAATGCTTGAACTGTGCTCTTGGAGACTGACAGATTAGTTTTCAAACTAATTTGGTTCCCCATCTAAAAGAATTACATGCAGGAATGAAATAGCAAATAAGATATTCTAATACTTAGTGATTAACATTTTTGTTGAAGGTTCATGTTGGAACCATTAAGTAAAGACCCTGCAAAATAGTGAATCACAAGGCAAACATGATTCTCTAGATGATAATGACAATTCCAAGTCTCTGCCTACTTCTGCATAAGCACAGCTAAAGAGCAGAGCATTGTTTGGAGTAATAGTGTGCAACAGAAGAACCTTACAATGGGACTTCAGACAGAGCTCTCTAGCCATCTCAGGGCAAGGGTTACAATCTGTCTGCCCACAAAACTTTTGCAGCCCTTTCTCACTAGTTTACTCTCTGTTCCTCCCTACATTCATCTTCAGGCATGATTGCTTTCAGCAGACTCAAGAATTAAATGAAGAGGTGATTGTGGTAGGGTTGAAGATGACTCTCAATTCTCTCCAAAATCATTTAGTATCTTTTTAGACCTGCATTTCATTTTCAGCCTTAGAAATGTGCCTGGAGTTGGTCCTCGTTAGGAATAATGGGATACATTTTTTAGGTGGGCTTTGGCCCCCAATCACTATTGCAAGTGCAACTTATGCCTGCTAGAAACATTGACTCACTTTTGTTTGTTTTTTCCTTCAAGATGAGTTTTCTGTGTGTTTAAACCCAGATATATAATGAGTGCAGGATCTTAGTAGTTATCCATCTCATTACCTCAAAGGCACCCTTTAGAACTACTAAAAGTTGTGTTTGCAAATGTCCCCTGCTTTTTTTTTTTTCTTTTTCCACCCACCGATTTGGCAGTCTCTGTTCTGCAGCTATGAACTGAGCTTGCAAAAGGAAGATCAATAAACTTAGAGTAAAGACTTCGAGATACCTCACCGTATTATTGCTCCCATCTGGCTGGGAAGAGGATATTCCCACCGAAGCTGTGGTGCTGTACATATTTTAGATGTGGTGGACTAGCATCAAACTATTGCCCCATGGTAACAATACCTGTGTGTACAGCCTGTATGTGTTTTGTGTGTGTTTGTTTTTTCCAAATGGGGGAACCACTGCTGTTAAGGATATATGGGGACTGTATATATTTAAATAAATAAAAGCACCACTCCATCTGACATGGTGCATTAACTGATATGCTTCTACTCCAAATCCAAGAAGACTAAAATGTATGTCTGGAGGGGCCTCAGGAGGCCATCTAGTCCATGCTGAGGCAGGATTAAATATACCTAAACCTAGAAAAGAGACTTGAAAATACAATTTTTTTTTTTTTTAGGATGATCTGACATTTGTTCTGCTTGAGTTTTAACAAACAGAAGTTCTTTGAGTAGAAATCTTTAATGTGGGGGCAGGGGGAAATGAGGGAGGTTCAGGGGTTAACTGCCTGAAGGAACCATTACTCTCACTCAGTACTGCTGCTACCAGAACACAACATTTAAAACAAGTCTTCAAAATATGTAGTATGGAAGCTTAACTCTTTCAACTTTCCCTCCATTTGCTTATGTTCCTCCGCTAACACACTATTCAAGCCTCATAGAGACACGTGAGAGTATTAAAATTTCTTTCTACAAGTCATGCAGCTTATGACTTCTATAGCCCCTGTGTCTCTTAATGCATATGGTTTATTTGCCAGCTATGCACAGAATGGACAAACACTGTGCATTATAAACTTCGGGGACCTTGTTGGCCAGGGATTGTTTCTATTTAAAAAGCTGGCTACACCCAAATTCTAGTATAGGCCTACAATATAGCATTGCTTTCTACTGCAAGCAACAGCTATTAAAGGTTCAGACAAATGAGCCAGATGCGAAAATGAAGAATATAAACATAGTTCAGACATGCCGGGGGAGGAGGTGGAGAAGCTGGAAATTGATGTTGGCCCTAACTGTTAATGCTATAATGCACTAGCTGTATTTCAGAGATCCTTTTGCTGCTTTGTACTTCTGCCAAGAGTCATTACCTCAATCGATTCTGTGTTTTGTCTCTTTTAATGATTACAGTACTGTGGAAAGCAAACCATCACTTATTTGTAAGCTTCAGCAGACAGTTAGCTCTACGATATTCAACCATTTACTTGGGAAACAAGTGACTTTTCTGTCATTATCCAGGTGAATTTTGTTGTTGCTGCTGCTAATGTTGTTTAACACATTTATGCCCCACCTCATCACATTACAGATCCTCAGGGCAGATCAAACATCCCCTTACAAATCAAATAACTTCAAATATTTACCTGAAATACATTAGCTGTGAGTGAATCTTTTCATAGCAATATCACCTATCCCCTTGCAGATGTCTTTAGCACCCATAAAGAGCTACTCTACAGCAGTTCTGTACATTTGCATTACCATAATGCACTTCTAGAAAAGTCTGTAACCACCTTCTTGAGAAGGATTGTTACTGCTATTGATGCTATGCAATCACTAGTGGTCCTTCAGAACTTTTTGTAGCTGTCCACAGTTGTTTCAAGAACCTCTAACAGGTGGCAGGATTCACCCTTTCAGAAGGCATTGGAAGCCTGCTGGGAGCTACAAGTTAACTAATGTTGTACCATGCCTGGACCAATCTGTCATAAGACTCCACCTTAAATGTAAGGATGAGGTGGTTACTCCTGAGGGAATTCTGCACCAAAAATAAAAAATTCTGTGCACATTTTAAAATTCTGAGGAGGCTCCAGCATGATATTGGAGAGCACAGGCCACTGGCTGCACAGAGGTTGGAAATCACTTTGTAGCTCCCCACGAGGCACACTCAGTAGCAAGGTTGCACCCAATCCTGACACAGTAAAAGGACCAGGCCTATCCCAAAAACACCCCAGGGCGCTGCCATTCTATGCCAGGTGTGGGCAGGCAGGCTGGCTCAGCAAGGCAGGATCCAAGTGTGCAGGGGCTTAGTGTGGGAAGGGATCCAGGTGTGGTTTGAGAGGGTTCTGTGTGGAGCAATCTGGGTGTGGGTGGCTCAGTGAGGGATCTGGGTAAGGGGAGATCTGGATGCACAGGGGCTTGAGTGGGGTTCAGAGTGCAACAGTAATGGGATTCTGCAGGGGGGTCCAGGTGAAGGTAGTTGGGGTTCACCAGGGGGGTCTGGGTATCAGTGGACAGAGCTCAGCAGGGGGGTCTGGTTGTTGAGCTCAGTGGGGGGTCCAGACGTTGAGGGACTGGGGCTTGGAGAGGTGGGACTCCATGTGCAGCTAGTTGGAGCTCAGTGGGGGGGATGGGGCAGAGGTGTTTGGTTTTGTGTGATTAGAAAGTTAGCAACCCTACTTCATAGGAAAGTTTCACACTAACTGTCCACTTTGCTAGGCTGGAATTTTGCTAAGTGCACAGCATTGAGCCTCCTTTCCAGTGAATCATGTGAATGGAAAACCTCTTGCTACATAAATGCTACAATACCAGAAATGCCAATGGGGAAGAAGTTTATCCTTCTATAGTGTGTGTCTGACTGGTGTGTCAAAGTGATTAGTAGATAGAAAGAAAACAGCTGTGTTGCTGCCAATCGCCCAGCACAGTGTTGGGGGTGGGGTTGGGGGAGAGGTGTGTAAAATAAATTGGAGTAAAAAGGATCTCTCCCTCCTTGGTACGTTGCTTCTCAAACTGCAAATCTTCCTCAAGGAGACTCGGATTAAGATGAAGGAGACTAACTTGAGATGCTTCAAGTGTACATGAAAGGAATCTAAAATTTTCCACACATGGGGAACAGTTTTGCAGTGCATTCATGATGTACATATTACACAGCTGTTTTTCTAGCACTGTGATTTTTTTTTAAGCGAAGCCTGGGTTTTATGAGGAGCCTTGGCTCAAAGTGTTGAATTCTAAAGCAGTCATGGTTTCCCTAATTATTAAAAGCCTGGGGTTGAAAGGCCAACTTTTAAGAGGGCCTCAGTAGCTAGGTTAAAAATACAAATATAAAATACCTGTGGTACAGAGAAGGGACTAGACCAAGAAAAGAGTAAAGGGAGTAGCTAATTACACTTAATTGGGTCATCCTGGGAATGACTGATTAGAACAATTAATCTACCCCTGCAGTGGAGGCTTGAGCCGTGTTTGGTTATTGCACCAGCTGAAATCTAGATGAAAGGAGAAGTCTGGGAGTTGGGAAGTAAGGAAATGTTCCTTCTCTTTGAAAAGCAAGGAAATATTGGAATTCTGTAGCTACAGATAGCTGAGACCTGACCCTGGAGCTGTGGGGAAAAGGTAGGTTACATTATTTGGACTTGCAGCTTTGTAAAGGAGAGGGGATATTGACTGGAATAACACTAGTGACAGGCCCTGGATCTCTGCCCTACAGTAAGTAGCAATGCCATTATATTTTTTCAGCCTAGTAGCTGGTGCTATTAAAGACTCAAGGGTGAGCCTTACCTGGGCTCACCCTTGAGTCTTTAATAGCACCAGCTGCCAGGCTTAAAAAATATAATGGCATTGCAGATTAGAACAATCTAATTACTGTGAGAAGCCAGTAATCCACTGGTATATAAATACATTGACTAAATCCCATGCATTGGTATGAGTCCCATATTTTGTACAGTAATCTAAAATATGAACTTCTCCTTGTGTAATCCTTCCTAATCTCCATGTGTAACTTCTGTCAATAAACATACAACATTTGTATGCATATGTTTTCTCTAACTCACTTTCTGCACTCTTGCCTAACTAGTGTTTAAGGCATGTATAAACATACTACAGAAGTGCATTATATATTTGAGTGACAATTCTAGCTACGGATAAAATCAGTATACTCAGACTATGAACATTCCTAATAGAATGGTACATGTCTTAATGCTAAACTCAGGATTCCAGGGACTCTTGTAATGTAGACTGTGCATGAAAGTCCTGGTGTTTACATATATCCCAACCACCTCAGAGTACTGCATCTAGAAACTTAAAGCTGAAAGGCTCATTAAAGAAAAGATTTCTTTACTTGTTATACTAGAGCTTGCTTTCCATTGTACCTCAAAGTGTGAGGTTACTCTAAAGACATAACTGGGGGCCAGGTTGCAGTCTGTTAACCCTGATGTTGGTTCCTAATTTAGTTTGTGCTGGAAGAACACTAGCAACTCATAGAATACTGAAGGTTTGTTACTCCCAACTGCTAGACATATGAGTCAATAATGAGAGGTAAATGCAGAAAGCTAATCTGTTGGATGGATATACTATAACTCTCTTCCATCACTAAGTTCTATGCTTCTAAGACTTAAAAACTTTTCACACAGTAAATGCTAAGATCTGGTTTTATTCACAAATGCAGCATATTTAATGCCACTTAACTTAAACCTAGATTCCACTAGACTTCACATTTTTTTCTCCCCAATAGGTCTGTGTGGAATAAAGTATGTATAAGGGCAACGGATTCTAGTAGGAACAGCCAGTTGTTGCCTGGTTTTGAGTGTCATTATGAAAGAGGGCTTCAGCTAAACTGTACAAATATCTTATCTACAAAGAGATTTAGGCCTTGCAACATCTAACTTTTAGGTGCCTAGCCACCTAGCTGAATCAATAAGACCAGGGTTAAGTGCTTAGGCTCCTTGTACAATGCGTGGGGAGAGATAGTGTGCTGGCTTTGTGAATCCTGTTCCTACACACCTGAGTGGGGAAGTGAGTCAGTAGCAAATGCTAAGAAGAGTGATATGTCCTGAGCCCTGCTCCTCTCTGGGAGTTCAGTGCCTGTCTCTGCTTGGGATTTGCAGCTGGGAACCATCTTCTGAAATCAGCTGCCTAAGCCATTTTGTAAGCTTGCCTATGTCCTAGCTTCCTACTCAGATTTGAACCTTAGCGTTCATAAACTAAGAAGTTAGCATGAACCCCTCTAAGTTTAATTACCAGCTTAGATCTGATATCGCTGCCACCAGCCAAGTGATTTCCAGGGCTTGGCTCCCTCTCTGGCCTCCCAAAACCTTCTCAGGGGGACCCCAAGACTCAAAAGCCCTGAGTCTTACCACAAAGGGAAGTAAACCCCCTCCCCTTGTCTCCTCTTTATCTCATCCCCAGCTCCCCCTCCCTGGGTTATCCTGGGCAATACTGTACTTAAACTTCTTGAATGCAAAACAGAGAGGGCAATTTACCTTCCCCCCTGAGGCTATGCAGATCAAACCTAGTCAAGCTAACACAAAGAGATTCCCCCCTCCTTCTTCGTTAGCCTTAACTAGAGAAAAACTCAAACAGGTTTAAAAAGAAAGACATCAACATATTCTCTGTATCAAGATGACAATAATACAGGATCAATTGCTTAAAAGAAAAAATGAATAAACAGCCTTATTCAAAAAGAGATACAACTTAAACATTCCAGCAAACTACACACATGTAAATACAAAACATAAAAAAAGCCTATTGTTTTGCTACCTTTGTACTCACAACTTTGAAACTGAAGATTAGAAGCTTGAAGATGGAAAGAAGCCTCTCATAGCCAAGAGAGGGACAAAAGGCACCGACCCAAAAAAAATTCCTCCCTTGAGCTTTGAAAAATCCGGTTTCCTGATTGGTCCTCTGCTCAGGTGTTTGGTTCTCTTTGTTAACCCTTTACAGGTGAAAGAAACAATAACCCTTAGCTATCTATTTATGACAGCCTAATATCATGCAAAATGACTGAAGGGGAAGAGGGGACATGGAGAATGAGGCCTCCCTTATAACCATCAGCAGAGTAATTAGGGTTCTTGCCTGGCACATGGGAGACCCTCATGCAGCTCCCCTCTCTACCTGACTGAGATCTGCACAGGGGTTGTCCTCCTCCCCTCCCCCCATCAGGTGGGTGCCCTACCACTGGACTACAGGGTATTCTGACATGGATCCATTTCTCCTGTTTGAAACTGTTCACTGTGAATAAATAACTAAATATACACTGGGCCAGAGATGCTGGGCATCAAATTACAATTTTGCCCAGGGCACCATTTCCCCTAAGGTTGGCCCTGTGGAGCACTGTTTAGGTGACTAGAATTCAGACAGACCACACCCCTGCATGGGTTTCCATGTGTCCAGACAATACCTTCCACATCTACTACTTTTAGCTATATAGTGTGATACCTCTGGAGCCTTTCCCCACTGCAGTGAAGGATTCTGGCAGGGTGAGGAAGCAGGGAAAGACTCTGGCAGCTCCCTGCCAAAGTCTTTCCCTCCTCCACTTCTCCCCCTAGGTTCTCACTCCAATATGTAACTACACATAGCCCTTGGTTACACTGGTTGCAGCATGCAGAGTAAGGTGCCTAGGTGACGTTTATGGTGACAGTGTAGGCAGGTGAATTTAGGTACCTATAGGGTTAGACAGCAGCTGAGCAGTACAAGCTTTCCCATGCTACCTTTCATGATTTTATCTAACCCAGTGCTGGAGAGAGAAATTCTAGGGATGAGAAACTCAAATCTATGTATCTGTTCAGTGTTTGTCTTTTCTGTCAAGAATCTACCTGTTGTCATGATTGTGGGGGTGAGTGATGTGGCTACACTTCTACTGGAAAGGGATAACAGAGATCATTAACTCATTTTAAATCAGTCACCAAACAACTAGTAGATAGGTTTCAGAGTAGCAGCCGTGTTAGTCTATATCCGCAAAAAGAACAGGAGTACTTGTGGCACCTTAGAGACTAACAAATTTATTGGAGCATAAGCTTTCGTGGGCTACAGCCCACTTCATCGGCTGCATGCAGGGGAAAATACAGTAGGAAGATATATACACACACGCACACAAAGAACATGAAACAATGGGTGTTACCATACACACTATAAGGAGAGTGATCAGTTAAGGTGAGCTATTATCAGCATGCCAGGGCTGCTCCAGGCCCCAGCACTCCAAGCACATGCTTGGGGCAGCATGCCGCAGGGGGCATTCTGCTGGTCGCCAGAGGGCGGCAGGCAGGGTGCCTTCGGCAGCATGCCTGCAGAGGGTCCGCTGGTCCTGCGGCTCCTGTCGACCTCCCACAGCGTGCCTGCAGAGGGTCTGCTGGTCCCGCCGCTCCACAGAAGCCGCGGGACCAGCGGACCCTCCACAGGCACGCCTGCGGGAGGTTGACAGGAGCCGCGGGACCAGCAGAGGGCCCCCTGTGGCATGCCGCCGTGCTTGGGGTGGCAAAATGTCTAGAGCCACCCCTGTCAGCAGGAGAGAAAAAGAACTGTTTGTAGTGGTAATGAAAATGAAAAAACTAGTAGATAATTACTCTATTGGTCACCCTTAAACTACTAGATTCAAACAAGCTTTCTGCAGGTGAAAGTTTCTGTATAGCATTCAGTTGAGCCATCCACTCCTCAGCATTTCATGCCTCTGACTAGCTTGATCTTTGTAGAATACCATGAGAAGACTGGAAGAGGGAGGGTAAAACAGCTGGAAATGTTTATCTATTCTTCTGATCAGCAGTTGGGAAGAACTACATTATTTAGGGTTTTAATTTGGCAGTCAGATGACTAATTTACAGGTCTTGACATTTTGCCTACATTGGGTTAAATTGTGTAGCCCTTCCTGTTCCCGTTACAATGTTTTCCATGACAATAAGTTAGCAAACTTTGATGGTTTCCTATGATATGACCTTTTCAGTAGGTTGTATTTTTGACTGAGCTTTTCCAGCTCTGTCCTATGCTTTACTGAGGCTATAAACAGAGTAGAAGGGACATGCAGCAGAACAAATGGCAAAGTGGAATATGTTTTGCTTTATAAAGTGTTTTTTTTAATTTAAGGTAGTACTAGCAGGTACCCAGCACAGACAAACCTGCTTCCATTATAACTTCTCCTTCATGGAGAAGGGAGCTAAAATTGTTTTCTGTGGTTAAAAAAAACATGTATTCCAGAAATCCAGTGCACTGACCGGTGTGTATGTTAGGTGCAGGAACCAGAAGCTCTTGCCTATACATGCTGAAGATATTAGAGTTGCATTTTACTGCGTAGCTGTCAAATTTAGTCAGTGAATTATTATGAAGTAGGAAAGACTTATTCTGACAATACGTTTTCAAAGGGTTGTTTGTTTTTGTTTGTTTGTTTTTTTTAAATGAGTTTCTAATTTAGTAAATGACTAGATCACATGGCAGCATAGTGGAATACCTGCCTACAATAGGACTATGAAATACCTGCGTTTTTTTCCTCAACCGGCCATGCTCCCCTTCATTCCTCTGTGCCATCTGGGAAATAATCCACCATCAGATCAGGAGAACAATGTGTGCCATACGTGAAGAGAATCCAGGCAGTGTTGAAATTCAGAAGCTTTTTTTTCCCCTAAACTTGGTCAGAACTAGATACTAGTGGAAACCATGTACATGTTATCACTGGAAGTCTTCAGATTCTTCAGGTAATTCTGATACTCTGAAGAATATGCCAAAAGCTGGAAGGATGTTGAGTATGCATGGTGGGGACAATTCTAGAAACGGGGCTCAGAGGACAGCACCAGGTGCTCTAAACTAGGATTGATAAATCCTGGGCTTTCAGCATTCTTCAGTAGTTGGTCTTGCTAACCTTTCTAGAATAATATTTACAGCAGTACAATTAAAGAGCTAGTAAGGTCTACTTTTGACCAGAGATCCATTAATGATATTTGAGCCCTCCGCTTTCTTATCTGGTCATTTCTGCCAAAGACAGACTTTTTAGAAGGCTTGAGTTCAGTTTCTCCAATTTGAGGGATGAAGTATACACTCTTGCTCAGTTGTTCATCACAGCTATCAGCTCTATTTGTTAAAAGGGGAGCTCACTCATCTGAGGAATGTATTTAATGTTGGAACAATGTAGGGCCTGTGTAAATTAATAGAATATTGGTAACTGTTCTTTACAAATTCATACAGTTGGTTGCCTGGTTAGATAGAACTCATGGTCACCTCATGATTTCTGAGGAAGAGGGCAAACTTCAGACTTCAGTTACAAAATAAGGGAAATGTCCCTTCCTAGTGTCTTAAGGCATGACCTTTAACTTTGAATAATTCAGGAGGAATTTGAGTCTGGATGTGTCTTTCTTATTTCAACAGCTTTAGCTTTCTTTGGGGGAGGTGTGTGTGTGACTTCATATTTTCTAAATATCTTCTTGAATGTGAGGGAGTGGAAAGCACAGATACTATTTCTGTTTCAAATAACAGAATGTCAGCTTTTCTCATCAGCACAGATATTTGGCAACTGCTAAATATCTATTTGAGACTGTCAAAGTAAGGAAGCCTCTTAACATTTTTTTCCAATAATAATGCTGCTATTGTGCGTTACAAGCAGGTAATGTGAAAGTCAGAAGAATTCACTGGGTAGATTACACAATAAGAACAAAAATGATAGGAATAAAACACAACAAAACCCAAATTCAAGGATCACAATTGTTAGAATTTTTGAATCCATCTTTTTCCTGTATTTTGCTGCATGTATAAATCTAGAGCATAATGTTAAAAGGATGCCTGCATAATTAATCATGAATAACTGAATGAGAGGCAGAGTAAATGAAGGGAAACATTAAAGACTTTTTCAGGAGAAAAATGTAATTCCATCAAAGGAAACCTGCTGGATATTCAGAAAGCCTACGTTTAGTTTTGGGTAGAGTTGAAGTCACTCTAAATTTAAAGTTTGTTCTATCTTTAGGTTCATTCTTTGAGTCATTGCTACCGGGGAAGACTCAGGCCTCACTCCGCCTTTGTACTCTTATTATATAACCTCTTGTGAATGATACTCTTCATGATCTATAAAGCTGGTGAACATCTGTCCTTTAATGTCCTAAAAGTGGCTATAAAATAGCTAGATATGCTAATATGCATTTGTTCATAAATTATATAAATGTATTATTAGTGCAGAACTTATCACATTCCTCACAATCATATATTCCACTGTTCATGCAGTATGTAGCATCTAAGGCTGACTGGAAATAGTTTGGTGTGATATCAGCCTTCTATTCCTGTCTCGATTTTTTTCCTTTGAAATTGTGGGTTTTTTGAAAATACAAAATACTTTCTAAAACCCAAACACAACTCTGCAGCTGTCTTGGAAGTGAAGAGCTCTATTTATAGGGTACTTTTCCAAGTAGAGTGGAAAGCTTTTGCATAACTGATAAACAGTGATAGTTTATATTCATTCCTTTTCTCCTGCAGTTCATTTATCACCTGAAGATGATCTGTTGTGGAATAGTCTGATTAATGGCTCATCTGTTCTCTTGGAAGGCTGGAATCCAGCACTAGAGTGAGCTGCTTGCTCAATATCTTAAGGTATGTCTACACTATGAAATTAGGTTGATTTTATAGAAGTCGATTTTTAGAAATCATTTTATACAGTCGATTGTGTATGTGCACACTAAGCACATTAAGTCAGCGGAGTGCATCCTCACTGCCATGCCTAGCATCGACCCACGGAGCGGTGCACTGTGGGTAGCTATCTCATAGTTCCCACAGTCTCTGCCACCCATTGGAATTCTGGGTTAAGCTCCCAATGCCTGATAGGACAAAAAACATTGTGGTGGGTGGTTTGGGTACATTTTGTCCGTGAAAGCAATGGCAGACAATCGTTTTGCACCACATGCCAGGGCGATTAGAAGAGCACAGTAAGATGTGTTGCACATCAGAGAGGCTTTGAAAACCAGTTTCATGACTGGCCAGGCTTCCGTGTGACAATTGTGTGTGTTTCTCCTTGATGCAAACCCACCCGCTTTGTTGATTTTAATTCCCTGTAACCCAACCATCCTCCTGCCTTCAAAATAAAGTAACTATTATTTTGAAACCTTGCATTCTTTCTTTCTTTCTTTCTTTCTTCATTAAAAAAATGAGATAATGGACAAGGTAGCCTGGGTGGGGTGAGGGAGAAGGGAAGGACAAGGCCACATTAAAAATCAAATTGTTTGAATAACAGTCTTCTATTGCTTTGGCCATCCTCTGCAGTAGAGTGGCTGGGTGCCTGGAGCCTCTTCCCCTCCCCACGCCCCCCCAGTGTTCTTGGGCATGTGGGTGAGGAGGCAATGGAACATGGGAATGAGGGTAGGCAGTTATACAGTGGATGCAATGGGGTCTGTGATCTTGTTGGCTTTCCTGCAGCTCCAACAGACACTTCATCATGTTCGTTTGCTCCCCCAACAGATGCTCCATCATGTCCTTTCCTGGCTCTGCCACTGAATGCCTCCATGCATTAAGCTGTGCCCTATCAATGCAGGAGGACTGCATGAGCTCAGAAAACTTGTCATCTTGTGAAAACTTGTGGTGGGTTGTTGTTTTTTTTGCCTTCTAATCTGCGATAACCTCAGGGACAAAGATGATAGGGGAAGCATTTTAACATTCTATGCTCTATGATTCTGGGGGGACTGCATGGTCACCTGGACTTCTGAGTTTGCCGTGCTGACCAAACAGGAAACGAAATTCAAAAGTTCCCTGAGCTTTTCCTGTGTACCTGGCTAGTGCGTTGGAATTCAAGTGCTGTCCAGATGGCCCTTATGTTTGTGAGGAGTCCCATTGACTTAATGAGATTCTGTGAGTGTGAGGACAAATGGATTCTTTTGCAGGATTTGTGGGGCAGAGGGATCTTTTTAATTTCTTCCCTTTTTCTATTTGCTACTCAGAGTTTGGATACTAATTCCTTGTTTGTGTTTTCTATAAGTTAATGCAATGTTAGAGGCTAATCCTACAGAGCTAAGGTCAGGAGATTGGTTGAATCAGTGCATTTCCTATGTTCTAATTCCAGCCAGCTCTGGCTTCCTATTCTTTAGTCTGTAGTAGGTCATTGTACCACTATAATGTTTCTGGACAGATGAGATATTATATGATTAAAAATATGACCATGTAGATCGTTTTTGCTACCATGGTTATATACTTGCAACAAATCTTGCACAAAGTATGTCATGTAAGCGGTCAACGGAAAGGTAATGGTTTGCTGAATATAATTATCCTATTTGTATGCATGTATCAGTTTTATATCTAAAGTTATGAATATTGACTGTAGGCCTGTATTTCAAATATGTTTGCTCCTGTGATCACACCCACAAGACCGCTTACTTCTAGTCTGGCCAGCACATTGTGAAGGGACTATTCAAGTTGAATAGCCCATCAAAGAGCACTTAACTCTCACAAATGGACTATAGAAGAGTCTTATTCCTATCTGATGGACCTTCCTGTGGATGTTCTAGCTAGAGCATGGGTAATGGCTGCCCTGACTCATCAAAGCATACTACGTCATGTGATACTAAACTCCATCTTGTGTGCCTATATTTTTCCACAAAAGGCGCTAAGGGCTTTGTTTGGAAGAATGAAGTTTCCCTCCACGTGGCAGAAACAATAAAAGGCTCTGGAAACATCTCCATTTTGCCTCTTTCCTGCTCTGATCTTTGGACTATGGACATATACTAATGGGAGCATTCTAACCAAGAGACTGAGGACCTTCCAATTAATTGGAGCAACCAGAGACTTAACCAGTTAGCAGTTTACACTATCACTGCTCTAAGCCTGATCCAATTATTGTATGTATTTGATTCCTTTAACCAATTTTAACTCTCACCTTTTTCTTTCTATGAAGCGTGTATTTGGGTAAGATCTGAAATATTCATTAACTTAGTGGGTAATGTGTCCAGTTGTTTGGGATAGGTAGAATTTTTGTATGACGAACAAGATTTTCAGTAATCCCCATCCTATATTTGACTTGGCTGTTTGGGAGGAAGCCCAAGTTGCTTTTAAGGGAACTGTGTTTTGGTCAGTAAGGTATTGTAGAAGCAGTTTTGTTCCTGACTTGGTGAATCTAAGTAATAGAAAATCTACCAGCTTTGGGGGCATTGGTTGCCCCGTTCTTTGCAGTTTGCCCTAATTGAGCAACCTCAGCATGGCCTCTCTGGGACCCTGGTCACAGCAGACCTGTACCCTGTATGGTAGCTGAAGCATCACTAATTCCTCAGTTTAACCCAGTATCCATTAAACATTTTGAATTTTGGAAAACTTCATGGATTTTTTTCTATTATGTATGTTCTCAAGTTTCCTAGGAAACAAGTTGCCTGGTAAAGCAGCTACTAAAACAGTCACTTTTAGTGCACATAATGCTGTTGTGGCAGTGATGGATCTGGTCACAAAACATGCTAAATTTCACCTGTAGTACTTTTCTCTGGCAGATTTTGCCACCTTCATGCTACATAGCAATTTACAGCCAGGGTTAAATAATCAGTGAAGCTCCGTGAGACTAAGGACTTGTCTACACTGTCCCACAATTTGGAAGGGGATGTGGATAGCAGCACACACCAAAGTGCTGTGCTGTGCTGTAACTCCCCCACGTGGATGTTGTGGAGGGGAACTTAAAGATCCCAAGTTCACAGTAATGGACTTCACATTCTCTGTAGTCCTACCTGTGAAGCAGTGCAGGCACAGCCTAAGGTTAGTGGAAGTAAGAAGCCCTGTCTCATAAGGCTGACTTAAGCCCTTCACAGCATGGGAATACCTTACTAGGGGCAACAGAGGTCAGGACAGCTGTTATCGAAACTGTTGCTAATGTGACTGATACCCCACCTGTGCCCACACCATGCAGGCCAACAAAAGGGATGTGTTTTCTTCCTGGTGCAGTTAGCTGACCTTTTCAGACCAGTAAAAGACTGAATGATGTAAACAGTTGTAAAAACAGCTTATGTAAACTAGCCCTTTAAGGGTTGCCTTTGAGTGTTGAATGGATAGTCTGAAGTAAAGACTACAATGTGCCTCTACTCTTTATGTTGGCAAGTGTGTTTATAGCAGCAACAAAAAACCTTGAAGCTTTTGCAACAGATACAGTTACAGTAGCAGGCTGAGCTCCTGTATGCTTCCTCAATCTCTTACACAAAAGCACACACCATCTCTTGCTAGCTAAGAATGAAAAAACCTAGCAAAATATGCAAAAAAATTGTGCTTCCTTCCCTGCAACTCTCTGCCCCAAGAAATTAATCAAAGTATTTGCCATATATTGGAACAACCAGTTGAGCAATCAGCCCTAGGATAGGTTGGACAAATGAACATCCTGGGGAAAGATAGCGGCTGAATTAACATGTGGAGACTTGAAAAGCTAATGCAAAGTGGCTTATGTATGAGTGAGAAGCTGTGTCCCACCTCTTCAAAAATTGCATGGATCTGACTAGTGAAATGAATTTGGATCAATGGCTGGTTTCAACTCAGATCTGTGTGCAAGCCAAAGGATGGGATCCATCCTGTGACTCAGGCCTTGCCAACACTTGGGATGTGCCACAAGGTGAGGCTGTAGTGGTGCAAACCCCTAGTGTAGACCAGGAAAGTGCAACTTGCATTGTGGATTTTACTCCTGTTCCATTGTTTTTCCTTGCCAAGGCTTTACACAAGTGCAACTTACACTAGGCTGAAATTGGGGCTAATTTCCAAGTGCAGGTATAAGCAGGGTCTGAATGAATGCTTCCCTGAGAGCTAGCTGAGAGGAGAAGAGACTGTGGGTGTGTGTTTATGTAAATACAGTTTGCTCCTGCTCTGTTTACATATTCATCAGGTACAGCTTTGTCAAAGTGATCAACTTTGGCTGGTGCTGGGTACAAATGACCTTGGTAATGAATGCAGGGGTAGTGAAATATGGTGACCAATATTATAATTATTGTAGGAATACAGGAAAGCAGGACTGGCTTAACCTATCCCAAATGAGGGGGATCACTCTCAGTTGAAAGATCCTCATTAAGCAGGGGCTCAAATGTCAGAGCCCTGTGAAAATAAGATGGGAGGGGGCAGGCATGCCAGCCAGGAGGCTGCACATCCTCAAGGGTCTTCTCTATACTGGTTTAATCTGTTCCTGGACGATGCTTAAAGAATAGAGCTAAGCAGGTTTCATTAGGGGAGCCTCTTTTGTTATTTTAATTGCTCAGTCAGAGCTGAAACCAGTTCTAGTAGGCCTGTGTTTCTGTCCAGAGCTAAAAATCAGAGACTGGCTGGTGGGAGTAGTGAGCAGTGAGCACACAGCTGGCAGAAGCTAGTGGCCCCGACCAGGCACAACTGTGAGTGGGATGTTGGAGAAGGGAGGCACATTACAAGAACTTGAGTGTTGGATTCAAGAACCTGAAGCAAAGGACAATGCCCACTGTACTCTGGGGAGGGGGTCTTGCTCGTGTTTTTTATATTAATTAATACTGCTTGTGCTATTATCTTGGATTAATGCTAGGTTACTTTTATTAAAGAAACTCTTTCTACCTCCAACTCTGTGCTTGCAAGAGGGGAAGAATTAGCGGTGCCCAGAGGGTAGAGTGAAATTTTCCCAGATAACTGGGTGGGTCTCGAGCCTGTTCTGTTATACTGTTGAAAAGAAACCCCCTAGATATTGAACCCAGCCCTTCTTACTGCCCACTCCAACTGGCAGAAGGGTTACACATTGGTTAAAAATCATTGACTTACAGTCAGACATCAACTCAATGGACCTGTTTTATGATCTGTTAGAATAATTTATCTAAATTTTCTGCTAATGATGATGCTGTACAACTCATTACACACAGAGCTGAGCTAATACCTCCTGCTCTTCTACAATGTCCTTTTCGAGTTATTCCTCTTGAAGCTGAATCTGTGAAATTATTCTAAAGTAACAAAAGGAGAAGAGACAATATAGCAAGTCTTAAGAACAGGTAATACTGGGAAGCCCTGTTAAGACTTTAGGGGTTGCAGGTTTGGGGAGAGGTTGTTTGTATTAGCACTGATCGTTCATCTGTCTAAGCAAAGTGAGTTGATTCATTATTGCTGTAATGAAATACCTCTGTAAAGGAGTTCTTAAGCTGAGAGGGAGGAAAAATCAATGCTGAATTTCTTTAGTGTGTGTCAGAAGTCAACTGCTGCACAGTTGCAGTCCTCTCGCCAATCTTTTCATGGTGCACTCCTCCACCACACATTTAACAGTCTGTTGCTGTCAGGGAGTAAAACTGAAGATTTAACTAAGCCAAATTTCTGCACTTTGGCAACCACTCTGGCCGTTCCAGTCAGTAGCCTGTAATGTGGACAAGGATAAGAGGGCAGAGGCTGGGGGTGGGGCTGGGAACAGAGACTCGGGAGCCAGGCACAAGACCAGTGGCCAGGAGTGGAGCCTTGTCCCATGTGGAGGCTAGCCTTGGCCCTAGCTGCACACACCCCCCAACATTCCTCCATGCCCCCTGGGGCAGCGTGCCCCACAGTTTGGGGACCTCTGGTATAAAGCCCAGGATCTGTGTCCTAGGTGGATGGAAGTTAGGCCTGCTGATGAATTTCAAAAGCCCTGTCTATTCCAGAGTTGCCGCCACTCTGAGAAGACACAGCTGTAGGCCCTGGTAGGCTGTTCTTAATCCAAGATTGGCACTGGACTGGCAGCACTGGATGTGACTGCATGAATAGCCATTACAAAAGGATGTCATAAAGTCTGTCATGAGAAATCAGCAGGAACTGCAAGTGCAGGTGTTTCTCTTCTGGAGACGGGCAGATCTTGTGGGAAGTGGGATGTTGCTTATTTGTACCTATTGGAACCATTGTCACTGTTGTGTGCAGTAGGCTGGCTCGATCTGTCATGGCACTTAGTCATCACTCTTAAAACTGCATCTTACTGAAGTTTTTGGGAGCGAGATCTAAGTTGACATGTATAAATTAGATGTTAGTGGTTGTCTTAGCCACACTAACAATACAGATGACTGTATTCAGCACTGAATCAATGAGATGCATGTCCCAGCTTCTGCTCCTCACTATTGCACAATATTCCACTGGAGCAAATACTAGTGCCAGGACTGAAGTTTGTAAAACATTTGCCTCTACTTCCCAGGAGGTTCTTACTGCCTTGATTCAAAAGCTAGCACAGAAGGTGATCTTTTTCTTTGTCTCTAATGGGGCCAGTATGTTAAACTGTGATCTAGTTTGACTCCTAAATAAGTGATCACTGTCTGGAAAGTAAGTGGACAATCTTTATTCTGGACTATAAGGAGGTGATTAGCCAGTCAATTGTTCCAATGGAAGTGGCCACTACCTATCATAGATTCACTTACTTTGTCAGTGAAGACTTACATTAAGTGGCCAGAACATTTATGTTCTGGCTGAGTGACCCTTCAATATCACATAGATCATTACCAAATCAGTGAGCCAGATGTCATCCATCTATACATACTTAGTTGCTGGTAGGTCATAAGTATACATATGGAAAAAGAGGGGAGCTAAAATGGATCTTTGTGGGAGTCTGTTACAGAGATGCATAAGTCAGATGACTTTTTGTCTCCAGTTTGTAAGATGAAACTCTGATATATATATTTTTATCTTCACTTCCATGGACTAGTCTGCAACAACTTGGCAATCAGCCCCAGGTGCCAGATGGTATCATGTGCAGACTTCCCCTCACCATCTAAAAGGTGCCAACTTTCTTGCCTTTCTCAAAGATATCTTGACTGACTTGATCTTGGGTACACTGTCATCATCTGAGGACGGCCTGAACAAAGGTAAGTTGTAGTCTGATACCCTTGTTGATGCATCAGAATCAGTCTCTCCATAATCTTGTATGTGAGACACAGGAGAGAGATGGATTGGTACCTCTTGGGGATCTACCAGCAGTTTTACTGGTTCCAGAATGGCTACAGCCTTTGCCTTGCACCAGATTTTTGGGACACAGTTGTGCTGGAAATATTGGTTGAGGAACCAAACCTGTACGCTTTTGGGCTTAGGCAGGAACTCCATATGGATATAACCTAGGCCTGGAGCTTTTCCTGTTTTCATAAGATTTATGGCCTACTCCATCACCATCTGAAAAAGTAGCCATCAAGTTTGAATCTACACTAGGAGCCTGCCATCACTGTGACCTATATATACATCCAAGTGGCTGAGACTTATAAAGTTCTGAATATGGTCATTAGCCACCAGCTTAGATGTAATAGCATTTGTGGTGACTGGAAACCTCTTTTTGCTGATGCTGGTATCCCCAGAAAGTTTTAGTGGTCTGCCATGCTTTCCAGATAGAGACTGTCCCAGAGATGGACAGTATTCAATCTATCGATAGTGCCTGGTCTGATACAGCAGTCAAAATGTTGCTTGCTTTTATTAACAGCCTCCTGTTTGTTACTAGCAGATTGGACTTCCGGGTAGAGCTTGATGACCACATGGGAATATAATGTCAGCAACAGCTTCTACAAAATGATTTCATAACAACTACCTGAACTAAATCACAGTTTGGTAGGAGTCATTTTATATTTGTTGGATGCGTCCAGTCCAACGCCACCAGCTCACTAACAGATGTCTCTAGTTCTACTTGAAAGACTTTCCATCAAGCTTACAGAGTAGAATTTTTGGAAAGTTGTTTGACAGCCACAGGCCCAGAGTGATCAAGATGGCCAATACTGAGACTGCAGGAAAGCTTCAAGCACCTGCGGGCAGCAGTTTCTCAAAAAATGAAAAGGTGATGTTTAGGCGAAGAGCCAGTTGCCCATTTGCTACTGTGAAAGCCTGGTATTTCTTTGGGTCATAGGAGTTGTAGATCAGTGATGACTGCCCACTTTGTTAAACTCTGTCAGGGTTTTTCATCTATTGTGGGGACTTCAACTGGAGAAGAGTCTGGGAAGGTGAGCAGAATGGAGGTTTGCTACTTAACTGATGGTGGCTTGTAGACATTGATCAGCATATGCTCAATCACCTTTACTGCTTGCCATTCTATGATGTAATTTGACCCATATGTTACTATAGTGACAGCAGACAGCTCTTCTCTAACATAACATCTTTTCCAATAGGGCTAGTGATGGTGATAAGCTATGACAGCATAGCCTGGAACTGAAAGTTGCATATCCATGGTGGGAGCGTGTCTTCTGAAGCAAGACTACATGTGCTTCAAGGCTAGTAACTAGGTGGAGGAGAATATCCATTTTCATTGTCTTATATTCTCTTTTGATATTGAAATGCAGCATTTTGAGAATTGACCCCAGTTCTCGAGTTTGTGGTGCTGGCCCTGAAAGGGGCTCCATTGGAGGAGCACTGAATATTGCTTAGAAGATGAGCCTGTGTTCTGCATTTGGTCTACTTTTGTTTTACTTTCCGCTAGTCGTGGATGATGCCATAAGAAGGTAGTCTTTTGGAGGGGACATGTCTACTGCTGAACAACGAAGTTATTAACTAAGACTAGACACAAACAATTCTGATTTCTTCTGCTGTAAGACCTGTATAGCTTAGATTTGGTAGCCAACACAAAATGTTCACTCTTGCTGTGGAAGTAGTATGCTTAATATTGTAAACCATAGGCTCAAACCAGAAAAGTTCTCAATCTGGAGGTTTCAACATCCTCTCTCTTCCAAACACCTTTTCTGTTTGTCTTCCTGGAAATGGCCCTGTACCATAAGAGACATAGGTTTGCAGTGCCTATTCAGATCTTGAACTGAGAGGTTGTAAGCAGTGGGAACTCTTTCCAGAAACTGGAATCCCCACAGCATGGGGTCTGTTATCAGACCACTTTTCTTTTTGAGCTGTACATGTCCCTCGGGTAATCTCTTTAGGGATTAAGCAAAATACAGAATCTGACTTTTTAAAAAACAAACAAAAACAATGCCTTTAGTTTGAGGACTCATAATTTGAAAGGAATGACTCACTTTTTCACAATGAAGTAACTGATCTAATTACTTTGTTGCTTTGATAATGATTTTGTGTGAGAGTTTTAAGGCCTTTATCCCTTATAGTTCAAGGATAGATCTAATTTCCAGTGTGATGTAAGCCTCAGAAAGGAGGCTTGATACTTGGTGTGGCTTCTCCTCTCTCCTTGCTTGGGTTGGGTTCTGGCATCTTTTATCTGATACCTGGTGCCTTCACCCAAGGGGGTTCCTCACTGTTTCAGAGATACAAGGGTTGGCCATCACAGGATTCCCTTCCACTCCAAGACCATAATTTTCAATATAGTTATGTTATTTCTTAAAATTACTTGTGTACACATCTCGTAATGATGATTACTGGTAAACTACAAGCTTTCAATAGAGCTCTTACATGCTACTTTTTATGCATAAATACTATGAAAGTAGTATATTAAGTATAGTAAGTTAGGCCTGAGACAGGAGTTGATTATAAAGAGCAGTGAACCCTTTGCCAGCTGGCACCAGTCACAATTACAATACTTTAAATTACTAGAAGTTGCAAAAACTTTAAGTTGCTTGAAAATATACTAATTTCACACTTGATATCTTATCTGACTGAAATGTGAATAAGATGATTTCAGTGTAAATCACCGATAGGTTTTTAATCTGGAGAACACAACTTTAAGAAGTAACAAAGTTCTTTGTCTCCAGCAGGTTTTCCTCTAATTGCTGCTAATGGTATAGTTTGCATCTGAAAAAATGGGAGGGGGACAGAAAGGCATGTCAGAGTTGCAACAAGATTTCAAGCTTTCAGAAAGGCTTAGCTTCATTTAGCACATCTTGCGGATGTATGATGATAACACAGGTTGCACAGGGAGGGGAGGTGTAGTGTGTCACAAGTCTGAAAGGGGTGGGTGAAACATATGGGGAAGGGAGACTGAAAATTCTGATATCAAGGTGTATAGGGTGCATGCTCGTTTCACACCAGGAGCGAGCATGGGGGTACGAGGTATTTGCATAATACAATGGGTATCTGAAACGCTTGGTATCAGTGGAGCATGTGACACCAATATGTCCTCAATCTGAGTTGCTTATAGAACCCAAAACTCCCACTGACTTCTGTAGGGAATTCTGGATGTCCATAGAATGCAGGGCCAAGCCCAGTAGGTAAGACGGAGAAAAGGTTTTCATGAGCGTATTCAGTCTTATTTTAGAACACACATTTTAGTAATCTATTTAATACATGTAATTATGTCTGCAGAGAGAACAGCTTTAGAAATAAAATGCAGAATATAAGAGCAACACAGAAAGGCAAACTCTCCTCAGCAAGAGCTCCTGTAATAAGGCTCCTTCTGGTTGACGATCATTTGGCTGATCTTCCCCTTGTTTGTTGTTGGTAACTACAATGTTACAGACCAAACTACTTGAAAATGAAATTTATCAGCTGTCTACAAAGCCTATCAATAGACTAGATCTAAACACTTCTTCAGGCACAAACTGAATTCAGTTTTAACTCCATTCTTAACAGTGTAGAAGATGGACACTCACCGCTCTCCCCCCACCCTCCCGCCGCCCCAGATGAATTGCTAAGTGGGTTTTCCATTTAGCAGCCACAATTGTTGATCACTGTCTCTGTTGCTAGTATATCTTTCTCTAGGTTTTACAAGGATTTTGCAAGGGATTTTTGTGTGCAGGGGTATATTTCTTTTCTGCAAGATATTATTTAGTAAAGGAAACATAAATGTGGTTTCACTACCTTTTTTAATGTTGCACATTAAAATATAATCACTATCTTAAATCTATTGTTGATTGCTACATTCTTTAAAAGCTGGGACCAGGGAATTGGGCCAGACAAAGGCCTGTAATATCTGGAATAATTTAGTTTCCATAGTATCCCCTAAACATATAACCTATTTTGTGCCTGGAATTAATATCACTGGCAGGCTGAAGTGGGGACTGAGGCATGAGCTTAAGTTTAATTCTGGGATCCTTGTATAATGTAGGCATTACTTAAAACTTCATCTTTCTTGAAGGAAGATCTTGAAATTCCAGATGTTTGAGCTTTTATGAATTGGAGGTGTGCCCATGATAATTGACTGGTACCCTGTCCTAGTGACCAGGTTCCCTGAGACTACTATTCTGAGCTAGGAGGTAAACTGCAGCTACTGAATCATCAATACTGTAGAGAGGAGCTTTAGTATGGGAGTATTTAATTTTCTTCCCTGAAGTTTGCAGAGCTAGTTCAATTCTAGGGTCAGCTTATTAAAAAAGGTCTTTTGAACAGCTGTTTGACTGAGATCTTTTCCTAGATTATTAAGATTAAAGCTGCACTCTATTGTGAATGCTAGCCAATAAATTCTTTGTTGCAAGATCATGTCCAAGTGACTGGTAAGCTTCTTCTGTGTTAGAAACTTAAATATTAGGTTATCAGTGTAGGGGGAGAGTGGTCTAAAAATATTAAATAGCTCCCTGTGATTTCATTGAACAGATTTTTCCAAATTGTCAGTGCTGGCTCTCTGAGCCTTTTCACTTGTCTATATGTTTGGATTCAGCAGCATTCATAAGTACTGTATCTTTCATAGAGTGCCAAACCTCTTCTCACAGGAGTCTAAGTTCTGTTATACTTCCTAGCAGTAAAAAAAAAAAAAAATCCTGTAATATCTGCTGGTGAGGAAGAAGCTACAAAGTGAAAGCAACAAGATTTAGCCAGAAGAAGCTGATACACATGCAGACTATTCCTTACTCCTCCTGATAGAAATAGTATTTATAGGGAAAACGAGAAGAGTCCTCTGCATGAAGGATAAGACCAATTAGAGGACTATTTTGGACTATCATGGAAATCTTGAAACTTGGGTGGCTGAAGCTAGGCAGGAAAAGGGATTTATGTGCCTAATTTCAGGCACACCAACTTATGGGCTGGCCCTTTGTGAGCAACAAGATGACAGAAAACAGGCAAAGCAATATACCTGAGCCTACTTCGCACTCAGAAGGAACATTGTCTTCTAGCCTATTCTCATCCTTCTTGCCTGCTTCTAGATTATATTTACTATCTTGAGCTATGAACACAAAACAAACCTTCTATCCAGTCTGTTAATGCAGACTTCACTTATGTGATCATTAAGTCCACCTACTTGCAATTTAATATGGCAAAGTTGCAAGAGTCTGCTTGAGTGACTGAATATAATCAGTCAACCCAGGATAAAAAATGGGAAATAAAGGACATTATTGTTGCTGTTAGGGGTAAGTGGATCTCACTGGGAATTATTTCAGAGATCAGATGTTTATGCCCATAAACAGTTTCACTCTCAGGTGAATTGCTACTAATGGTTATGCCTATTTTTACATGAAATGTACCAAATATAAAGAGATGAGGCTCAATTATAGTCTATAGGAAGCTGGTGGAGAAGTGGAAAAATATTCATATTAAGTATTTCATTCCATTTAGAGCTCTCCTTGGGCTACATGGGGTTGAGTCTGGTAACCTTGATAACCAGCAAGGTGCATTTATTTTGTTTAAATAAGGTTAGATTTACAAAAAGCAGGTGGCCTTGCAGTGCCTATTGATTCTGTCATAATACAGCACAAAGCAGTTATTCATTGTACAGTACATATGTGTCATCCAGTTCAAAGTGAGTCATCAGCTATATTTACCAGGCCATATGGTGACCTTCCTGATTAATTATTTTCTCACCCTTAGCCCATGATAACCTGAGATGTGGCAATAACAGTAGTTTTTAATGTTACCTGTTACATGTAACATCATGCTTTCTGGGACAAATTAATTAAACAGGCGAAAAATGTGTAAAGTGAGCAGAATCAGAGGCCTTCTAAGATTGCAGAACACTTTCCATTATAAGCCTCTGTTCACCAAAATATAATATAATTGATCAAGCTGAAACTTCCATGCTGTGTGTGTGTTTCAGCAAAAAATTGTTTGGTTATGTCTGAGAACAAGATTACAGGAAAAATTCAGGCGTTTTGTCAATATGTTAAACTTTTTTCACCCAGTTCTGAAGAGCTCTAGTACCTCCATGTTTTAGAGAATGGAATAGTGCTGAGGTCAGGAATAATAGCTTTTGTGTTTGCATAAAAAATCCACCCAGATCTGGCTGAGTTATAAGCCTCTGAAAATCACTACTAGCAAATGGTCAGAGCTTGTTACCTTAAGTTTAAAAATGTCAGAACCTGTTCCCAGTCCCACAGAGCTTCCTAACATCCTGGCTGCAGTGAGCATCCTCCTGGACACAGAAATGGAGCTCCAGACAGAGAGATGATTCAAGTTGTACTGCATAAGGGGAAGACAGTCTGTCAATAAACTAGGGACTTTCACTCCCTGTGTTGCCAAGGCTAGAAATGTTATCAGCCTGTTAAATAAAGGGAAGGGGGAAAAAAACACATCCCTTTTTACTGCATGGTGAGAGTGCAAAGTATTCAGGCTCTGGAGAGGGGGAACAGAAGTATGCCTCCTAAACACTGTTACCTCTGGACCAAAAAAAATCTAGCTAGACCTTTACTCCTTAATCATCGCCCAAAACATTTTAAAATTATTGTAATGGGGGTGGGGGTAGGGGAAAGCCACATCAGGTTTGTTTTTTGTCTTGTTCAATAGAAATGAATCTGAATTAGATAGCTTTGCTGGTATGAAATAGATTCTGTATGCTAAGCTCAAAAGGGGTCCAGAGAATGCATATAACCTAGGGAGGAGACATGCCTGCTAATAAAAGCTCGGGTGGAGGGAGTGAGCAAATAAACAAAGGGATTTGTATAAGTATAGAAAATTATATTGTTCTACTACAATAAAAGTAAAAGTGGAAGTAGAATAGCAAAATAATTTTATAACTGTAATGGATTTAAAACTGAGCAGATTATTCAACTCTGGAGTTAAATGTAATACCAGAATTCAGCTAGTAAACTGAATCTAATGTATGGTGCATTTTTCACATGGAAAAACGTGACTATTATGTCACTAAATAGAAAAAGTTTGTCATAAATTTTACTGAAAAAATGATCTGTAATTGGAGAAGAGAGCTTGTTCTGACAGGTGGACTTCAAGGAACTTAAAAGCATTCACAGATGTAAAATTGCTTTGCAAAAAGTCCATTTTTTTCATTGATGCTGTTAAATAATTGGGTATTGATCACATTAGCACAAATTCTACCTCTTAATACTGTTTTAGCAGTTGACTGAATGGGAAAGGGAAGTCAATTTTTCTTACTAAGCTAGATATTTAAAAAAACAAAACATAATCTTTAAATTGGACTGAATAAGAGGGGAAAAAGATGATTTTTTCCATAATTGTATTATACATCTGTATATTTTCTACAGAACTCATGCACTAGTGTGTTCAGTTTTAAAAAGCACAGCAGCCACTCTGAGTTTAGTCCCATGGAAGATGGTCAGAATTCCCAGAGACAGATATAGCAAGGGCAGCCAGAATGGAAACTTCCAAATACAGTCTCCCCAGTGCACCATGACCTTTTCCTAGACAGCTATCTCTAGAAGTTATATGGTGATTCAGTCACTATATGAAATCTCATGATGTAGACACTTAGACAGGGAACTAGGACTAAGACCAATCAGCTCATCACACACAGGTCATATGGCAACAGCTCTTGGTTTTTCACTCCCTCAAAAGTCATATTGGAAATGTGAAAGATTCCAATCATGTTATGAATGCCCAGATCTCATTATCTAACAATTATTTATCTTAAATCTTTTTAGCATAAAGAGAGAGAGGGTGGTAAGCTAGTTCTTTAGTTTTCTTAAGTCTTACTGAATGTCAAGAGGAATCTTATGAGTGGAGAGCTGAATTTAAGAAATTGTATATGCCTTTTCCCTGTGTATTCTGTCCTATATACATTACATCACAGTGAACAACAATTTTTAGGGTTAGAATTTTTGTTTTACTTTTCTGGAGCTTGGGGCCTTCTTTCATAAACTGTCCACAATGACTGTCTCAAACGTATTCATTGTTCAGAATTATTCAACAAGGCCTAGATTTTTAGAGATATTTAGGTGTTGCTCTGCACAGCTCCTCTAAAAATTTGGGCCCAATTACTTCATGAAAACATAGTTCAGAATATGGTTCATAGATTACTTGCCAGAGCATTGCTTCATGTATCCGAGGCACACAATTCAAACTATTTATATCAGAAGCACAGGTAACCTATATCCAGCATATCTTTCCATTCCTTGACTAGTTGAGCACCACCTTAGTCCACAGCTGAGGAAAGAAAAGGGGCCTGATTCTCCATATGTCACAATCCTGTAATTATGTTAAGTGTAATGGGAGCAAAAAATTCAGAGCCTGAAAAACAGGTAGAAGAAATTTACTCCTTTGTGAATCTGTAAAACTGAACTAGTATCACTTAGCTACTGGCAGGAAGCTTAAATCCTGTATGTTTTCAGATGTTAGTCACCCTGGATTTGAGAGGTATGTGTACCCCAGAATATGAGTAAGCCAATTGCAACCATATTATGTGCATTCAGCTGCCATGAATTAATTAAATAGAACACCACATAGTTAAGGGTTAACTTGAATAAAATAGGACTTCTGAAGGCAAGGCCAAAACTAGCTGCAAGTTTGCAGACTCTGCTAATCAGAATGGAAGGAAGGAAGAGAGAGTCAACACACTGAGACTGAAAGGAAATAAATGGGTGAGAACCTATGAATTTGGGTGCCTTTTGATATGGAAGCTTATTATGACTAAGATTTTTAGGAGACATGATGGCATAGTAGGGGTCACTATAATTTATGTAATTTGTAAAAGTTAGCTCTAAAAGGATTAGATAACAGAGTGGAGCAGTCATCTGCAGCTACACTAAGAGAGACCTTTTTCTGACACCTTTTCTCCCTGGAGGGTAAGCAACTTGTCATTGTGGACCTGCTGTCAGTTACACAATACTGTCCCAGAACTCAGGTTTTTGGGATGTCCTAAACCTATTGCTTGTGTCTGTGCTTGACTCTTAATAAATTGTAGTTTTAGATAAGAGCATGCTTACTTGCATTAATCTTTCATCAGCTGGAGCATTGTGTTCCCATTGATTTATTCTTGAAACAGTTAAGTTACTACTTCTGTGGGCTCTGACAACCCTGGGTAACAGTTACTTGTAGAAAAGACTTATGCTTTTGCTACAGAAAACCTCAGTTTCTCTAAGTGACTTGTTTTAAAGAGTACAGCAGTCTAGTGGATTAGGACTGGAATGGGAGTTGGAGGCATCTTGTTCTGAGACTGATTTCCTGTCTAAGCCTCTGGTTCCCCATTTGTAAGATGGAAATAATATATACCAACAGTGTTAGGAGGCCTAACTAATGTTTGTAACTGCAAAGTAAATGATGGGTGGGAACTCAGCTCAAACTTTTTGTCCCAGTCCTGTGCTAATTCTTCTAGTCTGCAGAGGTGACTTCGCAACAAACTCTTCGCTTGTGAAAGGGTCACTTTGACATTTTAGTTTGCAGTCTCTTTGCTACAACAAAATTACTCTTGAAATTTCATAGAAATAGAAATGGTTTAATTATGGACACTACTATATGAGCAACAAATTTACAGCAATTGTATTGCCTTTGGTCAGCAGCATATAATCTTAACTGTGGTTAGCATAGGACAAAAGAATCAGTACCCAGAGCAAACCAATCTCATCCACTTCAAGGTAAATTATGGAGTTCCTAGCTATACAGTGTAAATCTGGAGTAACATCACTGGAATTACTGCAGATTTACAGGAGTGTAACAAAGCAGAATTTGGTCTACCAACCATGTTTGTTTGGAGGGGATGGGGCAATCACATTTCCAGACCTTGAACTCACAAAATGTTTGTGGGTTGGTGTAGCAAGGCGGTGTGGCTCCCCTCCTCCACAGGGAGGGTTGAGCCCCGTCCATCTTCCCCCAGGGCGGAACTTCCGGGCGGAAGCCCCGCCCCTCAAAGGGTCAGGCGGCGACCCGGAAGCATAAAAGCTGGGCACCGGCCTTCAGTTGCAGCTCAGCCGCCGGCCAGAGCAGACGTGCCGGCCGACCCTCGT